>NC_138146.1:19265711-19269211 GCF_964199315.1 Orbicella franksi | reverse complement strand
AACTAACCTCTTTCATGCAATCCATTCTCCAGTTTTTGAACCTACAGTATGTCTCCATGTACCTGGCATTTCTCACCTAGCAACAACAAATATGAACAGACTTAGCCTCATAATTTTTGCAAGTCATTCATTTTTGTGTGGCTTACACGAAGTGTGTAGTCACACTATGTCATGATCTTATTTGTATATGTAATAGGACTACATGCTTGTCCAATTTGGAAATAATTGGATGAAACAAATTCTGAGGACAGCCAATTTGGCAGTCTGAGGAATTTTTTGAATCCAATTATTTCAAATTGGACAAGCATGTAGTCCTATTACCTATTAATTATATAGGATCCAAAAACAGATTAACAAGGCATATGTTTTATCCTCTAAAGTACAATATTTCTCACTTCGTTTTGCTCAGCACGTCACAGGTCCAACACTTTAACACAGGTTTTTTGCTTCTTTGAGTGTTCTTGTTCTGATTATTCTCCCTCATCTCGAGTAAATCAGTAGCATCTATCTCTGGAAACCTAACCGAAGACTCCATTTGAAAGTTTAGACGTCAAAAAGGAGGAGAGAAAAGTCGGGAAATTCCACCATTAACATAAGAAAACTTAGCAAGCTACAATCGCTCAGCAACGTTTGATGGCAGTGATAATAGCTGCAACCTGATTGGCGAATACTCGGTTCTTTTATTTATTTTGACATTTCATTGGTTGATGGAAAGTATCCAGATTTTTCTCAAATTGGACAGTTTGTTCAAAGCTAAACTAAACGCTCAAACAAAAACTATCCAATTTATTCTAAATTTGGACAGTTTGCAAAAATTAATAAAAAATAGGTCTGTTGGCAATATTGGATTTCGATGGAGCTATATAATTAGTATATGTAATAGGACTACATGCTGTCCAATTTGGAAATAATTGGATGAAAAAATTTTTGAGGACAGCCAAAATTGGATGAAGCCACAGGCCAAGTCCAATTTGGCTGTCAGAGGAATTTGAATCCAATTACACCTTTTGCTGTTCATTTACAGAAAACAAACATTCATTTGTGTCCAAGTTTCTTTCATTATGATCATTAAACTCTCATTAACACCAATATGACCTTCATTTGCGCGTAAGGAACGTTTAAGAAAAACATTTACATATGCATTAACATTCAAAATCTTCAATAGAAAAACAATACCTTCATTTGACATTCATTGACTGTAAATGTATTTTCATTTTGGTCGAAAAAAAATTCGTTGTCACGAAACGACAATCATTTACGCTTTAGCAAAATCAGTTTTCAACAAAAGACTTTCAATAACACAATTTGCATGAGAACTAACATTCAATTGCATTATTATGCAACCATATCCATGAAGGTAACAATCTTAAATGCGGTGAGACATACATTACCGTGTTTTCACCTAACTTTAAGAGAAAACAATCGCTCATTAGCGTAATTCTTTTGAACAGAGATATCTCGCCCAATTTTCCTCGAAAATTTGATTATGGAACAAGGGACCATATGTACTTTTTCCAAATCATAATTTCACAATCCTCCCCTTGCAGATATAAATTCGGCCACTTACGAAACTTTTTGCATACAACTCAGAGGGCGCACTACACTATCCGTGTGACATACATGTACATGTAGTGACAGTTCGATTTGTCCAGAAATGCCACGAAGAAATAGAATCGCATTTGAACACTGCGAAAGGATAGTCAGGGCTTTTGAAGATGTCAACGAAGACTATTTACTATTTACTAGTGAGGCAATTGAAGGATAAATCGTTCAGCGAATTTGATATTCTATCTTTCAAAAATAAATGTTATTATGGCTGTAATGTTTGTCTTGCCACATTAAAGATTCTTACCTTCATGGATATGGTTGGATAATAATGCAATTGAATGTTACTTCTCATGCAAATTGTGTTATTGAAAGTCTTTTGTTGAAAACTGATTGTGCTAAAGCGTAAATGATTGTCGTTTCGTGACAACGAATTTTTTTTCGACCAAAATGAAAATACATTTACAGTCAATGAATGTCAAATGAAGGTATTGTTTTTCTATTGAAGATTTTGAATGTTAATGCATATGTAAATGTTTTTCTTGAACGTTCCTTACGTGCAAATGAAGGTCATATTGGTGTTAATGAGAGTTTAATGATCATAATGAAAGAAACTTGGACACTAATGAATGTTTATTTTCTGTAAATGAACAGCAAAAGGTGTATTTGCAAATTGGACAAGCGTGTAGTCCTGTTACTTATTAATTATATAGCTCATGAGGTAACACAGTGTTGCAAGGAAAACTACAGTAACTGTCTCTGAAGAAAAACAGACTGGGCCCTTGATCTTCCAAAACTTGGGAAAGCTCTGAAAATATGCGGTGATCTTCGGAAATCGCTGGAGATTGTCACAAGTCTTTGGAAATCCTGGGAAGTGTTTGGGTGATCTTCAGAAATCATCGGAAGTATTTGGGCGATCTTCGGAAGTACTCAAGTGATTTTTGGAAATCTTCGGAGAAGTTCAGGTGATATTCGGAAATCTTGGGAAGTGTTCGGGTGATCTTCAGAAGTCTTTGGAATTGTTCGGGTGATCTTCGGAAATCTTCCAAAGTGTTCGGAAGATCTTTGGAAATCTTCGGGAGTGTTTGGGTAATCTTCGGAAATCTTCCAAAGTGTTCAGAAGATCTTTGGAAATCTTCGGGAGTGTTCGGGTGATCTTCGGAAATCTTCGGAAGGTTTCGTGTGGCCTTCAATAATCTTCGGAAGGTTAATAGCTTAATTCCATTGGCTGAGACAAACTGTCCTATTTTTTCCCAAACTGGACAGTTTCTGCGTTTTTACTCAAAGTCCTCATTGAAAACTGGCCAAATTAAATCCCAAATTGCACAGTTTTCAGAAATTAAAGAATAATAGCTGTGCTGGCAATACTGGATTAACTAACTGCTATATAATTAGTTTATTTCTTTGTCTACGAGAGTACCACAGTCAGTCATGTGGTCTTGTGTCCCACAGCACACCAGTCTGAGTCAGCCATTTCCGTTGTAAGCGTGGGCTCTAGTTTCCCCCGCTTTTAGTTTTAAAGGTAAGTAATTTTTGCTCATGGATGACGTAAACTACGTCATCATGAGCTTAGTAGGCAGCCCCATGGCACTCACTCACTCACTCACTCTCTCGATTCTGATTAATTTATTCATTACAACCGGATTAAACATTGTTCTCCTACCTCCCCTGCTAAGTATTGTTTTTGTCTCAAGGACTCCTGGGCATCTGTTTGACTGGTTTTATGGGGTACTAGACAGGCGTCAATTTTTGTCCAACAACATGGCGTAACACAGCACGGAGGTTGAAGATGGTTTTTTGTTCGATTTGTAAACAGGGATTCCTTCGTGGGTTGAAAAATGGAAAGTTTTTATGCTAAGGAACACTTACTACGACAAATCGACAATGAAATTCTGTAAGCGACGATCCTTGCATCAAAATCTTGAAAGCTACAATGTCTATCGACCGTGGTCCAT
>NC_138146.1:19228211-19260711 GCF_964199315.1 Orbicella franksi | reverse complement strand
GTACGCTTCTTTGCATGACACAAATTCAAACACAGTACTGCTTGAGTTTGAAAACGATATAAATCACAGATGCCATCTCAAGACTTTCGGAAACAAGAGGGTAATATATTTCAACGCTTTACATTTGGATGGAATTAGTGGAATTACTTGTTTACAAATGTAAGTCAGGGAAGAGGTCATTCAATGATCAGTTGACTGTGAAGCCGTCGATTTGTGGAATATATTTCTACCCTTTTGAGTAAGTATGCTTCTTCGCCTCAGTTTGAATTTGAGCTGTGACCTTTTCACTTCGTCCAAAATTAATTATTCAAAAGTGAAATAAGTTACCATGTTAGAGTTGATTTGCATTTGTTTACTGTACTTAAAAATCATAATCACATTGTTCGAAAAGTAAGCTTATTATGTTTGGAGATTTAGACAATGATTTAGAACTTCGCTATTTTCTTTTAATTAACATTGTTGACCATACATCAATGTGATGTATGGATTTGTCTTATTTAAATTTGTTAAGCCATATATACAATCAGTTTTATTTAAAACTGGATCATTGCATAATACAATTTGAGTTTTCATTGGCTTGTTAGCTGCCATACTAGTATATCATTCAGGAATTATGCCATGCTCTTCAAATATGGTAAGTTTATATTATAATTTCATTATTATAAACAATTATTGGATGAGGTCAACGTCAAGGTAAGTGTTATCAAGACCTTGATTATTTTGGATATCACAAAAACTGAATCTCATAGTTGTTTTATTAATGTCGTTGTTCCTAGCAAAAGTAAGTTAGCCTTGGTGACTTGCAATTGAACCAGAGCTATTAATCAAATACAAACAACTTGTGATGGCGTTAATGGGGGAACACTGCCTTAATTGCATTTGGTTAGCCCATGCACCTTCTGACGGTAGCATGACAAAACAACCTCACTTATCTCCCCAGCACTACGAACTGAATGACAGACAGTACATGCTGGATCAGACAAGAGTATCGGTTAGCAAGCAATGTTCAAAGGTGATGAAAAAACATCAAGCTTGGGGGAAGTCGCTGCGCAGACTTAACTGCACCACAAAGGAGTGACCCTTTGTTTATTTTGCAGGAATACATGACCAATCTCGTCTCCAAAGGGAGGGAGGGAAGGAATATTAAACGACAGTTTTACAATAAGTAATAGCTACGTTGCTTAGATGAACTCAAAATGGACTCTGAGCAGTTGTCCGAGCTTTTATATGGAGACATTTGTCTGCTGGTAAGCCAGTAGAAAAGGCTGTACTACCAAACAGCTTACCCTAGCATGTGTAACATCTTAAACATGAATAGTGCTTTAATGCTTTGCACCAATGCTATGGTTCGTTATAACATTCAGAAGGTAACAAAGCTACAATGTTTTAGGTTTAGCTACAATAAAGCTTACAGTTTGCTGACCTTTGGAATAAAACTGCTCAATAGCTCTATAGAAAGTGATGCCGCCATGAACGGCTCATTCAGAACGTACAACACGCTCCATTAAATATATTTTACTGGCGTGACAGTAAAATCTCATTTATAGATTGTTTTAAAGAAAACAACAACAAACGCATCCTCGCAACGAACACAGTTTATTTTCAACAAGCCATGTTCTTACATGAACTTGACACTGCTCTTGGAAATCATGCGTTGCACATGCAACCTACGGATTATTCACTAATCTGCTAGCAGATTAGTAGGAATCTGTAGGTTGCGCTGTTTCCCAGAATTAACTGTAGGCTTTTAGCCAATGAGAAGAGAGATGGTGACTACAGTGTATAACAAAAATGATTATTGCACTCATGCTTGTTGGATATGAAATGATTATAGTCAACTCAATGCTACATGCCTCGTTGGCTATCCATCGTCTCATATCCAACCTGCACACATGAAATAACTATCAATTATTTCCGGGCTGCATAAAAAGATTTAGTCTTTCTTGGGAATCCACTCAATTTTGGGCAATTGTGGTTATACTTTGATATGGTGTGAGCTTGTACTTTGTGGTATAAATGAAGCTAATTAAAAATATTGTTGATTGAATGATTGACAGATTGATTGAATGATTGACTGTTTGATTGATTGATTGATTGATTGATTGAGTGAGTGAGTGACTGATTGATTGAATATACCTACACTCCAGTAACAAATCTCATCTCATCAGCTAGCACAAAAAATGGCAAATGCTCCCTAATTAACTGATTGCCTACATTTTAAAGGCTTGCTTTGCAGCAGGAAATAATGCAATGAATGCATAATACAATACATCAGTTAATCTTTTGCTGATTTTGCTGACTTTCACAAATAGTGTGCTAAATCCTTACGAAAAATTCATATTTCTCGGATTTTTTTTAAAGTTTGGTTTAGGATATATTTATCAAGGTGTATTAATCTTTTTAGTTATAAGCTGAAGCAATAAGTTTCAATTACTCGCAAATTAGCAAATACATTTACAATACAGCAGCATCTCATTTACCATATCGTAACATTTAGTACAATAAAACTAAATAGCTGCAAGCCCCACATGAGCACACTTTGTGATTCTCTGTAATAGCACCCTATTCTCTAAAATACCTCATATTTTCACCTTCTCTATCGATCACTGACCTTTGAGTTGAAAATCTTAGTAGTGTCTTTCATTTTTTTTCATGATAATTCAGTTTTATCCTAATTAAAAGTATAACTTGTAAGCCACACATGTACGCACTACAGACCCATTTTAAATGATTTGTCCTAATAAGTGAAGATAGTGTACCCCTACTATTGCCCACTACCCTGCTCTATAGTTTCCACCGATGCTCATGAGAATTTGGCTGCAAAGGACATACACTTGTGTGACAGTCTACAACATCTGGGGGGGGGGGGGCTTTGCTAAGATGATTGACAGCGGTAAAACACAAAACCTTTGATTGAGCAGAGTTTGTGTGTTATTGAAAGGCACAGTAACTTGTTCATGGGATATAACATGTTTCGATTTCAGTCATAAAAGTGCCCTGCTACCAATTATAATAAGTTCTTCTAAAGTGTTAATGCAGTGCTTAATATGCGAGGCAAAAGTTTAAGTCTGTATACAAGCTCAGTGGCCCATCAGGCTGGATCTTATCCCAGTTTCTGTAGTATGAAGCGACTAGTTCAGTATTTCTACTCCCCCCTGGATGGGATGCTAGTCCATTGTTTACTTTTGAGTAAATAATGGGTACTGGTTATCCTTTTACTTTTTTGTACTTATTGCAGTGTGTACCATTACTGAGCTTAAGAACAGTGTACATTGACATGTAGTAACATCACTCATAGACAGGTGGATTCAAATAAGAATAAGACTAGCCAAGCCAAAACAAAGAAGCCATTTCTCACCTCACAGTGGAGTCCATAGGCTAGGTACAGCTCTGTAAAGTATGCGATTAATATTATTTCCCTGTCAGCCTTTATCACCATTGAACTGATTTTGTTGTTGCTTGACTGTACTTTTCAACCTTCAAGTAGGAAGGAAAAGGAAAATGTGATTGATAGAAAAGCCTTGCTCTCATGAACTACACTTGAGGACACTAACTCTATCCTTCCATACACCAGGCCCTATCCTTAACCCTTCTATGGAACCTTCAATGCAGGTTTATAAACTCATCAGTCTGGTAAACTAGAGTGGTTACAATTTCACCAATTTTTGTAGCTGCTAAAGCTTGTAATATAGTAAATGGATCGAACCATTTACTATGTTACAATTACAAGGAGTATCAGTGGTTCATATAGTGTGATCGTCCTGGTGAGGGTAGTTCTGAAAAGAACTGTTGTTGGTGACTGATGTTTTGACAACCTGAGCGGAAGTCATCTTCAGAGTCAAGTGAATAGTTTTGTCAGTCGATGATGTTAAGTCTGGTCCGTTGAACATGATTGGTCAGTTTAGCCATGATGGTATTGGCTCAAAGACTCGTGCAAAGTTTGTCATCAGTCATTGGTGGGTTTTGATCTGTCTGTTGTTAGTCAAATTGGTCCGTTTTTGATCCATCTATTGTTAGTCAAATTAAGTCGATCTGTTGGAAGTCCGTTTGTCGATTTCATTTCCGTCATGGATAAGTTGTTTGTAAGGCGCCGGTAGTTGTTGACATCTGTTAAGTGACATTTGTTCTAGGTTAGTGTACCAGCTTTCTGGAGTCAGTCATTGAAAATAGTTTGTACTGTAGGTTAAGCACTGAGCAGAGTCCCAGTCAGTGTTGTGGTTTGTCAGTTGATGATGTACAGCAATGTGATTGTTGGCATGACCATTTCTCGTGGCTCGTTTGTGTTCAACCAAACTTCTTGTAACATCCGGGGTCCCCTCAGGTCGAATTTACAATGCAAAATAAAAATCGTACAGAACGCTTTTGCAAAATGGCTTCAAAACCAAAGAAACGTAAGATCAACGGCAAAAGCTCTGTAGAAACTGAGGAGATACAATCATTTCTGAAGTGAAAGTCGTGGTAAGTTTTCTCGTTTATGCACCTTTGATTTGTTTGTATAAAATATTCCCGAGCTGATAAACTAAATTTGCTTCTCTTAGGGTATTGTGGAATTACGAATATTGTGAGGAAACTGTAATGGAAGCCAGCAAAATTTTGTCTAGAGCACACGAAGAGAAAGAAATTGCCTTAAGTAAATTGAACTCTGTTTTGCTCGGGGGAATTCTTAACGAATTATGGGGAGATGAAGTTAAATTGGTGAGGCAAGGACCAAGTAACTCGAAGGTGCATAAATGTGAAAACTTACCATGACTTCCACTTTAAAAATTATTGTATCTCAGTTTCTACGGAGCTTTCACCGTTGATCTTATGCTTGACAAATTTGACAAATTGCGGTCTAGTACCCCCGCGAGTCTTGGTTTGCCAACATGATGAGGTTACCAAGCCGATTTCAACGGTCGTTAGGTCGCGGATCAAACGACACGGAGCTCTTCCACAGTTTTATCGTTTCACTGGGGACATGAAGAGCCGCCTGGCGTCGCTCACAGGGCTGCAATTGTGTGGCTAGAGGATTGAAATGAAAGATCAACCTTTACCCTTGAATTCTGCGGTGGATTTGTGGCCGTGGGTACATTTTAGCCTGGGATTTTTGACTTCGTTCGGCAGGCTGTTCCGACTGAGGTGTTTCGCCTTGTCCTCTCTTTATAAAGGGAAAACCGGAATTCAAAAAAGTCACTTAAATCAAGTTCAATCGGTAAAATAACCACACCAGGAGCAAAGAACACACGTATAAAATAAGGTAAGCCATTTTTATTGAGAATTTTCACTTTTAACTACCTCCATGGATATCTTGTAGAAAATCCCATAGAAACCCTTATAATTCGATGCCATATTGTGTTGCTTGTGTGGTTCATAGAGAGAGCTTGGGCTGCCTATGCTTAGCCACAGCAAACTTTAGCACCTCCTCACTATTGGCTGTTTTAGGAAGCCTTATGGTAAGATTTTTTCCTCGCTGAGGCTTCAGCATACTTTCCTCCTCCATGTAATGCATTATTCCTATGTTTATGGTCACAGGTTTGTCCTTTTCATTCTTCAACTTCTTGTTATTCCTCTTAAAATGTGACATCCACTCATCTTTTTTCTTCTCGATGAAGGTATCCAGCTTTGGAACAGATTCCTTGGAAGATACAGCATCAGAAGTCCCCGAACATCCAGTACTGTTGCTATGACTTTCAATCGTTTTGCAGCCAGAAGAACAATCGTCAGAGTTCTGGGCCGTAGGATTGCCACATTTTACACAGAATTTAAAACAGGATTTAACCTCGCTACTGCAATGGCTACAAAACATTTTATTACCAAAGGCGCGATGAGTTGTCAGTTAGTCATGTGGTGAAACAACCGCCATGTTGGACGCAGAAAATCCTGGGAACGAGTCCATTCCAGGCTCTCTCTGATAATCACAGAGCAAGTACCCAGTCTTTTGATTTGTGTTCAGCGAAATTGGTTGTGTTTTGAGATATTGATTTGAGCTTTGGTAAACTGATTTTTGTTATGGGAAATTGATTTGTGTTTTGGTAAACCGATTTGCGTTTTGGTAAACTGATCTGTGTTTTGGGAAAATTGATCTGTGTTTTGGTAAACTCATTTGTGTTTTGGCAAATTGGTTTGTGTTTAGAGAAATTGTTTTGTGTTTTGATAAACTGATTTGTGCCTGACCCGTTTGGGCCAGATAAGTTTTTCATATGAAGTGAAGAGATATTGTACTCCAAACAAAAAAAACTTACAGAAAAGTAATTATAATTATGATATTTTCTGACTGCTTCTGGTTACGTTTTATTCAGTTTTGATGATTATAACAAATACTAAGTGTTCGCTGTTGTTCTCTTCATCATCCACCATCTTGACTTGTTGAGTGAATTCAAAATTAGGGGGAGGAGCTTTATGCCCTTTTATAGCACACAGCATGCACTGCTCTAAAAAAGAGAACGACAAATGTACAAATGTTTCGAGCTGTAGGTGTCATGTGGGCCTCACCAGGTTCTAATCAGATGACATTTCCAGCGACCAGGAGCGCCACATGAGTTTAAGAATAATTATTAGACTAGTATACTTCACAGACATGCTTTGCCACTCACGCGTCCAGCCATCTCTTCTGGGGGAAGAATGTAGACCAGACACAAGAGAGTGGTGGAAATCAAGCCTATACTTTTAAATTGTGCTGATAGAATTATTATGGTAAATAAAGTCTATCAATCAATGGGTATTTCCCACAAATTATGCAATTCCACCTCACCACACATACTTGGTTTCAAGAAGTCTTTAGCATTTACCGGTAAGTAACCAGAACATGAATAAAACAAGTTTTATAGGGCTTAAATGCGAACAATTAATAATAATTAATAATAATAAAACTTATAATAATAAAATTAATAATAAAACTTATTAATAATAAAATTAATAATAAAACTTATTACTGGATTGAGAGTTTTTTCAGTATGAAAACAATATATTAATTATGATTTACAACTGTACATTATTTTTAATCAGAATGTTATGTCTCTGTAACATAATTATCCCCACTGCAACAAAGGTTAACCTGATTTTTTGCATGCATATAATAGGCTATCAAAATTTTGATATAATACCCCTTGCAATAAATCAGAAGTTCCCATACTGGCAACTTCACAGAATTCCTTGGACCAAATTAAACAAAACTCAGAGGTGTAAAAATGTTGCGGAAAGGACATTTGTGAGAACAGCTGCAGCTTACAAAGGGTTGTGGGATACCAGCCAAGCTGAAATTCCCAATGGAGATTTTTCTTCCAAATTATGTACATTCTGTCTTCAATTCTTTTGTTTTCTTTCAGCTTTTTAACTGATTGCAAAAGTAATAATAAAATGTCCTCTCTGCAACATATATTTATGTCAATTGCCCCTGCAGGGTTTTGGCCCAGAGGCCAAAACCCAAGGAGGCACCCTAGGATTCCCCACATGTATACATACAAGGAATTTCAAAAAAGTAAGAAATGTGTTGGTAGTATGTGAAGCGTTCCCGATTTGATGAAACTACTGTAGTTATTAATGTCTCTAACTTACCTCATATTCAATCCAATCTCTTGTAGGCTGTGATTTCCTCTCTCCACAACAGTGTTTGCAGATTGCTTTTTTCAGCTTCACCAACACCTAGCAGCAAAAATAACGTTTTGATTAACGTAATACCAGCACCTGAGCTTGCAGGATGACTGAGGCAAGAAAAAAAGAAACTGTCACCCACAACAATTTTTGTTTCAATCCACAAATTCCTTCACAGTGCTGTAAACACAGCTAATGATACAATAAACTTAATGATAGTATTAATTTAAGTGGCCAGCTTTAACATGTTAAGAGGGATATTTATAGCTTGTCTTCTGAGTGTTGTCCTCTGTAGAGTCCTTACTATCAGGTAGATGCACAATCTGATTGGCTACACAGTGGTCATGTAAGAAATATTGATGACCCATTGATAGATGGTCCCACTGGTTGCTAAATTTTCAGAAGTGGTTTCAACCTGTGTTTTAATGAAATTTCTGAAAAGTACTTATTTTGTTTCATAGATCTGTCAGTGGGTTTGCTTCAACAATATGGTGACTTGCATCTAGTTTGACCTTGCTAGTTAGCTTGGTGTTTGCCGCCTCATGGCTTGCCAGTTATCAGCTGATAGAAATCTTGAGCTTGCAGTCCAAATTGTAGGAAAACCAATCAGATACTCAAGAGTTCTAATAAAACAAACTTAGTGTCTGCTTATTTTTCGATAAAGGCAAGGAATTTTTTTCACGATAATGAATCTAAGATGACGGACCAAGGTGTACATGATGCCACTTGAGTACAAATTACATAAAGTCATAACCTACACAATACCAACATTGAAAATAGCTGTTTTTGGTTGTAGTTATACACACCGCACAACTTTATAAACAACAATAGGGAGGATGCAAAACTACATCGATGCAAAACTACATCTATGCAAAATTAAAATGTGATTTTCCAGAGAAGTAATATTACAGGCTTCAAAGCTACAGTTATGAAAACATTTCAATATCTCACTCTTTCATTCTATTTCCCTATGACGACCGTGATTCACTGCTTTTCCCCTTACTTCTGGTCCCACTTCCAAACCAGGTGACTGCTTGGAAGTTACATATTTACCGGAGAAGACTTAGAGGGCGATTATATTTCGCTGGTTTTCATTTCATCACACTCATGACCGCCATTTTGATAGTTGAGGTAGTTGCACCCAGTGTCACTCGGTCATTGATAGCGGATCCATCCTGCGCGCAGAGGGCGCCCAAGCGGAGCCTCGGTATTGCATTGCGCATACCTACTGCGCATAATTTCACGCGTGATTAGCGCGCGCGTATTAAAAATGGCGGCTTTTTCTTTACAGCTGGACCTCGCCATAGAGGTAAATCGTCATTTTCTCGCAAACGAGTATGGTGACCTATCATTTTTTTTCTGTTGTTTTGAATCGAGTAATAAATTACTCTGTATAAAATAAATATGGACCAATTCTCAGTGTAGAACAAAAAGCAATCGTTGGAAACGTAAATTAAAGTTTCACAAAAATCTCAGTGCAGGTTCTATTTCAGCGGAATGGCCTTAAGTAATTTGGTAACCCTGATATATTGCGTACGTGATTATTTCTAATATACAGATTTAGCCAGGCCTAAAAGCGGAGCTCCTAATTACAATAATTAACCATAAATGAAAAGAGGATTTTTTCCCCCTGGATCAGAAACTCAAAAAATGATCAATTGTGAGCATGTGATTGCTGAGTGTGTGATTTCACAATTTTTCTTCGTAGTTACATTTTAAAGTGCCACTGAAACGAAATTTTCGTATGTGAGATTTTTGCTTAGTAATAAAGTTTCAACCTTACTTGGAAACACTGCGGACTTTTTTTTTCGCATACGGTAAGCGAAAACTGCTTTTTCAGCCGTTCGAAGTTGGCTGGTTAAGCCCAAAATTGGCGGCCATCTTGGCGCGGCCAAAACAGCCTAGTGACGTCACTGGTTGTATTACTCTCATGCTGCGCTGAAAATTTATAGTGATTATGGGAGAAGAGAATACTGTTCGAAGCCCCCCCAAAAAACATCTTAAGGACATCTCAGAGCTGTAAAGCAGAAAATCACAGTAGCCTTAGGCAAGAAGAGGTGGAGAGTCGATCCTGGGGCTTTTCAGTCTATTTAATTGGATATTTGCAGGATATTTTATGTAAGCAAGCAAACGAGTGGGAGTTCTTAGATCGCAAAATGATCGGGACTCTTGGTGAAATGGCCACCACTCAATTAAACAATACCTACACTCATAAAGTAAAAAAGACATGAAAACAAGAGAAAGCGGCTTTTGAAATTATTATCCGGACTGCTGCTGCACGAATCGCAGCAACAACGCTTCGAGTTTCGAGTCGCTTCGCTTCGAGGAAACCGGACGCTTTGTGAGTTTCACCGCGGACGAGATTGTGCTACAGTGACCTTTAGTCCAGTTGCATCTGTTACATCCTACAAGTTATCAAATCAGCAACAATTTAAGAAACCCTCTTCTTTTATGTGAGGGAGCGAATTTAAACTATAAAGGTAAACTAAGCTGCCATGACCCTACAGGTATGTTTTCAGGAAACGAGAGAAAGCGTGACAATGTCGACGGCGAAAGGTGATATATGCAAATTAATTCAAATTCTGTTTAATAAACCTTCGAAAGGAGTGTAAACTAGTGACGTTTTAACGAATTGCTTTGAATTTGGATACCATTAAATGAAGATCATAGACATAAGTATGTGCTAAAGAACTCAAAGTAATCCATCGACCGTGAAATATTGCAATTGGGAGATACGTGTAAAAGAGAAGCGAAATTCGCGCTTTGTTTACACTGATACGTATGCGACGATAAAGCAAACCCTGCTGCGGATCACAATTTTCAAAGACACATTTTGTCTACCACAAGAACTCTCACTTATTAGTATCATAAAAAGATGCCCTCTGTGTACAAAGAAGTACTCGACTCAAAGCTTGTGGACCGTTAATAACTTCGTGATTATGCGGATGGCTGATGCGCTTACGGCTTTTACTGCAGTAAAGTTGCCGAGGATATATTCGAACCTTGTGTAATAGAACTTAGATAAACGTGAGAATCCAAATTTCAGAACCAGGCTGAAAACAGACGACTAAATATCGTGTTTAGGCTTTAGGACGTGATATAAAAGTTGCCACACTCGTCTTCGAAATCTCCAATCGAGTACTCAAAATGTTCGAAAAGTAACTGAGCTGTTCTAATCTGTAGCATTTATTTTGGTGAATCTACACTCTTTGGCGCCCTCCAACGTTCATGATATGTATTTCCTGTCAAGACTGGACAGAAATTACAAGGTAGAAAACTAGCAGGTATCGACAATATGAAAAATAGACTTGAATAAATCAAGTGAAAACAAGAGAGAATCTATAGCGCTTCTTGCGTGAATACAACCAGTGACGTCACAAGGTCCTTAAATTCGGTTCCAGAGCCCGGACACAGTTTTGCTCCAAAAAGTCGATTTCAGCAGCTAAAAAAAGCACTTTCCGTTAGGACTTGACAGAAATAAAGTTCACCATTATTTTAAGCACGTTTGAAACTACAAATTAGGGTAATAAAAGAGAGTGCGAAAATTTCGTTTCAGTGGCACTTTAACAAACCATACCAAACGAGTGTACCCAAGATTGCAGAAATTACGTACGCAATATATCAGGGATGATTATGCAAGGAATATGTCGGGAGAAAAGTCAACAACGCGTCAGGGTTTAATTTCCGCCGAAATTTTGCCTTTGCATGTTCTCCGTCCCTCTCCCCCGCGATCCAATCAAAAACCCAGTACCTGGTCAGCGGTCAACTTAAAAAGAGACGCGCGATCTCTCTTGACCTGAGCCCGCGATTTGGAACGTGATACTGGTCAGTGGATACCTTGTTTTGATAGATGTCAATTAATCAGAACATGGATGTCCAATATCAAAGATGTACCTATGGTAATGGTGCTACTCTCTTATTTTTCAAGGAATGGGGCTTACCGGACGGACGGACGGTCACGTGACAACCCAGATTTTTGAGATCGATGGGTTACCAAATTTTCTAAGGTATGGGGCTCCCAGGAGCTCCGCTACAGTCTTGGGTACACTCATTTGGTATGGTTTGTTAAAATGTAACCAGAAAAAAGTAGTGAAATCACACACTATACAATCACATGCTAACAATTCATCATTTTTCGAGTTTCTGATCCAGGGGAAAAAATTCCTCTTTTCATTCATGGTTAATTATTGTAATCAGGAGCTCCGCTTTTAGGCTTGGCTAAATATATATTACTTGAGTGAAAAGAACACTTCCCAGGTTAAATTCCGAGCAGTTATGTGTTGCAGGTTGAAAAATCGACGTTTAAGTCCGAGTGAGTCTACTTAGCACTTCGGTTAGCCTGAATAGCACTCCGGTTAGCCTAACTTAGCTTAGGTTGCTTGCGGTTAGTCTTTATACTGGGGTTTATTCGACTTCAACTCAAATAAACAAGTCGTTTCAACCTGCAACCTGCAACATATACCTGCCGTTAAATTCCGAACTGATTTTTTTTCTAACGTATTTTTTGTTAACCCCAAACGTTTTGGCGCAAGTATTATAATTTCATTTCGAATAAAATACCATAATCTGATTTTCAATAGTAGTCCAACAGTGCAGGCAAGCACTGGCACAGAGCAATTACTTTCCTCAGTTTATTAGTCCCATGAGCTTAATATTTACGCCTGAAGACTGTGAAAGGAACGAAATAACCAGGAGCCCAAAGATCAAAGGAAGGCTATAATAATTTCTGTGATTGGACACAGTCCTACGCACTAAATCAACTCGCGTTAAATTCTGATTTAGAAGAGGGTTCTTTTTTCCAGCTGGAAACTGATGAACAACACCGTAACAACACACGCATTGTACTCAACGCGTATGCATATGCCAGCACGCGTCCTTAATAGGTCATATTCGTATTCTCGGTATTGGACTGGAACTAGCTTTAAAAACAGATTAATGTCATTTGCATTTGAAAAGATTACCCATATTACTCTCAGTTGCAAGTTTCTTCCAGTCCATGCGACTGAAAGATAAATACCTCTTACAAACCGAGTTTGAGGTCCGTACTGTAAGTTACGGACCGAGTTTCTTTCCCTTCGATTTATGGCCCAAGCGCGAAGCGCGCGGGTCATAAATCGAAGGGGTAAAAACGAGGATCCGTAACTTACGGTACGGACCGAGAAGACGAGGTTAGTAAGATATTTATTATCTCTCTACTGTGTACCTGACGGGTTCGGAAACGATTTCTATTCACGCGGACTCGGAAAGGCTTCAAATTTCTGACGCATCTCGAAAGCAAAACGAGTCAGTTTGAAATTGTTTTTAAGTCGTTAGCACGCTTGATTACACAATTAAGAGTATAGGAAAGTTTTAAACTTTCACTTGCTATAAAAGTTAAGAACACTTGGCGCTAAATACGAACAGTTCGACAACAAAACCAACTTTAAATTTTAGCGGGCTGTACAGGAGAGTACGGCCCGCTAAATTGACCAATCACAGCGCGCGTACTAACTGAGAGATATAATAATGTAAGTTACTGTGCAAGACGTCTCTGACCTGGTGAAGGCAGCACAGTACCGAAAGGTCTGTTTTGTTTTCACTTTCATAGCTTTAAAATTCGTTAAAAACTCAATACTGGGAGAATATTTTGATGCTTTTTAAGGATCTCACTGCACTCGGTCAGCCCTGTCAAGTTCTTTGGCTCTCAATAGGGACCTCGCGCTTGGTTGATAACAACATTTTTACAAGCCTTGAGGCATTGTATGGTTTCTTCTCGCATGATGGGCTTCTTCTTGCTCAGAAAAAAAGTTGCGGAAAGAAATGGTAAAGATGGCGCTTTTCTTATTCAAAACGTGGACAGGGGATAAGAAGAAAAAATTTTCAACAGAAAGACCATGCGGATGCAGAGGGATTTTCTGCTCTCGTTTTACGCAGAGGCAAAAATCCTTACCCTCTCAGCCCCTTCTGTACATTTTCACCGGAAAGAGACTACTATTATATAAGTACTATTACGTTATAATCTAGATAAATAAAGGCTTTATTTGTATTATTTATTTGTATTATTTAAATACAGTATGGCTTGAAATAAGCTTTTTTAAATACTGTCTGGAAGTATGGCTTAGTTGGTACCCTGATTGGGAGTGCACATATTGAGGAGATTCGTTTCTAAACATCGTCACTGCCCTTCAGTCCTGTTAAGACAAGTTGTTCTTTTTCCCTTATCTGGTTCCAATTAACTGTTCTTGTTGACATGACAGGTGCATGCAGGAGTATTTTCTGCGTAAATCTTTAATTGTATTCTAAATGGTTTTGTTGACAAAGGAGAAAGCGTAATAAATTCCACAGCATTAGATGCACCAGAGAAACACAAGTGGAGTTGGTTTCACAGCTGAGGATGTACCAAGGGTGGCGCAATGACTGGGCATGATCCAAGGGTCGGCTTTCCGTGCTGAGTAGCATTACTGCCATGAACCAGGATTGTCACACCAAGGTGTCAACTCCACATCGCAGTCCAATTTCACATTAATGATCGAGCAAGGTGCACCATTAATCACAACATTGGTCCGTTTTTCTACGCTGTACTTCAATGTTGTTAACCCAGTTTCTCTATCCCTCTGGAATGATTTCTGCAAGAAGAATACACAAGTTAATTAACAATTATTTCCGAAGGTGAAGTGAACATTCATTTGGTGAATATATGTACCGAGAATAAGTCGAGGTAAATACTCAATTGTATACTTGTATGCAGCCGCAGTAAGCAATTGTAAATCGAATTTAATTGCACCATGCCCAGGCTGTGTAGTTTCTTATACTGCAAAGAAAAAGAAGCTAGTCGTAACCTTCTGGGCTTAAAATTCTTGGTATTCCGTAAGGCATTACGTTTGAAATTTCAATGTAGTCTATTTTGATTATTTAAAGTAGATCTTTTTGAGAATGCATTTCATGCAAAACATATACATGGGGTTAAGTACATTTTGAATCCCTGTCACTGTTACATGCCTGGGGTGGTGGTGGTGGTGGTGGGGGGGGGGGGGGGGTGGGTAGCTCTATGTAACTGATAAGTCGCTCATACTTACTGTATGGAAAAGGAAAGTACTTATTATTGACAAATATTTCTAAATTTTACTTTACACTATGATAAGATTTTACCTAGAATTTCCAGGTAAAATCTACACACAGTGTTCAGTAAAATTCAGATAGAATAACCATGTATCTACATGTAAGTTGACAAGTAAGTAACACATGTACGATACTTGGTTAGCCTGTAAAATTAACAAAAAAGAAAGTTTCTATAGTGGAGGTTGAACATATGCTTTGGTACCAGTTATGGTGTTCACCCCCAAAAGTCCATATTTGAGGGTCCAACACAGGTTTAGCAGCATGCAGGATGAGAGTAAAAATGAAGGCGGGATGAGGGATGGCAGAAAATTGTAATGGCGGGATGTAGGATAGAAATAGCATGGCGAGACCGCAATATACACCGTTTCGTAGGCAGGATAAGGGAACTGAAGGGGAAAGGTGGGATCACAATTTAACTCAAGTTATGAGTCACACTGCAACCTCAGAGACATTAAAAAGTATTTATTTTCGTTATAAACGGGCTTAATTAATGATCCCCAAAAACTGTGCCTTAATTTTCTGGTGTTACGTGGTTAACACGTCAGTCGTGTGACACGAGTTGATAATAACCTTGGTTGCTGACGGTTACTTTCATCTTGATGATGACGGTGATGATGATGATAACTTTGATTACTAAAGAAAAAAATTTCATACAAACATGGGCCAGAGACTAACGACAAAGATTGAATTCCCATCACCTCCTTGTGGTGCAACCTGTCGGTCACCTGAATTAACGTAAGTGTGTATCTTTTCAGCATTAAAATTAAATAGCAACCTAACCCAAAAAACATGTTCAGAAAAAGAGTGACTACTCAGTTCAATCCTCTGTAAGTGGAGTTTTTGTGTTTCACTTATAAACACACCAAGGAACAACCATTTGTTTAATCCGCCTAAATAAGCCTTAAAATTGTCCGTCAGTTGAAATAAGTGGTGAAATAGAGCAACTTGGGTTTAACCAGGGGGGATTGGGATGAAAATGTTCATTTGTCAGGATGGCGGGATGAAATGAAAAATAGTGGCGGGATGCAGGATTTGGGAAGTCTATTTTGGACACTCATATTTTAACATAGTTGCCAATACTTACAATATCAAGGCATTAACCTACAACACATCTAAGTTCATTTAGAAGCTAAGGGAAACAAAAATACAGTTTAATTAATAGTGTAATATAATAGTCTAATTAACGTTGCCAATAAACGGCTCACCTTTTTCTGGTCATAAAATCTTGCATAGTCTCTCTTTCTCTTCTTAGGGTCATGCTCATGCTTAAAAGTGTCATAACCAGTTGTTATGTGCTGTTTGCTATGTCGATAAATCTAGATTAAAAAAAATATTAAGAGAGTGCAACTTAAGAGTGTGTTTAGAGCTAGGGAAGGTAAGTAAATGGTGACCTCAAAAGCCAGTTACACATTGAAGCTCTCCATGGATTAACGTGCTTTTACACTAAGTACAGTAGCATGATTCTTTTAGCTTTTGACCTTTGCTTGTAAACCTTGGTGCAAGACATTTGACTAGTGAATGAACATAAGGTATCTTTCGTTTCAACTCAAGTTACAGTTCGGATGTTAAACATTATTCTGGATGCTTTAAATCATTATGCCTTACTATTTGTATTCACAAAACATGTCTGTCATGTTTATTATGATAGCCCGCTTAATACAGACACCTGGATTATATACTTAATAGACACTTGTGGGTGATCCTTTGGTGTCCATATTAACCAGGTTCCATTATACCATTCTTAAACCTCTTAAACGCTGTTGTTAAGGTTTACTTACTGACATTCCAGCTTCTTTCATTCTTTGAAACAGCTCATCATCTTCTCGTCCCCAGCCCCAAAACATGTTTGAGAGTCCATTAACCTAAAAATAAAGTAGACTGAATAAGGAACACAAACTATACATTCACGTATTGCAGGTGGTGCTTGGATCAACCTATCCAGCCCACTCACCTAATTCTTAACTGGTTCAATAGATTATAATAACTAGTGAACAAAGATCAATATGATCTTCAATATCCGTAACAGACCTAATATGAAACTTGAAAATTATGACAGGTGCCAATCAAGTGTCATTAAACCAAAACCAGAGTTATCACTCAGGTCAATCACAAACTTAGGACATAGGCAGTCTTATGTAATAAACCTATCAAAACAGGGAGCAAATTCATGTACGTTAAGCCGATATGAAGCAAGGTAAAATGTGTGCAAGTGGGCAATGATTGGTTTTGGTTTTAGTGATGATTGGATGAGAAAGTGGTGCAAGATTTAAACATGGTAAAGCAAAACCAAAGCAAATGTGAATTACTTTTTTTCTTCTCAAGTGAAAACCACAATATTTTAGTTTGCTGAACTAGCTAGCTAGTTAGTTAGTTTGTTTGTTTGAATCAATTAATCTAATAAACCACTTAAAATTCAGAGATGCCCAACCAAACTTAATCAAGACTCGTCCACACAACTTTTGTCATGTGTCACACCCATTTATGGTTTGCAAAAGAAAGGAAATTTATATAATACTATACATCATGCTTTATCAGGTATCAGGGTGAAAGGAGCTCAAAGTAGCATGACACTTTATTTAAATTATCAGGTGGAGCATAGATTCAAAGTGACTCCAAAAACCACCCTACAACTGGATTTACTTTGACTTACCTTTTCAAACTGGGCCATGGACATAATCAGAATTCCACCTACAAATGTGGGATAGTGATATTTTGGATGCAGGAAAGGTGCAGACACATGAAAGGGTCCCTTTTTAGGGAACCCATAATACAAGTCTTTGTTGAGTGGAAGAAGATCCACATCATGCATTGCTATATAGTCACAATTATTGTTTCTGGCCTCCAAGAATCCAACATTTAAAAGAGAGGCTCTATTAAACCTGGAACAGAGAAGAGAAATTGTCAATGCTCAACACTCCATAAAGGTTTTGATTAATTAATGGCCTCCATTTAAAGTAGTGAATCACAATGGAAGAACTGTGGGAGGCTGAGATGTCAATATTGTCAGAATGTGAATGTGGAATTTTGTACCTCCTCCTATTGTACTGTAGTCCATACATTTTGTTTGGGCAGTTGGAGTGAAAGCTGTAACGCAATGCTGTCACATATTTCTACAAGTGACCTGATCACATGCTCTGAGAAATGTACTTTCCTGCTCCATGTGCTCCACGATTAATAGTAGTTGTTTAGTTTTCTATGAGTTTCTAAACAATTATTATTGGATGACGTTTTTGTGATATCCAGAATAATCAAGGTCGAGGTAGGGGTTATCAGCCTCAGCCTTCGGCTTCGTCTGATAACCCTTACAGAGACCTTGATTATTCTGGATATCACAAAAACCTGAATCTAATAATTGTTTTATTATACATTGAATGAAGGAAATGGAAGTCATGTTTTGCTTCTTCATTAATGGCAAACAACACAAAGTGTGCGAACTTGACATGATTACCCGTGACCTTGAGCATCCTTGACATGATTGTATAATCTGCAGAGATGAAGTCACAGGTGCTGATTTCGAAAATTCACTGTATGCTTTTGGTCAATCAGAAAAGAGATAGTGAGTTCAATGTATAATAATACAATAATTTGTTCTTCTTGTCTCAACTGAACCACATAACATGGTGTCAGAAAACAGATGTAAACAAACATTGTAAAAAATAAGTCAGAAGCTTAGTCGAGTGACAAGAGTAAGGTAATCAAGTAAATTTAACTACTACACCTAGAGTCCACCTCACTAACCATTTGGCAACAAAACCTCCCAAGGATTAGAAAAAATATTTGTTATCAGAAACTACTTCAAACACTTACCTATGCTTGTCAACTTGATTGACAATAAATATTTTATGTCGCACTTTTTTAGCATTTAAAAAACTGTGCATGTGGGGAGCAAACTCAAGCAGCTCCTCAAATCTGTCTCTGTAAGGAACAACTATTCCAAGTTGATGAGGCCCCCACTCATCCTCAGAATGTTGATCGTCGTGATTAGCTCTTTCAGAATTAATGTCTTTAGAATGCTTGTCTTCCTGAGTAGTTCTTTCTGAAATGAGGATTTTGACCCTTTAAGAACTGAGCACTGTGAACAGTTTCCACAGGTGACCATTTTTTAATGTTAGTTCTGGTTCTAGTGAGAAGTTCCAATTTTTTCATGAATGTGCTGTTCCAGAAAATATCTATACTACCCAGAGAAGGGATTGGAATTTCCTGGGGGTGGGGGGTTCTCTAGGACCAAAGCATTTAAAGAAATGTGACAAGCTTAATTGGAATTTCCAGAGGGGTGGGGGGTCTTGAAAAAAATCCCTTTTGTGAGGGAGGCATGGATATTCTCTGGAACTACACAATGTTAAACAAATTAGTTATGACCTTTAAACATTCAAGCAGTGCAAAGCAAAGTAGACTCATTAAATTGTTTCACTTTTGAAGTGTACAGTCAAAGCTCTCTAAGTGGACACTCTCATAAGTGGCCAGACAGCTCTAGTTACTACCACCTTCACAAAATCCTGTTTGAACTCTCATGCAAACTTTGTATTTACATTGTAAGCAGACATTCCCGTAAGTAGCTGCAGAAACTTTGAGGGCTTATGATTTTGACTTTTCCTTTGTTATTAAGTTCCTGTAAGTGGACACCCAAAAGGAATTGGACCTGAAAATGTCCTCCTGTATACCTAATAGTTATAATGCAATGCTGGTATCTCATGGAATATTCCATGGTACATGTATGTCACGAGAAAGCGTTCCATAACTACATGTATTTTATACCTTCTGTCCTTGCCATAGAAAGTGGCCAACCCACTCAATGCAACGTACGTACAGCACACAATGGGAAGGCTGGGTGTAATACCATCGAATATGACAAAGGCTTTCCTGTATTCTTTAAGCCTGTTTTTTCTATGGCATGGCATTAAGTACAGTAACCATAAACAGTTATCAAACTTATTGCGGCACTGCTGTGCTTTTCTGCATTCCCAATGTTTATTGTGAGCTAGACAAGCACCCATAAGTGGCCATCTATCCCTTACACCTCTAGTGGCAGCTTGCAAGAACCATTCTTTTAAGTGGCCACCCTCAGTCGCAGACAACCTCACGTCCAGGGGGCATCCACTTACGAGAGTTGTATACATCAGCTTGACTGTATAAATTTCTTAATAATTATGTTTAAACTTAAGCTTACATCTATTTCAGGATGAAACTTATTCATACACTTTCAGTTTATGAGTCACACAATTTAAACTTAATCACACTTGAAATGTATTTTCAGTCTACAGAATGAAACTAAATTCATTGTGGGGGACATGAGGCGTTAAACAAACAAGGTTAAATTTAGCTTAGAACTGAATGGACACGTCACCATACATATGATTTCAGTGCGACAATTAAGTAGTTTAATTGATAATCTAAGCTTACCCTTTACAGTCGGTTCGACAGTATTTTCCTCCATTCTTTTACGTTTCTCTGAAAATATTTTGTTACTCTCTTCTAAATGTGGAAAGTCGTGTTCATGTGCGGTATGAATACTTGAAGACAGCTTGGTCCTCCCGAAATATTGGCCACAGTCACATTCGCGTTCGTTCAGATATTTCATAGATATCCATAACGTCCCGGCAACAGCAAATGTTAGATAGAAGAGCATTCCAAAGATTACTCCACGAGGTACAACAGCCATTGGAATATCTTCAAAAGTTTATTTGGACATCGAAAAATTGCGTTAAAGGAACCCAGTAAGGAATTTTTCTTCTCTTTCACGATTTGCGAAACCTCCAAAGAGAATCCTCGAACACTGCATGTCTTTCATAACTAACCTCTTCTGGTGGAATTTAATTTAGACTACACCAATTGAAGATACCTCTTTTTTCGATAATTTCCCATACTTTCCATAGTAGTATAGCTCAGTCAATGGTAAATGTTTTATGACAAAACGACGGCAACCCGTTCTACAAAGTCTTCTTCTTTGATATTGTTCTGAGCCCGCAGATTATGAGCGGACGTCACTAGTATTCTAGGGATACGTTGTGTACTGCAAAAGCAACGGTGTAGTGCGCAGGAGCAGTGGAACTCCACGTGGTCTCAGGGACAGCGTGGATTTCCAGAATTTGTTGTGGAAATGGTGTCGTTTATTTGTAATGCATGCGGTCAAACCGTAAGGAAAACGCAGGTTGAAAAGCACTATCAGAACGACTGTCGCAACTGTGATGTTTTGTCGTGTATCGATTGTGGAAAGGATTTTCACGGCGACGAGTATGTCGGACACACTTCGTGCATTTCAGAGGCTGAAAAGTACCAAGGCAAACTGTATAAACCAAAAGATAAATCGAACAAAGGCGAGCACAAACAGCAGGAATGGCTGAAGGTGATCATCAGAAATCTTAATTTTGAATTTTACCCAAGGACGGTGAATTGTGTGATCTAATTGAGGATTCATTTACAGGATCTACATATAAGGAAGCTTTCAGGCCCTGGATGCATTGCAGTTTATGTTTATGTTTATGTTTGATATGTACTCAGCTCTCTCAACTGGCAGAACTTCTTTTCGCCCTTTGCCCCACAAAGTAGAGTGTTCTCAGACCACACTGGTATCTCAAGTTTTCCTTGGAATTGAGCGCATGTACAGTTTCTCATGTGGGTGTCTGGTTGTGACTTCAAAAGGCAATTTGTTAAAAGATTAACCCATACATTTTCAGTTGTATTAATCCTAATTCTACACAGAATGAATGGGAAATTTGTCGTGAGTGGTTCTTAACATTTAACTCCAGTCAGACTCTTAGCGTTACTTATTCCAGGGGGAACAGATTCTGTAGTTTGATATTCCTAGATTTTGTTCAGAGTTGGACCTAGTACGCTTTCACAAATAGCTAGCCAGAGTGTTTCCTGTGGCATCCCTGTAGTGATGACTTAACTTAGGACACCTATGAATTCTCCTCATTGGTGATGATTTCAAACCAGTTATTGTGTCTGAACAGGGAAATGTTCTTCTGATTTCTATTTCCTGACCTTTTCAAACATATACATGTACATGTAAAGTGTACCTCAACTTGTGAAATCCCTACCCTTTCATATACCTGAAGGTTGGAAAAGGTCCCCTTTTTGGGCAGAGCCTCCCCAAATAGGCTGTTATAGGGAGTATCCCCAGGTTCTTTAACGTTAATAATGAAAAAAAAGTTGTTAGGGCTTTTATCAGTCTCTTTTGTTATAAAAAAAATGTACAATTAAGAACAAGGGACTTGTTAAATTTTGTAACTTTGACAGGCACACTTTTTCTTTTACACTGAACATTGTCAAATGCATGTACTGTACAGTCTATAATATTTTTAGCATGAGGGTGTGATCTGTTGTGAATACTGTTGGAATGCAGACCTTGGCAATCAGCTGTCAAGGTGTAATTTTTGACATTGTCACTCTCTTTTTCTTCATCAGCAAGTTAGAGAAGCAACAAGATCAGACAAAGCAGATCCTAGGCTAACTGTCCTTCTGGAGAGAATCAGTGAATATTCCAATATTCCCAGAAAGAAAGCCAAATTTCAAGTAAGATTGTGCTTGATGCTGTATTGATCTCCCACAATGTAAACTCCAAATGTCATTTGAAAATTTACTAAATGACACAATGCTTCCACTTGCACAAATTAAATGAGAACTATAAAAACCATGTCTTGTCTGTTCTCTGTTTTTTGTTTGTTTATTTTCCATTACTAAACAGTGTATGCTGGAGGAGATTAATTTCAACAAGTAGTTTGTTTTAGTTTTTTGTTTTTCAGGCATGAATGGCTAACTATTTATATTACGTTATGTTTGGATTTGCAGAATTTCTGTAAAAACAGTATCAATGTACGAGACAGTTCAACTCTGGACAAACTGTGGGAAATATTTTCAGAAAGTACAAAGGTTAGAAGGTGCTAAATTTTTATATTAATCAAGCAATTAGTAAAATGTGATATGATCTCCTTACTTTTATATGCTTCCATTTCAGTGTACTTTGTGTGTCAAAGTATTATATATATGTGTGTCTATAATACTCAAGTTTGTCTTATATTTGACAACTTGACAAGGTTTGAGTGAAGGACAATGCAGTGTAGGCACAAAATGTTCCAATGTGGTAATCCTTCTTGAAATGAACCTTCTTTTTTGCTTAAAATATTTGACATAACTGTTAATAATAAAAATAGTTTTATAAGTCTACTGAGATGTTTAATTGTAATTTATTTACTATCAATAATAGAAAAGTCCACAAGAAAGTGAACCTAACAGCAATGGTGTACATGAACCTGAACAAGAGAAAGACAATGAAAGTCAAGTAGATGAAGTTGATAAAGATTCCAAAAAAACCAAGAAAGAACAAAAAGATAATGAACTTGAGATCCTTAATGATGAAGAAGAGTCAAAAGGAAAGAAAAATAAAAAGTCTAAAGACTCCAAAAAACAAAAAAAGGGAGAAAAATTAAAAGACATTGACATCCATGAGAGTGTATGTAAGTCAAAAGGAAAGAAAAGTGAAAAGGACAGTAATGGAAATACAGATAATATGGATGCAAGTCACAATAGAAACAAAAAGCGACAGAAAAGAAGAAAAAGTGATGATGAAGAGGAGAGAGGTATGTGTGTCAAGTAGCTCTTAACATTGTACATTGTAAATCTTTTTGCATTTATTTAATATTTAGCAAGGACTACTTAACAATTAGACCCGTAGCCCGCAAGGGCTATGGGTCAATAGCCCATGAGGTGAAGCCGAATGGGCTATTGACCCGTGGCCCTTAAGGGCGAGGGGTCTAATTGTTTTAGTATCACCCAACTAGTCAGACAGAAAAGGCAATAATAAAGTTAGCAAATGCAAGTTGAAGAAATATTTATTTGGGAATAAAACAAAAGAAAGCGTCACGCTCGATTGCACCAATTTCGCTACTGGAGGACTATTACTAATAGTCATCTAGTAGCGTAGCCAATTAAAATGCAGGATTTGCATTAGTCCACTAGTTGGGTGATACTAAATATCAGTAGCTGTCGAGCCAGCAGTTCTGAGCTAAAACAGTGATGAACGATTTGATACCCACATTTCTCTCTTTCTGTAATCTTGAACCAACAGGCGAAATAATGAACTTCTCTTACAGGTTAAGTCTGTTTCAACCAGAGTTTATCTCAGTTTCTTGTTGCACCAAGTGACTAGGAGTATTTCTATCCCAGCCAGAATAGGATGCTAGTTCATTGTGTGGTTACCCCCCAGCATTATGTGCCTCATTTATGCGCCTAGATAAAGAGAAGCTTCCTCAGTGTATAAAGTTATTTAAAATACTTTCATGTTACTGAGGAAACCCAAACGAACAAAATGTTTTAAATTACAGATTGATTATTGAAGGATATGAAGGAATTTTTTTGTTTTTCCTGTTGATTCAAGATGCACATTTTGAGAGCAAACTTTCAGTATCCTTAGGATCCTTCTCTTGAGTAGCATCATTGTTGGCTATCCAGGTTTCTTCACACAAATATTATGTCTTTTGCTCTTACTACAGTGTACACAGTACCGCTCAAAAGTAAGTTACCACTGTCTTGTACGTTCGATGTTCGATATTACCTTTGTTCGATATGAATCTAGCAAATGATCAATGCATATTTTACGTTGGACGGTCTCATCGATTCGACAACGAATTGCAGAGCAGCAATCGTTGCACGTAACTGGTTTCTTACGCGTGATATATGCCACACTAAAGCTTCAGTGATTCTCGACAGAAACGAGACGTTGCTCGCAAGAGACGAGAAACCTCTCGAGAGAAACGAGACTTGTCTCGAGAGAAACGAGACGAGAGGTGGTAACTTACTTTTGAGCAGTATTGTATATATAATTTAAACTCATCTTTCTCCTGCAATGATGACTTAACTTAGGACACCTATGATCACCTCACAGAGGATGATTTCAAACAAAGTTATTTCTCTGAGCAGGGCAAAGTGAGAGTTACTGGTTTGGGTATTTTTAGCTCTGAGTAATTACTTTACAGTTCTCCTAGAGTTGACATCTATAGTGAAGACAAAATTAATGCAGAGTTATTAAATGCAGATTCCAGCTGAAAATATAAACCCATTGTGTTGTCATTGCTGTTTGGTGCTTCCTTACTGCTGGAATCCTTAATAGAAAAGAATACCACGAGCTGAAGGGCCAGACAGATTGACCTGAACTTGTCCAAAAAAAGTGTTTTGGTCCCATTGTACATGTGTCAAATGTGTTTATCTGATCAGAGCATATGCCAACTGAAGACATTTTAATTTTACAAATGTCCCAAACAATCAATCTCAATTAAGGTTGTCAATCTCATAACAAATTCAGGGCTCGCAAAATAAAAGTAACCAGCAGCGCTTGTTGTACTTCAAAACTTTGTGACAACTGTGGTAAAGTGAAACTGTATATTTATTGACAGCTAGCTGTGTTGCAGACTGTTGCACAGTTATGTAATTGCAAATAGGATGTGATTTATACCTGACTCTGTCATAATGACTTTGAGTCAAATATTTTTCAGGTCCACCACTGAGTCATTAAGCTCGCATTTGATAGTTTGAAGTTATTAATTTTGCTTATTTTATACACGAATGAACTCAGATGAATCTCCACAGTCCAAAGTGTCGAAAGCTGAACTAGAAGAAACAGTCCCAGAGAAAAGTGAGTGCATCTATGCATTTTAGGTTGATATATGATTTCCTCGGCTGATGGTTAGTTTCATCAGCTTTCCATCAGTACACTAGGAAACTCAGTTTTTAAGTCCAGTACATCTCATTCCTGCAATGATGACTTAACTTAGGACACCTATGATCACCTCACAGAGGATGATTTCAAACAAAGTTATTTCTCTGAGCAGGGTCACATGAGATGTTAGACATGCTGTATACAATTAACATTTTATGTGTTTATTAAGTAAGAGTGAGGTACTTGCAGTGTTCTTTTCTTTTCACCTCAAAATCAAAACCTGAAATATAATACTGTACATAATCTGCTGGACTAAAATAATGAGGTTTAAAATGTCCATTAAATAAATGCTTAAAAAAAGTAATTTTCAGATTAAATGTATCTCCAGTACTACAGGCAGTTGAAATGCATGTATCGACATGCAAGAAAAAAGATTGTGACAGGTAGCTGATGGCGAATTTACAAGCTAACTGTTTACCTTCAGTTAAGGTAATAGAGTTACATTTATTATGCAGCAGATCACTTCAACTGGAAGTCCACAATTAAGGCAGTGTTAAGGCAAGCTCCTGATCAAGAGTTACCAGTAAAAAGATTGAGAAAAAAGGTAAATGGGATTCATGTTTTACTCAGTGCTTCCATGTCAGTAATGGTAAAAGTTTTTATCTCTGTTTTTATACTTTCATAAATGAGCATTAACTTGGCAAATGAGCTGATACTCTAAAATTGATAATGTTTGCGATTTTTCTTGCAGATATTGGCAGAATTTCAAGCAAGAGGAGCCAATGAAAAAAATCTGACTGATAATGAGCTAAGAGCTTTGTTTGAAAAGAAGATTACAAAAAACCCAAAATTTAAAGTCCACAAAGACAGAGTAAAGCTTGTCAAATAAGGAACTAATAAAACTAACAACATGCATAATCAATATGTTGCTGTCGATAAGAGACATATGACAGCAGGTTACAAGGATCGGAACATCTATAGTATGTTTTATTTATTTTGTTCTAATAAATAACTGTTCTTTTACATACATGCATGTACTATTAACACTTCAACATTCTTTTGAAAGCAGAAGCATGCCTACCAGTTCATTCTGAACTGGTATTGTGTTTGTATTTGACTTGTTAATGAAAGTTTTACGGAAACCTTGTTGTATTGGCAAAATAAAAGAAAGGTTCATTTTTCAGCAGTGTCTGATGACCTTTTTGGTGGCAATCCCATTTTCAAGAGGTAACAGTGAACTGGTTGTTAAGGGCTGGTTTTCACTAACGACAGAGTTGTAGTCAGGAGGTAGTGAAAAAGTAGTCTCCAGCCCTGAGTAGCAATGCAGTCTCTTGTGCAAGAGAAATTTAAACCTCAGTTACTTTTTATTCTTAGATTAGCCTCTTCCAGCTATTTGATCACTTGGGGAGGAGCAAGAAAATGGTGAGAGGAAAAAAGAGGGGGTGGAGTATTGAGCGAGGAGCATTCCCGCACTGTCCTTCTCCCATATTTTTCTCTTTCAGATAAAGACTACTACTGGTAATTTGGTGTATTTTAACTTTTATTTTTAACAAAACTTGAACTGTAACTTTAATACCCTGTACACTAAAATATCTTGGGAATTACCGGTGGAATATTCTTTTAAATCTTCATTTATGACAAAATATATTCTAAATTTTATTGGAAATACAAGGAATATAACTTTTTTGTTGTAATCTAGTAAAGCGTTGAAGAATTTTTTTTTTTAAAGGAAGGTATATGACCAAAGATCCACAATACAATGACTTAATTAAGCATTTCTTTTTCTCCTTTCACCCTAATCTTCACATAGGTGTTTAAAAGAACCGTTTTTCTTGCAATGTAATACTGGCATGGGGGTATTTGCTTGTTCTTAGTAGAAAAACGACAGCTTTTCATTTTTCAGTTAAATTTCACTTCTAATCTGCTATGATTATTATCCATCTGATATTTCCCAAACACCATTACCCATGAGAAATCCTAATGATTCATAAGCTACAAACTGAAACACAATGAAATCTACTAAAAGTCCAAGGTAGATTAAGAAAGTAATATTTTCAAAGTGTAGAGACAGAATGTACATGTACAGTGGTCTGACTCTGCTCCCTCTCTGACTTCAATCCATCAGACTTTCCTGACATTAACTGATTATCACATTTGCTCCTGGCATGGTTTTCTCCTCTCTCAAGAAAGAAAAACAAACAGACAGAGATTTCCTCAAAACAACACGAGTTTCCTCTTTGTTTTTGTTGCCGATCATGAGGGCGCTCAAATCTCTCAGTAGATTGCGCTGGGCTAATGGTCATCCTCTTCCTCATCATCATCATCATCATCATCATTCTGGTTTCTGCGATTACTAGGACCAGCACTGTTTATATGATTCATCCTGGGACGTGGCGGAATCATTGGCTCTGTGATGTTAAACGTTTTTATAATCTCCTAGGCATAGATGAAAAAGAAAAATAACAAGTACCTTTAAAAACACAAAAATGATCCCAAAAATTTTACTTCATTGTGGAGCAGCAGGTCCCTGTTGGCAACAACTTTCTTTATGTAGCTTGTCAAAGATTCCTTTTACCTCACTGGTACTAGTGTGAGATTTGCCTAGTTCCTAGGCTTTGATATTTCACCGAGTTAAAAGTTTTTAGGTTACGTGGTCCGGGGCAAAGATGATGTTCTGGGCCGTTCATCTCAGATACCTCACCAAAATCAATTGACCGTGAAGGCCTGGGTGAAAGCCGTTAACTAGGCAAGTGTGAGATGTAATGGCCTAATGATTACATGTAGTGGGACAGACACAGGGTTGAGCAGTCCAGATTCGTTCTTTGGGTAAAACATTTTTCTCCTACAGTACCTTCCTTCACCAAGGTGTATATAAATGGGTACCAGTAGACTGTTAGCTACGGACAACCCAGCAAAATGAAGGAAGCTCCCCAGGGTTGTTTCAGTTACTCTATGCTATGGAAACCTGGATACATGCAGGCTAAGACAGTGCAACTTCTATAAAAGCTTTTTTGTTTTAGATCGTTTCACTGGGGTTTCACTGGGGTTTCATTAGGGCTGGCACCAGGCATTCAGGCAGAGGATTATTTTGTCCACCTGGTTTGACAATCTAGAGGAAAGGTTTTCCCATAAAGAAGTTCAGTTTAAAATGTTTTGCCCACCTGTGAAAACCAGTTGCCCTCCTGCTAAAAATGCTAATGAAACACAGAGTTTTATCATTCCACTCACCTTATATTCTTGAAGAGTAAGATGAACAACCACTTGTTTCTTTACGTTTTCCTCGTTATCACCGCCCGTTTCTACATATGCTATAATGACAGAGAAAGAACAGATGTCAATCATTTGGTCATGTTTTTATATACTGTCGGAAAATACACTACTTGATACCAATTCCAGCATGTGTTAAGGTATGATATGCATCATGAGTCACTCAGAATAAATGCCTTTCTCTTTATGTTCAACATGACATTTTCCTTTTTGCAATAAAATCACTCTCATTCCATGGTCGGGTCTAATTGTAGCCTGAATCAAGTTTGAGTGATGAGTCAAGTTCAAGTCAAGAAACATGTATATTTTTTCAGACTTAGGGTTAGGGTAACCCTAACCATGGTTCTAATCACTGTGTCAAAATGATGTCCCAGAGAGGTAAAAGAACTGCCAAATGTGATTCATTTTTCACTGCTGATTCCAAGAATTGTAGCCTCCCAGAAATACATGTACAGTTGTACTTACACACAACTGGTAGTTCATCTTCAACACTTATATCAGCACGACCATCCTACAGGTAAATTGGAAGTGTGATTAAAACTAGTAATTTAGAGTGATGATAAACTCTACTCCATATTCTGTAAGATAGAATGACAAGGAGCACTGTTACTCTCCTTGCATGGGATGACTGTCAATGATAGGTTACATTGTACATCCCTTTTCCCAAAGATTTTGTCTGGTTGCCCTAACACTGACATCTGTCAGGCTCCACTATTACAAAGAGGCTCTCTTCAGCAATGATTAATTTTGTTTTATATAAAACAAATAGCTTCAGGTTTAGTTTATGAATTTGTGAATCCTACAACTGTACATACAAAATTATAGGATTGGATCCCAACATTTCTCAAACTCATTAATAATTCATCAAGTTTAAACAAAGGAAATCAAGACCGTGAGGGTGTTTGGAGCTCCCCTGGCACGCAGGAGCTCTGCTATTACTTGAAAAGTTCATGGAGCAAATATTTAAAACCATGATTATACTTTTAAGCACCTGACTAAAACTGTACCAAGAGTATGTGGAAAGACTATGACAGCATTGTCATTTGCTTTTATCAAATGTAACATTTAAATTTGAGAATTTTCCAGTAGCAGGGAGAACAAGAGAATTTTCGAGAACTCAATTCAAGGACTCTGGAAGGAAGGGAAACTGAGAGTATTCCAAAACTTCAATCAGCTGTATGACCCCTGTACATTTTACTTCAAATCAAGAATATCATTCCTACAACTTACCCTAACTAAGAAGGATAAATGGAAAAGATTCTCGATAGTCTGGCCAAATGAATCAGGATTGATGATAAACTTGAACAGACACACTGGATTTAAGTCATCATCATCTGTGACTAAAACCAAAAAAAACAACAGAAAGGAAAGTGTAATAAAACATTTTCATCATTCAGTCAACTGCAACATACTACTCTACTCTGGTAAGTGTTTAGCCCTAGGAAAATCAGAGACCAGTGATCAGAAGTGATGTTAATAAATTACCAGTTAATACGATTCATTAAGATGTCAATCCTTGTTTTTTTCCAAGACTATTCAAGGACAAGTCAACTTTTTAAAATTTCAAATGTTTTTCCTGTGTTACAGTTAACATCAACAAATTTTTGATCCCATTGTCAAGTATTCATGGATTGCTGGTAATAACTTCAGGACTTGGGACAACAGTATTGGCCAAACCTGTTTAAACTGAGTTGGAATCAGTAGTTGAAAACTGCCTTATCAATCCCACTGTCTCAGCTCTTATCCAAATAGCAAGAGAGAATTCTGCCAGAAAATTATTATACAAAAAATAGGCTCAATTATTTAAATAATAGCAACAGAACTCACAAAAAAATTCTCTCACACCTGTGTTATCATAAAGGACTTGATGTAATCTATCAACTTCTTTAGTTGTAGCTTCCTCCCTGGCTTCCACTTTCTCCAACTAATGACAGAAAAACAGGATATTAACAACATGGCAGAATGACTTGACATGGCCAGTTACAGTGTAGGCAGTGGCTGATCATGTTTACTGTAGGTATTGTTGGTCAACACTGTTGAACAATATAATTTGACCAACACTCGGTCGATATCAGAGTGTCAACCGATACACAACGGATATATCGGCCAACAGTGGGTCGAGGGTCAGTTGAGTGTCGCCTTAAGGCCGGCCACATCTACATGTAAATGGACTATTCACAAAAAAAGCTATTTTGGATATGTGACTGCTACTGTTCTTAACAAATTACATTTGTTAAGAACAATTAAAATTACAAATTACACTAAATTTGTAATTGTTAGTAGAATGGATTGCACAACTTTATATATCTGATTCTCACCTGTGTTGGTTTGACTAATTGGGTGGGCTTAGGTTGTGATGTTTTTTTCTGCGTATCTCTTGTTGGACGACGGGGAGGTTCCATAGATAAGGGACCAAGCCTAAGACAAGATAAAATGAGAGATATGTAAATGGCTTAAAACCTCAGTTCTGCCTGACCAGACAGTCATAAAGATCTTAACAATTAACTTTACAATTTGTTGAACTCAGACACCATAGACAGTGCCTCCTGTTTTAAAACCGTGTTCATTTGTTTATCAAACTTTGTCTCCATTGTTTTTTTTACCCTAGTTTAAGCATGTCCATCTTTGTAGTTATTGGGGAATAATAAAGATAATCATAGAAATTTAATTTACATTGTACATGTGGCACTACCCCAATTAAGTACCAATCCTTTAGGATTAGAACATTTCTTAGGGCAGTTTCCCCATGTGGCAAGTACCAGTCTTGTCTCCTGGAGTGTGGTTTATCTATGATTCAGGGCAGGAAAAAAAACAGGTTTGATTGCCCGGGGCAAGTAAAATTTTGCCCTTGGGCAAGTGAAAACAAGTTTGGTGGTCCAGCAGGAAATTAAAATTAGCTGCTGTCAGCAGTCTTGTTATAGTCTATCACTGATTACAGACAAAACCTAGTTACCATAAATCCTGCTTATTTCAAATTTAATAGAAGACAAGGGGTGCTTATTCAAGGGGGTGCTTAATCGAGGGGGGCCACTTATCTAATTTTTCCCAAATTGCGGCCTGACATGATCATTTTTTTAACACATCATCTGTGCGTAAACAGCAACATAAGCTGTTTATCGACATAAAAAGCTGATCCTAAAGTTTAAATTGCGGCACCATTAGTACTTGTAATAATTTTTTTATGTGGCTAGTACTTTAAATAGCCAATGACAACACAGAATTTTCGATCCTCCACACGAGTATAAGTAGGATGGGGAACACCCCCTCTTCGGATTGATAACGAGAACTCATCTCTATCAGTCCTTCCAAATAATCGGCAACTGAAGAGATCCACATGATAGGATCAAAACCGCGGTCTTGCCTGACCAATACCTGATAATACCATGTCAGAAAACCTACTAACGTCAGAAGGGCTAATAGCAGTCCCTGGCAATTCTAAAGCCATTGAAGAGGAAAACATGGACACCTCAAGCATTCTTGAAGACGATCTTCTTGGCCAGTCCGTAGACGATGAACTACCGTCCTTTCAAGTGCCAAACGACACCAGCCCACAAAAACAAACCGCACGCCAGAGCAGGAGGAAAAACCGTGAACCAAAGAAAACCGCCAGAACGAACGAGAACCCTACAAAACGTCGCCACAGTCAACCACCACAGTCAGCAGAAAGCAAAATCTTCCACGTGGAATCAGCCATCAAGTCATTGAAAAGGCACACAGACAAAGGAACTTGCCCAGAATCCCTACAATACAGGGCGAGGGCTCGGATAAGAGCGGACAATGAATTTAAAATGGACATTAAGCGTCTCAGAAAGAACGCTGAGCAAGAATTCGTCAGAGCACTAACACATTTTCACTACCGTGAAATCGACCGCGCTAGGGTCGAATTAAAACAATCAAAGAGACCAAAAGTAG
>NC_138146.1:19094511-19228011 GCF_964199315.1 Orbicella franksi | reverse complement strand
AAACGGGCAGTCCCGCACAAAGATGACATGGCCCAACGGCTTAAAACAGCGTAATCATGACCGCGCGGCATGACTTCTCCATAGACAGGTTCTACTGGATACTGTACTGTACAGCCCCGACAAGCAACTAAAATTCTCCGAGCCAAAAGGGAACTGTTATTTGTCCCATGGAGATAAACATCTTTACCGTTCTCAACGAAGAGAAAATCAATAACAAAAGATCTGAAACCCCACCTACGATCCACCAAAAAGGCCAAAAGGGAGCTGAAAGGCCAATAAAGAGTAACCAGTTCTATTGACAAAAACATATGTGGCGGATGACATTTTTAACCAACGAAACAGGTGGCACCAGCCAACAGGTTTCTCCTACCCAACTAAATGCTAGGGAATATTCGAAAAAAAACTGGGAAAACTTGAATTTTTTTTTTTTTAACTGGGAAAGTAATCAATTGAACAGGGACCCTAATAAGAGGTTACTTCATGAAAATAGCTATCTTTAACTGACCAGTCATCAATCGACGATCTTGCATAAGTAATCAGCTGAACGAGGTATCAACTCAGCCTCGATTTTGATATTACTTTCTTTGGCGGTATCAAATATATCACCGGCGAGTTGAAGCGAACACAGTTTCATACTACCAGAATCGACGATCAAAGGTACAGTTTGGTTGTCAGTAAACCACTTAACAGAGCACCCTGAAAGAAGAAGTGCAAACTTTTAAAAGCAAAACAAACACAGTGGAGTTCTCTCCACGTGGTGCTCGATCTGGTATTCGTCTACATAGAATCTCAGTTTTTGCGCGAAAACAGGCATGTTACCAATGGCAATGAAAGCAGCCAATCCAATAGCGCTAACATCCGAGTATACAATACGAGATAGTCTGCGAGCAACGTCTGCAAAACACTGGAATTGAGATAAGAAACATTATTCTTCCAGAACTCTAACTGTATGGAAACTGACAACGGGTTAACCACAGCAGGAGCACGCGCGCACTCGACCACTGAACCTGTGGCCAGAAGATCAGAAATAGCCTGCTCGACAAATCACTATACTGGACTGGATGGCTGAGCGATTATTAGAAAACTGAGCTGAGGGTAGAATGTAAATAAAGAGAATCTGATACCCAACAAAAATAGTAACGCGAATAAAGCAAGAAGCACTTATATGATTTCAAAACTCTACATTAACCTTAAGGTTGCCTTTAACTTAAATATAATGTGTTCCGTCCTGATAATCAGTCTTTTATTCATTCATTCAGGCATCAGGGCTAATACAATCGTTAACCCTCGAACTAATGCCCCCATCGTGGTACAAGGGGGATGAAACCCCCTCCTTAGGTTTTCGTTCTATTAAGGCACAGAAAATAAATTTACATTCATTAAATAGAAAGCCCTGAGCTTGCTCTATAAAATAATGACATAATTTTTGGCTGTGAAATAGCATGACGTCATTTGACCCGCCATCTTGGATCCATCATCTTGGATTTTACTATTTTCTTAAAAAAGTCAAAAAATAATCTAGAATGCTTATGAAGCCAGAATGCTTATGAAATGTACAATTTGGTAAAATTCAGCAAAATGATGAACAAAGCTGAAAAAAAAAATACACAAGTATGTCGAAAAAGTTGATTTTTGTCCAAACCTATATGAAGTTTGTGGTTGTCATGACAAAGTCAAAAGTAATGGACGCAGTTTTGGACGCGAACGATAAATGAACAGCTACAGAAATTGTTCAGCTCCTTAGAGTAAATTGTCTTTCCAGGACTTCCAAAAAACCTTGAATCACATGGTTCAACAAAATTATCAATAAGTTCAACTGGGTCAAAGTCTCCCAATCATTTTATTATATTGAATAAATTATATACTCATCTTATCCCATTCTCTTCAATGCAGCTTGGTATTTGCCATAAGTATGTATTTTTACTGCTTAAAGGGGTTGCAGCGGCTCCTCTAAAACGGCTTGGGCAGGAAGATGGATTTGCTCAGAGGCTTATTTGGCCGCAGCTGAAACACTTGTCTGCTAGTTGAGGCTGACGTCCACGAAAGGACTGCGTGCGAAAAAACAAAAAGGTTGATCAGAAGAAAAATAATTGCCAGTGGATAGACCATGAGTAGATGGAGCTTCACTGGATGTAGAGCGGGTAGCTGTAGAGTTGGCCAGCTAGACGCATTTTTCCGCTTTTTCTCCCGGATCTTAGCTAGCGCTCGTCTTTCGGCTGATCAGAGCTTTTTCTCTTCCTCTGAATCTTCGGCGAGTTCGTCCGACTCGTACTTGCACTGCTGCCCAAACAGCGGGGTTCTTGTCCACGGAACGAAATAACTTGGCTGCTGAAAGGTTTCCTTTTGAGATGGTCTTGATGGTCCCGTCTGTTGCATCAAGCAGAGAGTTGCTAGACTCGTATTGTACTTTAGAGTTAAAAGAACTCGAAGCCTTGGATACCGTTTTTAGCTTCTACAGTTGAGACTGAGTGGCGGCTTGTTTCTCGTCGAGATCGCGTTTGAATGCAGCGAACCTCTGATTAAACGTAACGTCCAAAAGACGAGGAAACAATGTTCGTGAAGTAGTCTTATGAACAGGATCTCCCTCAGTGAAGGATTGCGCGATCGAAGCGGGAACGCTCGCTCGTTCAGTATCCAACGACATAACAACAAAAGCAAAGTTGAAAGAGATGCCTTCGAGTGGCTCTTGCGTAACTTACAAATTCTTAAATAGCCTACTAGCCCCTTAGGGATTCACGCCTAAAATACTTCTACAGTTAACACGAACCATACATAGTGAACATACTCCAGTGTAATTAGCGAAACGTTACAAAATATATAAGTATTCACTTGAAGACAGGTATTACTGAAGTAGTCTAAACAAGTCTGTCAAACCAGCAGCAGGAGGAGATTCCTTACCTTTTCCCTGCCCTCTACGTTCCAGAGAGCGCTTCCGTCTGTTGTGTTAAGGATCTTGACGACGTTTGGTTTATCCCTTGGTGGCATGGATAACAGGACGTCATACTGAACCATCTCCACGTGATCAAACTTATAACTGATCCACTTATCACGAATGTATTCGCCGAGCTTCTTATTTTGTTCCCCGCCAGCAATGTGAGGACGCTTGGTGAAATTACTGCAAAAATGATATGCCACGGTCAAGAAATGTCAAGAAACTCATGAACATCATAAACAACCCCTCCCCTCCCCCCGCGCCGTTGACACACATTCTTCCTTTAGGATCATTTTAGATCGGCCTCTCCAAGTCTCGTATCTGGACTCTTGTCTTGGAGAAAATGACACATTTCCCGCTTGCTGCTGGTGATTGAGCATTTCATCATTCATAGTCAGTCAATCAATCAATCAATCTATCAATCAATCAATCAATCAATCAGTTAACAATTAACCCTTCCCCCTTCCCCTCTTTCTCCCTCTCTCAGGCTCCCGTCCTCCCCTCATTAGGGAGCTTAAGCAAACCACGACGACGACGGCAACGAGAACGTCACCAAACAAAAGGCTTAATGAGCAAAACAATAGCTTTGCACGTGCGTTATAAATCTTTGTACATTTCTTCACCGTCCTCTGCAAAACAACAACGTGAAATGACCAAGTTCTGATTCATCTACGGAACGTGGACGACGATGGCTAATTTTTCGTATTTCGATTTGCAATTGAACGCCGTCGTTGCATATTTAGCTTAAACACGTTTTTAGAGCCATCGGCGTACCGAACAGATCTAGACAATCGCGAATCTCGCTTGTAAAATATAAATTCGTTTTTTACTAGGCGTCGTCCTCTGCGTCGTCGTCGTCGTTGCTTAAGCTCCCTATTTTTCATCTCTCTCTCCCTTCCTTCATTCATTCTTAGACCTTATCACAGGTTTGAAAGCCATCTTGATGGCCATCTGTACGTGTGGCGGTTGTATGTTGCCCTTGGTTCTTTTTTTCTTTTTCGATGTTACCCCTTGAAAATCTTTGGGAATTAATTCCATGCAGATTTGATAATTTAGCAACCTTGATAGACAGGAGTTAGTTGTCAGCTTTGAATATATTAATAGTTCCTTAGAGACTGAAAAGTTGTGTTTCTCATTTCTGCAGACTTGTATGTCGGTGGTTTTCTTGCCTTAGCAATTCAGGCTGTTAAGGCTCCTCTTTTGTTACTGGATTTCGATTGCAGTTCTTCTGTCGATAAAAACCCCTGTCTCTGAAGCCTGAAATATTCGAATTTTTCGAGGGAGCAAACCTATTTTAATTGATTATGAGCGCATTGAAATAGCAAGAAATTCTCCACAATGCGTTTACGTTTCACATAGCAACACTCTCTACTGTCCACTGCCACCGCCAAGCCTCTTGAGACGCTTATCTCTCTTTAGATCCTTGGGATACGCCAGTGTGACATAGAGGTCGTGTACAACCTGATAAGCACAGTTCGTTACAATGTAATTCTACTTCAGACGTTTTCTCCGAACTTCCAAGACGTACATAACGTTTTCTGAAAAAAACTTAGTAAGTTTTGGTTTATATAGCGTCTCTGACCATTACAGCGTATTAAATTTGTGAGTTTTAGAGTCCAACTGGCGCGTTCGCCCCGTCATTCCCTGTAACAACGCTACAGCTAGGACATTCCATTAACGCATACGGGCGTCGGGTTCTTCCGCGAAAAACTTGCGGAACCTTCAGCGAGGCAGCTGACTAGATTAATAATGCGGAGTTAATCCCCTTCTGCAGTATCTTCCCGTAGTACATTTTGAGGTGAACTTTTATTGTGCACAGAGCTTGGGAAGAATTGATTTGCCTGATATAATGATTCTATTGACCAATATTACCATAAAACCGCCGAACTTCCAGCGTCCTCCCCTACGATTGCACTATCTACTTAACTTACCGAGAAAATGCTTCCACGCTTTCTGCTGTGAGTGAATTAACCGCCTGTTCGTGGTATTTTGTGTAGTAATATTCTTCGTTCTCTCTCTTCCCGGATGAATTCGCCGTCTCGCTCGTTCGCGCCTTCTTTGCAAAATAACTGATCAGGAAACCAACGAAGAAGATTACGAGTGCAACCAATATTCCCAGGGCCACCAGGCACCAAAAGCGATTTGTTCGCCGCTTTACAGGTTTATTGGTGGTTGAATCAAAGGTTTCAGTAGATGCCATGTCTCATTCAGTCAGCCTCTACCTTCAACAGTTAAAAGAAGATTTTCTACCCGTTAAATTGAGTTTTGAACCAAACACGAAAATAGCTCTACTTTGAAGGCACCTTTTAAGAATGTGGCACCTGTTTGAAACTGCTAAACTACATGAATAGAAAGTATAAATGACCATTAATTCAAAACAAAAATAAAATTTGTCTGCGCTCTAGGTTTTCAAAACTAACAACCGCTTAAAGTTCTGGAAATTTTGAAAATATTCCAGTAACTAACACACTCGCCTTCGTAAAGTGCCCAGATAAATTCACTTACTATAATCTCTTACCTGGCTTCAAGATGATCATTGTGGCCTTTACGGTGATCCTTGAACCCTAGGTACTATGGAATCTCAGTAGTAGCTTTTAACCCCACCTGCCGGTTTATCTACTGGGTATTTAGGTTCCTCGTCGCCTCTGTATCGAAATCGAGCGTGACGGCCACATCGCGACATCGTAACATGATAGTTTCATTGCCGATGAGGATTTTGATTAAAGCCATTTGATGATGTAGATTCCTCATTTTCAGATGCATGAGTAGGACTATTTTCTGCTGTGCATATGAACGGAATTAAAATAAACGGCATGCAATGCATGCAGAAGCGATGACGTGTACGTGTTATTTCTAAAATTGTTCCAAGAAAATTGGAACATAAACAGACAGGCTGATGGTTTAGCTTAATTAAAAGTGAAAGTAAGATACAACCTGTGTGGGAAGTAGCTGTATTGTAAGTAGCTTTGCATAGTTGGGTTTTGAGAGTCCAAGCTTACTTGTGCCCATTGTTCAATTGTTCCTCTTTGAACTGAATAATGCAATTCACCTTTTTCCCTTTTGTTTACTTTTCGAAATGACTGGCAGTGAGACTTAAAAATTTTTATGAAATAAAACAATGTCAAAGAATATTGTGATAGATGTCCCCAAGAGAAATCCAGTGGCGGATCCAGACTTTCACCAATACAGTTTATTTCACGTTTCACAGATATTTCAGCCCACAAATATGTTTAGTTCAGCCCTAAACAAAGCTCACCAATACGTAAATTTAATGTAGAACCTTGACCTATCGCGTCTCCCACACACGTAAGTTCAGTTCAGATATTTCAGTGCTCATACACTGCTCTGACAGTGCTCATTCAATAGAATTTACCTTAAGACAGCAAAAAGACCGGGCTAAACAACGCTCACCAATACGTAAATTTATTGTTGACCCTTGACCTATCGCGTTTGCAACTTGCTTGTGGATCTAGAATTGTATGTATATAGATGATGCGTTCGTATCATCAGTTTGCCGGTGAGCGCAAATTTATCCGATATTGCATAAAGCACAATCCAGAATAAACTGATAAAGGTCTTCTTTTAAACGCTGAAATTAAAGACACTCCACGGATCCTACAAACTGTAGACTGTTCACAGTCCCCTATTTTTCCGTGAGATCGTGGATGTCGATCGTTGAGTTCGACGGGCCGCCATCTTGGTCTTTTGATGCGAGCGAAACTGGAGAGAGTACAAAATGCCCGTGGGTAGGGGTGGTGGAGGGCACGCTATTAACCCCACCGCCACTACCCACGGGCATTTTGTACTCTCCTCAGTTTCGCACGCATCAAGAGACCAAGATGGCGGCCCATTGAACTCAACGATCGACATCTACGATCTCACGGAGAAATAGGGGACTATGAACAGTCTATACAAACTGCAAAAGACAGCCGCAAAGGATAAGTTCCTAGTTCCCCGAAACCAAAGATGGCGAATAAACTCTTTCAGCTGATCCTAGAGGCTGCAAAGAAATGAATAAACTTGCATCTCTCCGAATAAAGTGAAACGTGTTGTTTAAGTACATCCATAACATACGCAAACTTGAAAACAACAAACAGTATTTTTACCGTTTCTCTCTGAAGTCAACACCTTATCTTAATAACAGACATTTGGCAACGCTAATTACCTCACCGGAAATTAATTTGTTGTTTTAACCTTATACCTGTTTTTAATGAACCTTCCTATTGATTTACCACTGGCAAAACCATTAACTATTGTTTAATCACAACCACTCTTCCGTTGAGAGAAAATTTAAAATACCACATTTGTAAAACTTTACAAAAAACTAAAAACTGCAAATGAATTGTAACTTGCATTCGTTATCACTACTGTAAACCTTCTGTTTTATTACAAAAATAACCTGTTTTCCATTGTGAATGGTTTCAGCTGAAAATCCTGTGGTTAAATCACGTCTTCTAGACTCTTCTGGTCGTTTTTCACAAACCAAACCTAATTTGTGCTCTTATCATGCGTGACAGTTATAAGCTCTTTTCATTACAGCAAAAGGATTGGTTCTTCAGTGAATTGCTTTTCTTAAAGTTAAAAGACACATTGCATTGCCTCCAGGTAAAGTATAAACAATAGCATAAACCAGAACTTCCCTCTCACATGACTTGAGTATTCTTTGGCTTTCATGTAAATGTTGAGTAACCCAATGCCTGCTCTGTTTTCCATTAAAGAGACCATAATCTAAGCTAAGTTAACCAATTCTGATCAAAGCAAAACCTTCAGCTAGCTCACCTTTTCGTTACACTATTCCCCATTGCTTCCTGCTATGTCAACTGATTTCAAATATAAATGTTGTGTAACCCCACAGCCGCTCTGTTTCTACTTAAGACACCATAATCCAAGCTACATTAACCAATTCTGATCAAGAAAAAAACTTCAGCTAGCTCACCTTTTCGTTACGTACACTATTCTCCATTGCTTTCTGCTATCTCAACTGCTTTCACAGCGAACTTCTTCAACGCTTTTCTTCAATTCTAGTTCAATTTCACAGATATTTCAGCCCACAAATATGTTTAGTTCAGCCCTAAACAAAGCTCACCAATACGTAAATTTAATGTAGAACCTTGACCTATCGCGTCTCCCACACACGTAAGTTCAGTTCAGATATTTCAGTGCTCATACACTGCTCTGACAGTGCTTATTTACTACCTCCCAGAATGTATTTACCTTCCACAGAGCGGCGAATCGTGCGCGACATAAGCGCAGCGCGACAAAAGCTCTACGCTGCCCATTCAAAAGAATGCGATGCGTGCCAACATATAAGCTCTGACTAAGTCATCGCTTAAAAATGATCCAAGAAAGCACTGATTAACGCCAACCTTGTTCCCAGAGTCCTCTCTCTTCGTCCCTCGAGAAAGTACCCTGGTTGTTGCTGGTTTATAGAAATCTGTAAAAAAAAAAGAAAGTAGGTAAAAGGAAAACTTAAGACTTTTCAGACACAAAGTTTATTAAGTTACCGGTATTGTGTTGATTTACCATTTTGTTTTGAGATTTACCAAAAAAGTTTATAAGTCTTGAAAACCCGTGTCATGCTACGAGCGCGATCCGACGGCGTAGCATATTTTTATTTGGTTTTATTAATCATACGATGCGTGACGCCGGAAACGGACGACAAACGGTGTGTAAAAGAAGGAAAAACGAGAGAAGAAAAAAACAATTGCAGTGACTCGGCTTCGCTCAGACGAGCGAGAAAAATTTTGGCAAGGACTGTGGATTCCATCCGGATCCTGGATTTGTCTGAAGCACAGGAACGAGATGAATCGAAACGACAAACGATGTTCATGTCCATCGTCATGGAGGCATAGCTGGCCAAAATACCGATCCCAAACCACCTGTACCAGGTCTTTGACCAGGTGGGAAAATCTTTTCTAAACTACAAACCTGGGACAAACTGGTGCACTAAATGCAAAGTCGAGGCGGACAAAAAATTCAAGGAGAGCGGAAAATACATACCGCGGAAAAGAAAGACCTGCAACAAGCAGAAGGTAGAACAATTCATAACTCCTATTTCTGTTAGTTCTCGTTGTACATGCTAAAACATAAACAAATATATAAATAACGAGGAAAATGTCATTTATAGGATGCGGATGACCCACGAAAAGAACAATGTCATGAAAATATTTTGGCCGCCTTTTAGTTGCTCCATGGCTCGCACATGCGCAGACGCTTGACCGCTGTGTTTTCCAAAGCCGCACAGAGGGTGGGTCCTCAACTTTAATGTAGTCAACACTGTCTAGGGAGGTGAATGTTGCGCTGCTATACAGACGTTATTTATTTTGAGAGTGAAGCAAGCTGTTTGTCAGAGATCCTGCCTGACCAATGCTTCGTCGCTATGATCTGAACTTCTATGAGTATGAGAGGCTAATTGAGAGGGAACTTTGCTTATTATTCACTGTTTTTTAAAAACCGTCAACAACCTGCTTCGGATTAGTTTAATCAGTTTTTCACAGCAAAAGAATTAGGTAACAGTCAAATTATCGACGGGATGCATTCAGCCAAATGAGAAGCCAGCTTCTTGGCCGAAAATTGGACTGACCGCTAAAACAGTTTTAAAACGAAAGCGGTTGGATTTTGCAAACGCGCGACCGATGTCGCTGTTATCAAGTTCTTCATAAAATTTCTCACAGCAAGAGAACCGAATGACCGTCAAACTGTCGATTGGATGAATTCAATCAAATTCAAAGCTAGTCTCTTGGTCAAACACTGGACGTATCAAACTCTACACGAAGGCATCAATGTCTCCGTTGTGATTTTGCCGATCGAAAAATATAAGCTGCTTAATCAAGTTATTAGTATTCAGCACTCAGTCGTTGTTGATGTCGAGTTCTTCGTATTTTTTTTTTTCGCCGCAAGAGAATGGAATGACCGTCAAACTGTCGATGAGAGTAATTCATGATCAATGAAATTCAAAACTTCCTTTGCAGGCGATCAAACGACGTATTTAACTCTAAACGAATGAGTAAATACCTACGTTGTGGTTTCGCCGAATGAAAACTGAAATTAAATTCACCGCGCGGTTCATTTATTGTTGTGGTCGTCATTTCCAAGTTCTTTGTCAATTATTTTCACCACCACAAATTCCGAAGACCGTCCAACGATCGATGGGAAAATTCAGCCAAATGCAGAGCTAACCTTTAAGCCGAACTTTGATGCATTGAACTCCAATATCGAATGTGTCAATGCCTTCGCTGTGAGTTCGGCCGAGGTTACAAATTCCACTCCCTACTGGGCTCAGTAGGTGAGCTCAGTAGAGACAAACTTTCACTGTCCTGCCCCTCCCTCCAATCATTTTCCTGGAATCTGCAAAAAAATTCTAGCAGACACGTGACCAGCCGCAACCAGGGTACCTTCTCGAGGGAGGAAGAAAGAGGACCCTGGGAACGAGGTTGGATTAACGCCTCAGCCATCGGACATCATCTTGTGTTTTCAACAGGCTATTCGTTCCCAGTCTCCTCGGGATTTCGACGCTTGAAAACTGGACTGGATTACCAAAACAAGGGAAGAGAACGGTGGAGCTGGACAAGAAAAAAACAAAACAAAACAAAACAAAACAAAAACAAAAACAAAAACAAAAAACAAAACAGCAGTAGCGGTAACAACAACAAAAATGATTTTTTTTTTCGTTTTGTGTGAAAAAGAACCACTACATTTCACAAAACCATTTTGGACCCGACCGATGTCGATTATTCTGAAAAGAATCACTTATTATATCTCGAGCGATGCTACATGTTAAATATTGCTACTGTTCCATCTATTGCTTAGAAAGTTAGCTTTCTTTCCACGCTTTTGCTTTAAGGAAACATTCCTATTCAAACTGATTTAATAAGAAATAACACGCAAACTGCGATGATAAACATGCCAATAAAACGCATGTTAAAAAACAAAGTTCATTTACTTGACGTTTCGTATGTTTCAACATACATCTTCAGAAGTGACCGTTAGGAATAGAAGTAGCAACTAAATTTCAATTTAAAATAAGTAACTAATTAACAATAACAATGACAGAAGCTGAGAAAAATTTGCGTATAAACAATGCAAACTAATAAAGATAAAGCTTTTCGCTGCTTACATTATCATTTAGGGCATGTTTACTCCTTGTTTCTTTGACCTAAATATTTACCTTTTGATTTGACTACTTTTTAAAAAAAAAAAAAAATGGTTTAGATAGTATCTCCGATTAAATTTGTGAGTTTTGCAGTCCTGCTGGCGTGAACTCCCCATCGTGCCCTGAAAAGCTGGCAGCTAGGACATTCCAATGCAAATGCGCGTCATGGTTCTTCCGCGAAAACGTGCATGCGGAAAACCTGACGCCGGAGACAGCTGACTAGATTGATGGTGTGGTGTTAACCCCTTCCTATAGTATCTACCCGTAGTTTATTCAGTTTGAGGTGCAGTTTTATTGTGCACAGAGCATGGGAAGAATTGCTTCACCTGATACGCTAAAATAAATATTGTCTTAAGACCGCCGAACTGCTAGAGTCCTCCCTTACGATTGCACTATCTACTTAACTTACAGAGAAAACACCTCCACGCTCTCTACTGTGAGTGAATTAACCGCCTGCTCGTGGTATTTTTTGTAGTCAGATCCGCTGTTCTTTGCTATGGTCTCCTCCTTCTCGGATGAACTCGGAGATTCGCTCGTTCGAGCTTTCATCGCAAAATAACCGATCAGGAAACCAACGAAGAAGATAACGAGAGCAACCAATATTCCCAGGGCCACCAGGCACCAAAAGCGATTTGTTCGCCTCTTAACAGGTTCAGCTGTAGTTAGATCAAACTTTTCCCTAGACGCCATGTTTTATTTAACTGATCACTGTTGCACGAAGCTCGAACTCGTCACGAACTTAAGCGTGACTTAGAATGACTAGAATCAAGGACAATATCATGCACCGTCCGATCACAGCCTGCTTACAAAGCTCTTTTTCAGTCAACAAATACCAGCTAAAACTGCAAATGGTATAATAAAAACTGAAAAAAGAACTGAAATTGTTTCATGACTTGTTGTTGCGGCGTAACCGTCTAGTAAGTCAACATTACCAGGTAGAGGGAATTGAAAAAGACACTGCTACTTCACGATGGCTAATCTGTATTAGCATTTTTTTTTTTCTTTTTTTTTTTGAACAGTCGACACTGAATTTATTATTATTATTTTTTTTTAAAAACTGTATTAGCCTTGTTTCGTCACAGGCGGCCCAGACGTTGAAAACGGTTAATACGTGACATTATGCTGTTGGCGATTGCGTTACAATTTTAGCCGTTTACAAGACATGCTTCAAACATTGCTCTAAATGCTAAGTGTTGAAAATAATTTAAATAAAAGAGGCAAACTGGTAGAAAGTATAATTCGCCTAATTAAACCGCCTCCAGGAACACAGAGACATCAAAATAACGCAATACAAACGTAAGCTAAGGAACATGGGAGCGCTTACAGACTAGTATGGGAGAGTTCCCATTCATTACATATCGGAAAACGCCACGGTGGAACTCTGTGAGCTTCTTTAATTTTAGACCATGGAGTTAGAATTCATCTAAAAGATGAAAACGGACGGACACCTTTACATTCTGCAGCATCAGTTGGCAACGCTGCTTGTAAAGAGTGGCTTCTTCAGCATGGTGCAGATGTGGGACCCTTAGGCGTGGCAAACCGCACCCCTCTCCATGCTGCTGCCTATGGAGACCACACAGATGCGGTCTCCAGGTTAATTTACAATGGTGCCAATGTTTACTTAGCTGACAAGAATGGATGGCTTCCTCTGCACTTTGTTGCAGGGGGAAGGGGTTTTAGTGCTGCCGAAACGGCGTGACATAACAGCTGTTGATAAAAGAGGGAGAACTGCGCTTCATTTGGCCGCAAGAAGCGGCCGCTGGAAAGAGTTGATTAAGTTTCTGATTCGCCATGGGAGCGACGTTCACGTAAGATATTTTAGTGGACGTACAGTGCTCGGAGTAGCAGACGAGCGTGGAATGTGGAAGTGGAAGTGAAACTTTCTAGAATGTTTTCTCGAATATGGGGGTGATAGGGAAGCTATCGATAAGGTAACTGGTCGAAAAACACTTCATTTTGTTGTCTCTTAAACGAAAAATTGGAGCTGGCCACAAGAGACAAGGACGGGAACACACCTCTGCACAGGGCAGCAGCACGTGGAGATCCAGAGACAATAGCACCGCTTGTTGATAGACAAGCTGACTTGTATGCAACTTGTATGCAACGGAGGTCAGACGCCATTGTTAGTTAGCATGGCAGATGACAACAGTTACGAAGTATCGAGGATTTTATTAGAACGTGGAAGTAACGTGCAAGTGAGAGATAAAGATGGCAACAGAGTGCTTCAATTTGCTGTTAGACAAGAGCCAAAAAACTAGTAATACATAATGGCGGAGATGTTAATGCAGTCAACTGATATACATGGTTGTACTCCGTCAAACTGCTTCCTCGTTTTTCCCCGCATTGTCGACAGGTGTCATAAAGGCCCTGTTGAAAGCAGGGAGAGATATTCACAGTCGAGATCAGCAAGGAAACACGCGTCTTCACATAGCCTTGGCACGAGGAAGAGTTGAAAGAGCTGAGCTTCTAATTGAGAGAATTTGTTGCAGTTTTAATCAATGTAGGAAGGTAAGTCAAGATTTGGTTGTTTTTTTCTCACCAAATTATGGCTTCTCACTGATTTTAGTTAAATTCATGGGTGTGATCAATTGGCCTTTCTCATCGTGGACTTTTTTAATCTTACCTGACTGCCTACAAGAACGATGTTTGGAACGAAAAGGATAACGTTTAGAACATCACAAAAGCCCTTGATTTGCCAATCCCGTGACATAAAGCACTTGCATGATTTTAAACGATTCTGAGTACGTTGGAAATCAAATTCTACGGACCAGACGATCTATGGCTTATTGATGCAGGTGGTTAACTCAGATATCAGTTTGTTACATATTGAGTTCACTAGTGGTTGCTTTTCCCAGTCCCTTTTCCCACTCCAGCTTTTTTGTCAGGTTACTTGATTGACACTGGAAGTGATCCCACCGCTGTACGTGTCTGCGGGCTCTGGTCACATTGGCCATAGTCCGCCTGCTACTGGATAATGACACAGATTTGTATGCAGTCAACAAGGAAGACCTTGCACGACTTACACCAGCTGGATGTGCTAAATTGTTTGCGCAAAAAGAAGTGGAGCAGTTCCTTGAAAAAAGCATTCACTGTCATTGTAAAACGATTCATAAGTTTCATAAGTTTCTTAAGTTTCTTTTTCTTTTTTTTTTTTTTCCCATCTAAATTTTGTAGTTATACTTTAGTAGGTCCACATCAGCTTTTTAGCTGATTTTAATGACCAACATGACAAATAAAAAAGGTAGTAAGTAACTAAGTGCGTGACGCTTTATTTTAGGTGGGGAAAATTTAATAATTTTATAACGAACATTGAGAATAGCATGTAAATAGTCAAATCAGTTTTAGAAAATAAATTAAGTTATTTTATATCTTGTTAAAATTTCATTTTATAAATAGGTTTTCTAATCTCTAATAACACGTACGTATTGTGAACGAACTTTTAGCTCAGACGTTTACAGGTGCCCATCATGGACTCCTGACGTCACGTATGTAAACAAACGATTGATAGATTGATTGGTTGATTGACTGACTGATTGATTGATTGATTGATTGATTGATTGACGGATTGATGGATGGATGGATGAATTGATTGATTGATTTTTGTTATAATAATCATTGATTGTTTCATGTGACTTGTACTGGCAAGTTTAATATCCACAATGACATACATTTTTTACTTTGCACTCTAATCCCATTTGAAAAAAGCCATAGTGCGTCTTTCCTAGGCCCTGTTGGAGTTGATGATGTTGTTCCAATGTGTTCGTCTGGTTTCTAAGAAAGTAATGCACCCTGGAGGTCTAGAAAAACTCTTGGACGCACTCGCGTTCCACTCGTGCATCCCCTAGAAGTTATTCTAGACCTCAAAAGCGTGCATTATTTTCTTACCTAACATAGAACACCATCTTCTATTTGAATTAAAAGAACTCGGAATAAGTTAGGATGACCAAATAAACACAGCTGGAACACTAAAGTTTGGCCTTTCATCACCCTTTATCTTGTTCTGTAAATAACTTCATCCTAAGATGTTTTGTTTTGACCTTGGTCATAAAAAATTACAGGCATAAGTCATTCCATCATGTTAATTGCGTATTAATTATTATCAATTATTATTGTTATGTTTAATGTTCCTGCGTTCAACTATATGTCCTGTTAGTAACAAGTCCTGTTAGTAATAACTTTGAGTTCTCCCTGTCGGGATGTATCATTTAACACCTGATGATGTTTTGGTCCACCTGATATTGAAAGACCGTGGGCGAAAGATAGCAAAGCAAGTCTTCCAAGTAATTGAGTTAAATCAGCAGAAAACCCCTGCTACACAGCTTCTTTGAAAGTGGGAAAGGGTGCTGCAAAGAGTGGGGAAGGGGGGATGGGTGTGGAATAGGGGTTTGAAAAGGACGCCCCCCCCCCCCCCGCAAAGGCCATTCATTTCTAGAACTGTGGGAACTCCCATAAACGGAAACTCTAGCTCTGTCTTGGGACCAGACAGTGTCCACTTTTTGTCTACTTGGTGTCCGCTTTCAGCCAAAGTCAGATCGTTAACAGAGGGCCAGAGTTGTGACTGTATGCAATTTCTTCTCAACAAAGGATTAAATAACGATTGAGAATATGTTGGCCTTAGTAATGCATGAAACGCGATTGTCTGGGAAAGGGAGCCTCAGGGATGTTATTCGGTCCAGAACAAGAGACTATGATTTGGACCCAGACTGGGAAGTGAGTCAATATCGTTTTTAAACACCTGATGGTGTTGATTATCAGTTTGGTCTACTTGAAAGAAAGAGACGGTAGAAGGTAACAAGACAGCTACGTGCCTGTACAAGGATATCAAAGCTAGTTCGCCCACGATGCAAGACATCTGCTTTTCCTAGACTGTCACCATGGTAATCTGTATCAACAGGTCCTCTTTTCCACTTTGTCGTAGATGCAAGCGTTATAATTATGCACTTTTAACAGGGAGCTTGACAATAGACAATAGAAACCTAAGTATATTAGGTGCAGAAGACACAGTCTACATGCGATATAAAGTTTCGTGAAAGCGACCACGGCGGGCCTAAATGGGAAAATGAAGATGTTCAAATTATTTCCATGTGTAGATCAAATTAAAGGCGGTGAGGTGTTGAGTGGGGTGAGTGGAAACCAGAGTCGCACAGTCTTGATTCGCGCGCCCACGTCACATTCAATATTGTCTCACAATGAACTAACCATGACTAAATAACTGCTGCGAACAGTAAATTAAAACTGAAGAACCACAGACTCACATAAATGAGGCACAGAGAAGGAAAGGCCTAATCATATATCGTTTGAAATAGTTGGTTACCTTTAGAGCGAGGTGCTGTAGGGCTTCAGTTTGCTATAACAAAGACGCTGCAAGACTGTAATCCTCTGTAAACATGTTTTCAAAAATTGGATTGACCACTAAAATAAATTCAAATGTCGGCGCACGTACTTCAGATTCACGCCCCACCAATATTTCTAATCGCAAATGTCGAAAAATATAAGGGTGCAAGTCCTGAATGTTATCACATGGCAGTTATACGCATTGCAGAGAGAAAACATTCACTCGATAACGTTTTATAGCAGAAGCGCAAAGCGATGTTTAACTACCGAATACCACTGCTAGCTTGCTTTGCGCATAGTTAGTACAGGGGACTATGCTTTGCGGAAATACTAGAACTTTTTGTGTTTTGCTCACTCTGTTTACACCACAGCCGGCGCGCCTTGGCGGGAATGTCATTGATACTTGGGCAGTTTATTAATTCGCAGTGGGCGTGAGTATAATGACTCTAATGTCTCAGATGGTCCGTACATTTGATGTCAACATTCGTTTTAGCATAATTTTTCCTAAAACTATCGCCTGTTCTCCAACAGGAACAAACAGCATCAGAATAATATATGAATAACTACTTCAATTAGTGTTACAATTTATTAATCAGAACTATTGAACAATCTTTGAATCTGTTACAGGTTCTTCGTTATTAAATGGATCTATTGTCTATAACTTTTCCCACGGAAAATGCATTGTCTCTTTCTCGGCAGGCGTCAGTTTGTTTGAGGCGGTTGTTTTCCTTCCATTGAACGACGAATTATCAAATTGCCAAGGAAAATGGCGTGAAGTGGTACAATAAACTGGCAAAGATAACAACTCTATTGTTATTTACTAATGAATGCGTTAGCTGACACTGTTCTTAATAGAATTCTAAATTGCCTTTGAGCAGTGTTGATTTGCGAATTTGACTGAAATAATAACGAAGGCTACTTCAATTATGACAAATAAACAGATGGAGTGAGGAAGAACTCTTTGAACTAAATAAATACACCTGGGATAATTATTCGGTTATTAATATATTTTTCGATCTTTCGTGAATCTGCTTTACCGCCTAATGCACGCGTCCAAGTTTTTCGAGGCACCTTCTTTATAAGAGAAGTCCCATAGCATTAGTGGCCGAATTGTCACTTGTCCGAACGATATTAAATTTCAAAGATAAGGTCGCGCACCCGAATCTTAATACCACCATGAAAGCATGTAGTAAATGCAAGCAGGCGATGATAGCAACTTAATGCACTTTAGCTTTCAAAATAAAACAATTCCGTTCACAAATCCTTCGAAATTCAACAGCCATTTCTCTGATTTCCCTCTGTGATTTTCCTCTTAAAGTGGATATCAGTGGAGAGAGCGGCCTCACGTTTCTATCACTCGTGTTTCACAATAAACAAACCATCAGCCGGACGATAATAAGTTAGCTGGAGTGTTAGTGACTCAACCATGCACCAGTGGCCGGGACCGAACATGGATTTATAGCTCTTAAGACGTGTGGATCACGAGGCAGACGCTTCATCGCCCTGGAACTCGCCTTTGTCAAGGAATGAGCAGTCCATTGGTGCCGAGTCAGAGCATCGGAACGACTGTACTTCTGGCCGCATCCTAGAACAACGCAAGTAAATACTTTTTTCTCGGAATTTTGAAGATGTGTCTTTTGATGTTTGCTCAAATGATCCTTTCTTCCAAAGGCCTTGTTGCATATGTCGCACTTGTGAGGTCGCACGCCTGTATGGATGCGTTTATGACGCGTTAATTCCTCGTTGCGAGCGAAACGTCTCTCGCAGCCATCAAAAGTACATTGAAATGGCTTTTCGCCTGTATGAATTCGCAAATGACCTTGAAGCTGTCCGTTGTTGCTGCATCGTATATCGCACAGCGGACAAGGGTATTTCTTCTTTCTTGCTTTGCCATTCAAATTTGGGACGCAAACGTTCGAATTTTCACCGGATTCCTCGAGCACACGCAAAACCGGCGCGGGTTTAAAATTCGTCTTGACTGGCTGGTCAGAGTTTTGCGACACGACGCAAATGGAAGGAATGACCGCCTGAGATTCAGCGCAAAAGCTCATCGGTGAAACTTGGACGTTAACAGGGGGTGGAGGCGTTGTAGTAAAAGCAGTAGCCAAGCCAATTGGTCCCACAGCCTGCTTCCACAGTGTTGCTGAATTTCCTAGCTCGGGCGGGCGAAAGATTTGTTGCAGGGAAGGTAGCGGAGGTGCGTGAAACAGAATCGTTGGCTTGAAAACGCGAAACAATCCCAGGTTATTTTGTGATGCTTGCATGATTTGAACTGCGCACTCCAACAAAACACATGAAATGTGCGTCGCTTGACAAGATGGGATTGACATGGAGTTAGGTGGGGTGACAAACGACCAATCACACGCCTCGTTGTCGGTCGAATTGTAAATGGAGATGATAAATCAAAGCTTTCATGGCGGGGCGTGATAGGGGGGCATGAGACTATTCAAGGGCCACCTCGTAGAATCGTCCTGAAAGGACGCTTTTATCTCGGTGTTAAGTCGCAAAATTAGCTCTCTACGGAGGAATATTTCCTGAAGGATTACAGAGCTTGAGCTAATCCAGCTTTGCCGTGGGTTTATTCGTGTTTCTTGACTAAATTCCTGGTTCTGCTTTGTATAAATATTTATCGACACCTATCAAATATATCTCAAAAGAAAACAATAAAAGAGTAAAACTTCACACAACAGTGAATGATAAACACAACCCAGGAGGCGGGATCCAATAAAGAGAAATAATACGTCTCTATAAAACTCCGGGCCACTTGTTTCCAGAATTACTTCAGTAAAGGTTCGTGCAAGAGTTCTCGCAGAAGCGCATTTATGTTTATCTATTTAATTTGTTCAAGACAAAAGATCATATCCTCGCGAGTTTGTGGATAAAAACAGGAAGACCATAGAGAGCACTGTAAAGCTTATAGAAGTCGCCCTTTCTTCGTTAATCAAAGAGCTGTTTCTCATCAAACTAATACAATTAGCATATTTACGCAATTTTCACTTTCGTCTGTGCTCAAGTATTAGAAATCACGCCCGCTCCGGCTTGAATGAAGCCCCATTTCAACACAACTCGAATATCTCTAAAACCGGAAATGATTCGGGGAGCTCTCAGGGCAGGCAGTGCCAAGGTTGGGAAACAAAGAGGGGTCGAATACTTCCGGTTAGAGATCACACGCAATACGCCGCTAACGAACATAAATAACACACATGCCATGACGAGGCAATTGCAAAACCATCTGTGCCAGGGAAGAGTAGATCGGACCTCCCAGAGTTTGAGTCGACCGAGTCGGTAACAACGCCAAAAAAATGTCCAGTTCGTTTCGAGTGAATTACAGTCGAAACACTTAGGTTTCCATAGGAATATATAGACTCTGCAACTTTGTGGCTTTAATTTGCACAAATCGCCGTAATTCTGCCCCCGTATTAAAACATGTCGTCAGACCGTGTCACGTTTGTGGAATGTCCGCTTATTTCAAAATTTCATAAGCTTTCGTCAGTTTCCAAAGAGTGTTTTTTATGCACGTTCTAACAATTACTTAGAACTAAAAAAAAAATTATAAAATAATTACAATGGGCAATTTCAATTCGTACTGCTGCCTGTCTTCATTACAGAACGCCAAAAAGAAGGGTCTAAAGGGTCGTAATTTATCATGTGAATATCTTGTTCGGATGTTACTTTCAATTTCTTTCTTCTGTGCCTGTAAACTGCATAGTATAAAAAGAAAATTGAACGCAAACAAAAGAAAAGAAGGAATTTGTGCAGCTCAGTAATTGTTTGTTCATAAATCCTAAGTATTAAAACCAACTTATGGGCAGTGTTTAAATTAATCTTTAAAAATTACATATCATGTTCAACTACACTCAACGTTTTGCCACACAGAACTTTCACTTTTCCTAGTCTTGAGGACTTTATGCCGGTTCTCTGATATGACCGGAATAAAACCCGCTTATAGAATGAATGTTTTTAAGTTTTTACAATCGCTTCTTAGTCACCAGTGTGGCACGCTGGGTAGGGCCAGCCGCAGGATGACGGGGGCGAACCTAGACCGACACTTCCCACGGGTTTCCGCACCAAAGGCGTTTACGGGAATAGACGGTCTTCCTTGTTCCTGAGACTACTGGTGTTAGGTGCATTACCGATAGACTCGGAGTCGTGAGTTAATAACGTATTACAATGTACAATATCCGGTTAAAATTCCACAAAGTAAAATGGTAGGCAGTTTTTGATCGGAGTCAGTCTTTTGTTTGCCATTATTTCAGACATTTTAGTCTTTCTTCTTCGTAATATCGCCTTTTTATTTCTATTTGCAAGAAACCATCGAGATGGCCGTGTCTGCCTTGGAGCGGGCGCCCACTTTTGTAGGCGTGGCTTGAAGTGTTTCTCACCCCTAACAGGTATTAATTCTAAAACAACATATGATCTCCTGTCACACTTTTTTCGGCTCAATACCCTAAAAGGTACCGCGAAAGCTCGCACTTTGGACTTTTTGATGCTGAATACCCTAAGAGGTACGACGAGCACCCTACCTTTTTATATCGGAGTCCCCCCCTCCCCGGGGCAGCGATCCCTCTGGGTCGCACTACGTTACCAGCAGTTGCTTTCATTGCGAATCTCTGGCGGCATTCGTATATCACACAGAAACCCTTAATTGTTGGTAAACATTATTTGACTAGCTCTCGCTACCAGCGATTCAAAAAGAAAGAGGAAAGATAAGAGTGAACATGAACGAATCAAAAACAGTCGTTTATTTCTACCGAGGACAAAAAGTAAAGTGTACGTGCTTGCATGAGGTGGTCTTTAACACTTAGAGATCCTCTTTATTCATTTGATAACCGAAACTGATTTCATCATTAATGGTCAAAGACTGAAAGTAGCCTGCAGTGAGCAGCAAAGTAGAACATAGGAGGATTAATTTCTTTTCTTCGTCTTTCTTCCGGCTCAAGCCACTGTCAGGATTATCAGTGATTACCCATGCGGTGACGCTAATTGTTCTGAATAACAACAATAGCTAGGGATCCGATATGTTTTTTAACTACGTTTTGACGAATTTAGCCGGAATGTCATTGTAACATGTGGACAGGTAAAGAATTGGAAACACCAAACAAAGCTTGGTTCTGACACGCACGACGAAAACACAAATGCAAGCTCACAAGCAAATCGCAAAGCATACGCGGGCGCAAATCCATTTGCGCTTGCTTGACGTGTGATTACAAGCATAAAGTTTTCCTAAAATTTTCCGCTTCTGCGCGCGGTTATCGCGGTCTATAGTTGCTTGGGCGGCGAACTTGTCGCCTGGCATTATAGTATAGCGGTTTCCTTCTGAATCGAGTTGAAGTGCTCCTGGAGTTATGGTTCCTTTGATCCTGGTTTATAATTCCGCGCGGATTGACCTGGGACGAGTTTGGATATCCTGTAGTCATACGTTGTGGTAAAATAGTTAGCAAAAGTGACAACAAACGGAAATTAAATTTGGAACGTTCTCAGACTAGAATAATAAGAAAAAAAAATAGCGCAGCCTAAAGATGATCTAGAGATGGCAAAGTCACGGAAAATTCTAATTAGGGTGCTTTAGATTCTACCGCTACAGTTTGCGTTCGGGTCTTAAACGTACTTTAAAAAAACCCCATAAAGCTGCAGACATGTCGTTTAAACGAATGTACGCATCAAAGTTACTTTAACACAGTTGTGTGTCTTCAGCTGTTTGTCCTCCTCTCTCGGGTCATGACCTTGTTAACTTGCATTGCAGGCTACCACATGAGATAAAGCGTTAAGTGGTTTTTAAACAGATAAGTCGAACCTGTCCGCAAAAGTCTGGACATAAGACATACATAATTAGTTTTGCAACAGGCTTTTTTGTCTTTTGGCTGAACTGGTTTTAATCTTATCTAAGTACAATATTACGGCCACATCATCCGATATTAATCCATGCTAGAAAGTTTCGATGTTTACGATTTAAATGAAACAACTCTAAACTTTAGGCTAGATCAGAGTCCAGTTTTCCCCCAAACATCCATACAAAGCATGGCAGGCATGCGCTAAGAATAAAAGAACTAATCAGTTAATATTTCTTTGGGGGAAATTGCCTTCAAATAGAAAAGGAAACAGTGCTTTTAACAACCATGGTTAGTAATATACGGTGACATCGACGGAACTTTAACTTCTGTGGAGAGTGTTTGGAGTTTGGCAGTCAGTTTGACAAAACTACAACGTGTCCGACTGCAACCTGCGATGTCAAGACTGAGGGAGCGTTCACATTACGCCGGAGAAATTTGAAAACGCAGCTTTATTTCTACGCGGTTAGGCCTGTTGTCCACATTCAGATGATCCGTGAGAAAACGGAGGAATTTGAAAACGCCGGATTTTCGTTTTCGAGTGCGGAGGGAAAGCATTTTTAAAAATGAACTTTTCGAAAACGATGGCGTCACGATAATTATTTGATTTCCCTGACCGAGTTTTCCTCAAACACAGTGAATTCAAAATAACCGATGAATGTTGCGCTTTTGGACGGAAAACATTTGATGCGTTTTCAGAGTGAAGTGCTCCGTTTTCAAATTCCTCCGGTGCAGTGTGGATGGGGCCTGAAGGTTATGAGTCATATGGTTGGCTAGTGACCGTTTACTTTCCAAAAGAGTTTAATTGTATCCATGGCACGACTCGGAGACTGTGAAGGCACATTGGTTGCGCTCTAGACTATATACGAGCATTCGGTCCTTGTTCAAAGTTAAATGATGCAAATTAGGGAAAGAAACGAGAAAGGAATGCCCTTCTCGCTGCTCGATCGTTCTTCTTTAGCTTCGCATTCGTGTATTCGCGCCGCGCTCTAGGAAAAGAAAGAGATTGTTCGCAGTCTAGTTTCGGCGCTCTCCTACAAAAGTCTTGCCAGCTCGAGCGTAATCTTCTCTATGTTTTACGCTCGTTCTGACTCTCAAGTCACTGAGCCCTGGCAGAGTGCCTAGCAATCTACCACGGAAATGACCCGGCAAACCACTATTTGCTCGAAAACAGTGGAACACCCGTAATATTTGGAATAAGGCAGAAAGGGGCAGGGGCGGGAGCGCGGATCAAGCTCTGTGGATACAACTGGCATGTTTTGTCGTGACCTTCTTGCTTGTACAGACAACTTGGTTGTCGGAAATATGAAACAAGGAGGTCAAAATAAGTGAGCAGCAAGAATCGTTTGAGTGAAAGTCACGGAGATCTTCACAATGGAAAATTTACAGCGATTTGCAGAGAAGGATAGCAAGTCCTGCCCCTCATAATCTGTGACTACACTATAAGACTTGTAATGTCGTCTTTTTGCTCTTTTTTGTAGTGCACACCATGCGTCAAGACTTCGTGCTGCTCTGCGTTGATAACCCGAAACTGAAATGAAATAATCGTATTTTCCGTTACATGCATGGTTTTAAAAGGCCAGGATTTCTCGACCTCAGATTCAACACGAACACCACACGGAAATTTAAGCGAGGAAAGTTTTGTATGTTCGTGTTGTAAGCCTGATGCGGAGTCTCCCGTATTAGTTACAGGCCTTACTTGATGATATTCAACATCTCTCGTATATAGATAGCCCCACGTGTGTGACAAACTTGTAAGGCTTTGTATGATTTGCTACAGGAGATGCTCGCTTGCACGACAGGCTGGTTCCGCTGCCTATCAATCTATAAAATGATCTCATTAAAAACATTGCCCCCTTCGAAAGGAGATAAGATATTTCGTACCAAATCCAATTTTTTTTTTCAAGGGCACTACTGAAAAGTCTACTCTACTATGCCCTTAAAAAGTCCTTTTAATTTCATACGGAAATGCCATAGCTACGATTTGATAAATCGAATTATATGATCAACAAAAAAACACAACAAATTTCAAGTTCTTCGATTCCAAGTATTATTAACTTAGCCTCAATGGGTTTTGTTCAAATGAGACAATGCCTTGAATTGGTGAGTCAAGGACTCCGAGAAACGTGTATTTTTCCCAGTCACGACACCGTGGGTGAACCAGTGGCAAATCAGTCCTTTAGAAGCAACTAAAATGTTTCCAAAGCCTTTTAAGCAGAATGTTTGCGCGAGGAAATTTAATCGTTCCCATTGTCCTCGACCTCGATCTCTTACTCTCTCCAAAAGGTAGAGAGGACCCTGAGAATCAGTGGTTGGATGCAAGGCTGGCGGAAAGTACATTTAATTTATAATGTCACTTTATCGCACCGGTTAAACTTGTCAGCTCAGGTTTAATGTGACAGGAGTTTAAAATAACTGCTTCGAGAGTTCTAAAAATTATTAACCTGTCCCAGAACGAATCGAAAGCACAGCTGAGGAACTGATTTTAATTCTGTTAAAACTCGGGTTGAACTAGTCACACTTGGGGGAACTCAGCTCAGTCTAAGATAAGTTAGTTAGCATAAACTTTGAAAGCTAATAACCGCGCACGCGTCGTTTCCCTTCTCTGAAGCAGCTGACGTTACGAGTGTTAGCCAGTCTTGGTGAGAGTGACTTAGCGGATTGTAGGGCAGCTGAATGTTTATATGTATCAGTACAAGCAGGAACAAATTAATTAATTACCACGGGGCAAGGAGCCTGAATCCCGACATTTGAAACGTGCTAAAGAAGACTATGCACTAGATGGTTCAAAAAGCATCAAATGTTTCAGACGCATCGCCAAAAACAAGTGTCGACGTACCATAAAATTCAGTTTAAAGCTCCCCACCCTAAGTTATAGGCCCATCTCTATGTATACTGAAAAAAAACTATTCTGGTTATAAGCACCCATTTTGTACCTCGCCCGGTCGGTATTTGCCATTTTACGGTATTCCAAAAGAGTACAATTGCTCAACTCTCCTCGTCTGCACAAAGGGTGGTTATAACGCTATCCACCGAATAACTCAAGCCAGGCTATCAACTGAACAGTGATCTAACTAGTGCTGTATAAGTCTTCTAAACTTATATTAGACGTCTTCACTGAATGCAATGGGACAGTTCAACGGATTTTATTCAGTGACCCAAATAAACTTAAGTTATCGTTTACATCAGCTTGGTACAACATACTGCAAGTCCAACGAGTAAGTTAAGTTATTGATATGTCCTACGTTATCAGGACTATCAGAAGATAATCATATCCATGTAAACATGACGCCGTTTTCTCGAAACTTCCCTAACAGAGCGATAACGCCCCACACATTCTATCTGGCTAAACAAAGTGCTCAGGTGAAAACTTGACCAAGTCTTGATTTCTACGAGATAAGACCTAATCTAAGTTGCAAACGAACGTTATCCATGTGCAGTGCCGTCCATATCAAGCTTGGGACTAGTTTGACCAGTTCCTGTGCGTCCAGTGCATCACCCTTCGTGTTCAGCCTGGAAAAGATTTCCCGCCACCGGATTGCCGAGATTGTACTTGGCGGCCAGATCACGTGCCTTTCTCGAAGCACGCTCAAAACCAGGCCTGGAAAAGGAAAATCTGAGCTGTTGGAATTTGCGGCCCTCATGTTAACACATAAAAATTACTGAAAGAGAATAAATTTCATTTGGAAAATGAAAGATTTCACATTTTTTTGAAAAGCTAAAAGCAGGACTGCCCTGTGAAAAGATGAAACCAGTCCCCAGGAGGCATGTAGGTCTAAGAAAAAGTCATCCAAACGAAGACGGTAGTAAAATATCTTACCAGTCAGATTGGGGAAAGTAAATTTGGTTTGATACATTTCGTTACGTCCCCTCGTGCAAACACTTTGTGCGCTATCTTGGAACACTTTTCAAAATATCGGAACCCCTTACCCCTGACCCATCAAGGACTGGAGAAGGAAAAAGATTTAGGGTATGATGGGACTGAAAAAGTGATGCATGCTAACCTGCTGCACACTACTTGATCAGTGTAGCTAATCTTGCCAGGTTGTTTGTATGCAAGGAATACGTAGCGATGGAGCTTTGTGCCTTTGGGAGGTCCGGACCCAACATACTCCAACTTCACTTCTCCTTTAGTGATGTCACAACCAGGGATGTTTACAACAAGCCAGTGGTGCCATTCTCGGAACTTGGGGTCGTGACGACTGGGTGCATCAGGATCTGTAATAATGCAAAACAAGACTATCGCATGATTGTGGGAGGGGTACTGAGAATTCAAAAGGAAAAGGCCCATCATGCTTATCTTGAGATTGGTACAGTAACATAAGGCAATCAGTATATTGCCCTTCCCCCCAGGATAGGCTTCCAATCTATTTCAGGGTTACCCCTGAGCATTTAGTTCACTGGCATGTTTCGTACAACTGGGTGAATTGAGAGAGACTGTGTGAGTAACAACACAGTGACCACGACCAGAGCTTGAAGCCAGAATTCCTGCTATACATATAGATTCCAGTCAGTGCACTTCCACTAACACTTAGAATGCTGAGTCTGGGGTAGAAGCAGGGCTGGCAGCAGGGAAGGACGATTTAGTGTCATCTTCATCCCTGAAGAGTTTTTTTGTTTTATCGTAACACAGCATAAAGTGTTGTCAGTGTCACCCAAATCCCTCCTGATGGTTGCTATGATGCAGTGATCATCCTCCCATGTTCAATTATGGGTCTCTCACATATTGAAGTTAGGGAATTGTGCCAGACTATTTTTCTGCTCAAGGAAAATAATAACTCTAACAGTTCTGTACAGACCTGCATCCAGGAAAGTTAAGTTGCCATGCCTGACTTTTATTGATAATTTGAGAAGTTAAATGTTGACCACTGCAAAGAATTTGATCAGATTTGAATGAAACTTGCCTGTCATTAGAAGAGTATAAAATGCCCCATCTTCAACAGGCCATGAGATTGATGTTGGTGGTTTCTTAACCTAAAGAATAGGTCATAAAAATAAGGCTGAATGATCATAGTACAATTTATTTTACAGCAGAGTAGCAGAAGCCAAAACAAAGATCTATAAGCCATGTGTAAAATTTAGACTTGCCACAAATCGACCTTCATTATTTTAATCCTTTGGTTAATTAAATCTCTCTTTGCTTAATCATCATTCTAGTGAGAAGGTGATCTTTGGGTAGTGAAGTTGTGAGTGCAAGCGATGTAAGTTGCGAAAGGTACTTTCCAACAGCAAAAGCAAGAGGCCAGGGAAGTATTGCGGGAAAGGACTTTTAGGAAGTCCAAGTAGAATTATACCCCTGACATTAAATGATGAGGCTGTAATGCTTCCAGTCTGTAGTTAGATGAAAATTTTAAAGGATTCATGAATCTGGTTTTGTTGCCTTATACTGTATCTCGACTTGGATGTGAAAATCAGCTTTATTATTTGCCAAATTATGTTGTATAGTTAACAACCAAATTTTTCTTACTTCTCTTGGTGCCCATCATGTTGGGCGATCACACTTCCCACCCTCCCATATAGATTTTACCCCCAAACCCAGGAGTTTAATATACTGTAACCAACTGTCACATTAATAGATTGCCAGTGGTCAGGCACTACACTATTTTTAGATATATTAAAAGTATCTTTGCCTGAGTCGGAGTCAGTGAATTGCCCATGTCCACTTCCAGGTCTCCATATTTCACCTGCAAAAGCATGAATGTTACGTACAAATACTTTACTAATCCTTCTATATCTCATGCTTTTATGTGTTACCAATTTCATTTCCAAGCCTCCCACCACAGTAGCATTGCTGAAAAAGCTTTAATTATTTTTACGCAATTTGTACCTTCCCGTCCAAATATTCAGTTTTCACGGGTAAAACACCTCAGAGCAGCTACTGATCAAGCCTTGCCCCCCTGGAGGGGACTCCAATATAAAAAGGATGGGGTGCTTGTTGTACCTTTTAGGGGTTAAACCTCTTAGAATGTTCAACCTCAAAAAGTCCACCAGGAGCTTTCAAATTACCTCTTACAGTAGTGAGCCCAAAAAAGCCAGTGTCAGGTAATGTTCTCAGGGATCAGGGATCAGGGATTAAAAAATTTCAAGTCATGCCTACAAAACAGGATCTTGGCATTTCTTCAGGCACTTCAGGGGTTCTTTTCAAAATTTTCGATGGGCAATTCCTTCCTTTTTATATGGGAATGCCCCGCCGGGGAACGGGGGGGCTGCCCCAATGTCAATCCACCACACCCAGCTGTGGTGCACTGTGCCTGTAAGCTGCTGGTGTAAACGTTTAGTAACTGTGCAAAACTCGTGTGAAAGGTGCACCATTCACACCATGGACAATCTTGAGATAAAATGGACCTTTTACTGATGTCAAGCTTCTCCAATTTCTTCATTTAAACAAGCAATATGCCTCACCAGACTCACCACACCATTTATCATGCCGAATCCAATATGCGAAGTTTCACAAAAAAGTTTCAAACTCATGAAAATATGGGAACCAAAACTTGCCAATTTTTACAAAGAAATGTATGCCAGGAGGCAAATGTTACCCCTTGTTTAGAATGACAAACAGAGAAGGGAGAGTAGATGGAGAGGATGGTGAATTTAGATCAGACTCTTTCTGCTCGATCAGCTGTTGCATTTAACACACTGACGATGAGCTAACCTTGATGACTTGTTCGGGAAGAACATCTACAACATCAGGAACAACTGAATGAGCTTCCATTGTTACAGCCTTTCAAGTTGTTTTCTTCAAAAGCAAAAAGCAGTGCTGAAGACCCTTCGACCTGAAGATTCGTGAGGTTCCCTGCTGGGACGGGTGTAGCAAGAAGTATGGTTACAACCCCACACCCCCATCCCACCCCAGGTACGAAGACGATATCGGATTTCTCATTATTTTGTATTCCGTTTACAATGCCATTTTCAGTCAGAGATCTGGCCAGCTAAAAAGTTGAGATAAATAGAGGAAGACAGAAAAAGGGGAAGAAAAGGAAAAAAAAAAAAAAAAAAAAAAAATATATATATATATAATATTAAACCAGAGTGAATCGTCAGCTACTCTCAGGGGTCGGCCCGAGAAATTAACAGCGTCAAATCGAGGCAAAAGAAAGATGGCCGCTGCTATACCGATGTTGGACGACGTTATCAAAGAGTATCTCGTATTTCGAGCGTTTTCGAACACCTTAAAGAGTTTTGAATCAGATCTAAAAGCAGATAAGGACAAAAGCTTTAGGGTAAGTTGTTTTATTGCGGTTTGTGTTGCCACTATTTTATAGAATGGTTGTAGAAACGTCAGGTTCTGTGCAGGAATGAAAGTTGATATGGGTCGATGGATTGTACTCAATCCACTGACTACCTCTATGAACGTGGTCCATGGACTGCCATAGCATAATCAACAAGTTTAACGTTTCCAATTTCCCCACAAACATGTTGCTCAAGCTTATTGCAGCATAACGGCCGGTGTATGACATTTCCAGACTGCAGACTGCTGACTTCATTCAGGCGCCCTGGTTAGCCTGAATATCCCTCAGATTAACCTGAGTAGCACACGCGTTGACCTGTTTACACTTAGCCCTCGGAAATGGAAATGGGAATGCAATTTTAGTTGTGTGAAGTCTGCAGTCTGCGGTATATATATATGCAGTCAGGAAATGTCAAACACTGCCTATGAGCATGGCCCCTTAGTGAAGGGCAAAAACAAACTCAGTAACCAATGCAGCCAAGGCCAGTAATGGGTTTCCTGGTCTGCATTTTTCTTTTCACGCCTAAATCATTACTGATCATTGACAGCGTCTATGCATAAGCTTATGTTTTTTGCCATTATTGACACCTCAGTGTCATGCATGATGTAAATTTGCATAGTTTTTCAATAAGTTGTTCTTACATGTACAAAATATGGCTGAATTCACTGACAAAAATAGCGTACAGTTTTCAGTTTTCATGCAATATACATGTATCACAACTGGTATGTACATGTATTAGTACTACACTACAAAACCTGAAACAACAACAACAACAATAACAACAAAACCAACAAAGTGAAATGAAGGAAATGAAATGGCAAAAAACAAGCAAAGTGAAACAAAATCCAGTGGAAGCTAAACCTATTGCCAGTATTGAAAGTTTCCTGTTTCTGGTGTTTGGTTAGTACAGTGTACAGCACGTACAGTACCGCTCAAAAGTAAGTTACCACCTCTCGTCTCGTTTCTCGCGAGATGAGTCTCGTTTCTCCCGAGAATCACTGAAGCGTTTACTATGGCGTATATTACGCGTGAGAAACCGGTTACAGGTAACGATTGCCGCTCTGCAGTTCGTTGTCAAATCGATGGGACCGTCCAACATAAAATATGCATCGATCATTTGTTTGATTCATATCGAACAAAGGTAATATCGAACATCGAATGTAACTACAAGTAGAGTTACATGTACATGCATTTCAATTCGTGCGATCACGGGGGCAAAGAGTTGATTTTGCGAATCTTGCTCACTCTGAATGATTCAGTTACCTACATTTGCTCGCTCTGCAATAACCGCTAATTCAAACAAACATTTAATTTTGCGTAGGAGAAAAATGTTCCGGCTTTTGGCATGCGCCAGCGAGTCAATTGTGAATGGGAGTCATGAAAGCGTCATGGAAATTGTTGAAAAAATGATATCTCCGGTTCTATTTGGCATAAATCGTTCATTCAAACGCTGAAATACGATATCTTTGAAGACAGGAGTTTTTATCAAGGTTTCTGAGATGCACTGTTTACATTACATGTAGTTTTAAATTTTTCTGCCAGCGCGAGTTTTGTCTAGCGGCACGCGTCGACAAGTCGACAACATAATGAACTTTTATTGTTCTCCGAAACGTCAAGGCAAACACTAAAAATATATTTCCAGTTCTATTTGGCATAAATCGTTTATTCAAACGGCAAAATACTATATCTTTGAAGACAGGAGTTTCTAATAATGTTTATATGATGCGACGTTTACATTAACTCAATGTTTTTGCAAGGGAAAGTTCTGTCTAGCAGCAGTTGATTTAATATGCAAATGAAGTTTGTTTTGCAAAGTGTCGCGGCAAAAACATCGCCGGTTCTATTTGATATAAATCGTTTTTTTCCAATGGCACAATACACTCTCTTTAACAAATAGAATTTTTGTTGCTCGACAACGAAGATCTCGAGCGGTATGTGAATAAACATTTTATATATCGGTCGACACAGCGGTCTAGGCCTGCCATAAGATACATGATCCGACTTCTGAACACTGAAACGCACTTATATTACCACATTTGCACATAACTGTTATTAACATTGGCCAGCTAGTCTAAGAGTCATGATCTTTTCTAAATTACATTCATGACAACGGAAACTTTTCTCTTCGAATGGCAATACTGTACTTGAGTACGCTTAAATCCGTGAAACTATGTTGTTGTCTCTCAATCTTTCTTATATGAACTTGAACACATGAGAATCGCCGATTTTAAGACTGATGAATTCATTTTTTCACAAACTGGCTGTTAGGGTTCAATCTAAGAAAGCGGATTTTAGCGCACTCAAACATATGAATTAATTACTGTAACATTAAAAATAGAGCTTATTTAATCTCATCGTTCCTGGCCATCACGCTTTTTCCTTCACAAAAATTTGTCGATAGCAATAACACATTTCCTCCACACTAAGTCCTCTTGTGCTGGGGTACATGGATACAGTTTTAGAACATACTTTTTTACAATATCTATTTTCGCAGCATTCAGCTGCCCCTTTCCCCGAGTCCCATTACAGTTACAGTTAATTAGCTCCTCCGGCTTAAAGATAACGCTTAAAAACTTAGCGGTGAAATTTCCCACACTACAACTTGAACGCTTCAAAAGTAATGCCTCCCCCATAAATATTTTATCCTCCTTCCCCAATGACTGTTCCTGTGAAACATTACCAATTTCCTTATCACCCTCTTCCAAAGCGCTTGCCTGTTCCATAACATTTGAAATGTCCCCTAAAATTCGATTTCCTTTACTTCCCTGTGAAACAATATTTTCCGTGGATCCCTGACTGAACCTTCCCATAACATTTGAAATATCCTGCAAACTTCCCTGTGAAACAATATCATTTTCCCTGTATCCCTCCCCCAAACTACATGATTCTCCCATAACAATTGAAATGTCGCTTATACCTCCTGATATGTCCTCAGTCCTCCTCCAATCCCTCTCTTCTGAGACACTTGATGCCCTATCCCTCCCTACTGAAACATTTGACCCCCGTCCCTCCCTACTGAAACACTTGATGCCCTGTCCCTCTCTTCTGAAACACTTGATGCCCTATCCTTCCCTATTGAAACATTTGACCCCCTGTCCCTCCCTACTGAAACACTCGATGCAACACTTGTTGCCCTTTCCCTCCCTGCTGAAATGTTTGACCCCCTGTCCCTCCCTACTGAAACACTCAATGCCCTGTCCCTCTCTTCTGAAACACTTGTTGCCCTATCCCTCCCTGCTGAAATGTTTGATCCCCCATCCCTCCCTACTGAAACACTTGATGCCCTGTCTCTCCCTTCCGAAACATTTGACTCTCCCTCCATATTTGGCACATGGCCTAAACCCCGATTAACGTCATTACGTACATGTGTACCTACAAACCCTACCCTCATTACATCAGCCATAAACTTAAAAAATGCTTTCTGGTTTTCAATAATTATGTCTAGTTTTTCATGTATAGAAATGTCTCTGTACAAGGTTGAGCTTTAGTTTTGCCATCTGCCATTACCTGACATGCCCCACCCACCCACCTGTGAAGTATTTTTAGAGTCTATTACGTTGCAGTGGATTTATTCTCTAACCACTTTTTTGTGCTGTTGTAAGACAGTCATGTCCAAGGCTGTTGCATAAAGAAATTTTTAAGGAGCCCAAACCACTTTTTTAGGAGCCCGGGATAAACTTTGTGGTGGTCAATCTGTGGGGTTGGGGAGGTTGGGGAAGATGGGGGGGTGTAGGGTGAATTGTGGAAATTTAGGGGAGAGGTCTAGAGGCAGAGATTATCAATGGGACACTAATATGGTCTAATAGCAATCAAAGTTTTGAAATAAAGCATTCAGCAAAGAGATCAGGTCATGACTTAGAAAGAATACTATTTATGGAGGGTGGTAAAGGGTATTTTTGTGACCCATGATCGGCCCTTTTTATTTCCTGTGAAATGTGAAATAGCCATAATTTTGTTTCCTCGTGAATTGTGATTTCCATAGTCGCCATGAACCGTGATTTTCCAAAACGTTCTCTTTTATTTTCCATGAAGCGTGAAATGCCAATGTTGTATTTTTCGTGAATTGTGAAAGGGCTGCTTTATTTTCTGTGAAACGTGATCTATACTCCCCCTTTACTACCCTCTTTATGGTCAAACAAATCCATTAATTGGTGTATCCATGCAATTGCTGCAGCTTTTTTACAAAAATTCATATTGCTGCTTTTGTTTTTGAGTTTTGCAATTCTATTTTAACAAAACAAAATACATTGTACAAATCATGAAATGCAAGCTGCAAATGAAAACAAATAAAAATGAAAGAGGCATTTTGGGGGTTTGAATTTGGCTTCACTGAAAATTAATGTGCTTTCCTTCCCTGGGGCTGGGACATTAGTATAAACTGAAGGTGATTTTGAGGTAGCATTACCGCATTGATTATATTGGCTGCTTGTTTGGAGAAACTGTATTCTAATATATTGGGCGGAGTCGTGACAATTCGTCTGATAATTTAAAATATAAAACCCTAGTATGCAAAAAGAATTGCAATCTTATGATGTTGTTGTTTTTGTTTTTGCTGGCTAGTTACTTGAATATTTTGACTTTTAAGTCGTAAATATCCTTTCAGAAACTAAAGAAATTCATTCAGTACATCTAAGTGAAGTTTTACAGGATTGGACAAAAAAGCCGAAGAGTTTAGACACATTTATCCTTATTCAATTGTAAATATAATGTCAGCAGCAGCATCACTCGAATTCCAAAAATATTTGTTATCAATGTAGTTAATCAGTGAGGCATCAACAGAGATACATCCATTGGCATACATGATTTACATTTATTTAATACTGAGCTTGCAATGCATTATAGGGCGATTTTCAAATATGGCTGTTTTCTGCTGTCTTGTGAGCAGAGAGAGACTTTGTTACCGTGTTTTGGTCCATATTTATCATGATATAAGCAAAATGAGACCAGAGTAGCTGTTGTTTTCCGTTTGATATATTGTGAGAATGATCTTTTGACCGATTTCATGAGAAGATTGAAGTCATCGGACAGATTACATGGGAATGAAAACTCTATGTTTGGGCCCCCACTCGGGCTCCTTGAGCAAAAGGTTAGTCACCCACACTCGTAATAATTAGGCGTCTCAGGTGACCGGACGCCCATAAGGCAGTAGCCTTGTATTATGTGGACATTATGTTGTTATGTTAGTAAAGGTCAGGCTTCGTGGTTTGGCTTGGCATGGCTCCCAGCGGTGTGTGAGAAGGCAAAAAGACTTTCTTCCTAAAAATATGCTCTTTTTTGCGGTATTTTGAAAAAGTAATGTACTGAAAATAATTTGTGAGTGTCATTCTTAATGTTCCATGCATATTGTAAAATTTGGCTCCCCAAGGGAACCTACTGGGATTCCCCTTTTCGTCTTGGATCAATTTGCGATGTAATAATTATTTTCATATTATCCTTTCAATTTCAGGTGGATAAAATTGTAGATCAGTTGTACCAGTACATCCTAAGCTATGACATCGTAGGTCTCAGGGACTTCTGGGACTACTTGAATGATCGTTTCTTCAAGAGACTGGACTATCAGCACAACTCAAATGTCAAGAAGTTGGAGATGTGTCTTTTGCGGCTCTACATAGTGCACGCAATACAGAATTCCAAAAATGATAAGGTTGTGGAGTTTTTCGAGAAGTATACTGCAGAGCTACAGACACAAACTGAGTGGAGAGAATGGTTTGGTAAGTTCAAGTTTGTAACCAGAAAAACACATACCTCTTACTTACCAGGAGGTCTGCACTGTAAGTTACAGCTGAGTTTTTTCCCCTTCTATTTGTGGCCCTATAATGGAGCGCATGGGCCCTGAACCAAAGGGAGAAAAGAATGAGGATCCTTCAGTGTTTCCGCCAGAGCGCGCCATTGCGGGAATCCTGCACTGCAATCAGAGATGGCCCCCAGAAAAACAAGAAAAGGGCAAATTGGCTCTTTCCTTTTACAAGAGTTCAGGCTTAACACAGACATAGTATTTTAAAGCCATCCCAGGGCTCGTAATTGCGACCGATACAGTCGCCAATGCAACTAACATTTCATCCTTGGCGACCAAAAATTCTGGTTTAGTCACCATAATGGCGACTACATTTCTCTGTGTTGACAATCAATAATGGCTATTTTGTCACACATTATGTCCTTCAAGAAAATCATATTGAAAGATCTTTGCTTCTTAAAACATTCAACATAAGAAAAGAAGTCAATCAGTCCTTTTGCTTTGTTGTATTGATTCTCTCACATGGGAAAACTTCCAAATGGCTGGCCGTGTTTGAAATCGCCCTATAATGCATTGCAAATCCTTGATCATTGACTACTTCATGTATGCCTAAGAATTGTTCTTGTAATGCACGGATCCTTCATAATAGTATCTGATTCAAAAGAAACTTTATTGAGTAGAAACACTTCAAAAAGCAGTTATTAAATATTATCATAGATCCTTATAAACTGCTTCATTTTCCTTGGTAGCCTGATGCATTTTTTCCTTCTGTAGCTTTCAATTTATTGGCCCCTTTCCTAAAAAAATTGGCCCCTAAAAAAGGTCTTCAGGGGCCACTTTGGCTCTCAAGTAAAATTTTCTAGCTGAAGCACTGATCCTTAATGTTCAATATGGACAGAGACACGAGGTGAGTACAACATTACATTGTACAGTATCTCTACTGTACAAGTCATGTAAGTGTCTGACTGATTCAGGAAATGATAATTCTATTCATGAATGCAGATCAGCTTTTAATGAGTGGTGCACACGGTAAGCAAAATAAGTCAATTCTAAATTGTTGTAAGTTGTTAGCATGTTTTAATAAAGAATTAAACAAAAGTTTCAAACTTTTACTTGAAAGTTAAGAATGCTTGGTGATAGGTCACAGAAAGTCTCCGGCTTACAACAAAAACAGCTTTAAATGATAGCTGATTTTTCAGTAGGGTATGGCCTGCCAAATTGACCAATCACAGCATGCATTGTAACTGAGAAATAAAATTATTTTATTTTATATTATTTTATTTTATTTTATTGGAATGGTAACAACATAAAAGAAACACTAAAACAGAAAAAAAAAATACTAACACTACTTACAATGATTGAATTACAATAACCTACACCAGAAGCACTTACACTAATTGCCATTCAGTTGCCCTGTTAAACAATACAAATAAACGGTGTTTACAATTATAAAATGTGATACTTATCTAATTTCTTGCACTTTAGCAGATAACAGTACTTAGAATCAACTTAAACCGCATTTTGAATACATGATTTCTTTAGCTGTATTGTATTATTTCACTTGTTCCTTAATATTCTTAATATGGGCAACACAAAACAGAACAAAACAACGAAAAGGAAAGAAGGACGCTCTAGTTTGTTTACCGCATATCATAACACCTCCTGTGTTGATTTAAAGGGGGGCAAGGGTGGGGGGAGAAATAAAATTATAATAAATGTTTGTACATGATTTACAGTTGTTGCTCTGAAAATTTATTGCTATTATACAATCAAACAGCCCCAGCTTTCAACTCAGAGTCGACTGATTTTTATCTCAAAAATAAGCCCCCAAATTTTGTACTTTGTAATTTTGGAGTCAACTGAACTTTAATTAGTTACGTGACTGAAAGAAAGGGATGAACTGGAACATGAGTCAAGGTCACATCACAGGATCGTAGTCAACAGAATTTTGACTCTTTTGTCAAGTGCGACAAAATTAAAACTGTAAATGGTCAGTCTCAGGGCTGTTTTTTCTAATAGCCCTTTCCACAGTTAATTTTTCTCATTTTCATTACAATGTAATCCAACGTGGATGCAAGGCAATTTCGCACTAAAACTACAAAATAGCATGAAATTCCCTTACATACATGCTAGATTTTATTGTAATGCAATTGAGCGAAGGTAACCGTGAAAAGGACTATTGTAAGATCTTAATTCAAAAATGCAAATTACTCCCCTCCCTCCCTAGAGAAGTACACTCTACCCTGTAACCTTCCCACTGAAAATGGTAATTATTAATGATATTAAAGGTTGTTGATACACAGTCATGTAAATGTAGGTGTTGTATGTAGTCTGGGATTTGAATCAGTAGTTTTGTAGTTTAAGTACAAAGTTAATTTGAACTACCACATTACACGTAATGCTAATGCTGGCCTGAAATTGCACCAAAATATAGACTGCACATTTAGTGTGCAGTTTATATTCTGATGTCAATTTTAACCTTGCCTGATACACAGCTTACATATTTGCAGATGTTAAAAGATTCTGTAAATTCTGAAAATATTTGGCACCTGAAAATAAGTCTCCTGAAAATAAGTGCTTAATGCAAATTCCCTTTCACCCTTGTGCCATACAGTAAGTAGCTTGCCTACCAAAATATAAATTTATTATCTTATGAACAAATATTAACCTAGGACTTTGTATGTGGAATTTTACTTGTAGGTCTACATTGTGAGCCAAACAAGGGTATTAATACATATGTAATAATAAATTGTACTAATCTGGACTATGTAATTATAAATTATATTAAATTGGGAGTGATAACTGGGCTGAAATCAAAGCAAAAGGTAAATTGCTCTTTTAAAATGGCACTTTACCTCTTGGTTTTATTTTAACCTTCAGTTGACAGATGTGAAGTTAACAGAGATGTAAGATACAGTACTGAAGGATTAGATGTACAATAAATGCAATGATCTAGTATCGTGATCTAGTAATGATCAGAGTATCTGGATATAGCCTGTCTAGATCCCCTTGCTTTCAAGTCATTCATTCTTTTTAACCGTGCGGCCATGGGCCGAGCGCGGTTCTAGGTTTACCCGTGGTTTATTATTATTGTTTTTTTTGTTGGTGACCAGATGCAGACCTCCGCTCAGCCAAACTTTGAGTCACGCAACGTGTAATGTTTTTCCGCCAGAAGCTGTTAAAACATAAATACACGGACAATTTTACGGATATTGTTTTCTTTTTTGTGGGTAAAATATATTTTCTTTTCGTTTTATCAAAGCGTTGGATTTAAAGGGAATAATAAATACGCTGAAAAAAGGTATTACGTCAGCCATGGAATGCGCTGACGTTGCAGCTTTCACTTTCGCTACGTGACAAATACGATCGTGTTTACTTTGCAAGTTTTTTTCGGCAGAAGCGACGGTCATTAATTTATTTGTAATTTTGTGAGTATTTCTTGTGGTTTTACGCAAATGAAGTAAATCCTTTGACTGTTTCATCGCAGCCAGTTCATAGATCGGAAGGAAAATTAAATATTTGCAAGCCAAGCAAAGAACGTGTCAGAACGTGCAAAGATTGCGTCATTGGTAGGGAAATAACCACCGTACTAAAGATAGCCGTAGATAACGCAATTCTTGACTTATGTGACTCGTGTGACTTCTTTGCTAACCCTTAACTCAAGGGAAAAAAACAATTAAATTTAATCGTGACTTTAAAGAAAGAAAGCGGTTTGTAATAGTGTTCGTATCTTCATGCCCATACATATCCCGACGGAAGAAAGTTCCAGATTAAGACTATTACGTCATCGGAGGTGTCACAACGGCTACAACTGATGGTGCGATAATAGAGTTTGTGTTGATCAAGTGCTGTGATGTCTACAGTAATCAATGAATCATCAAAGATTGCTTTGGAATATGCACTGCGTTGCGACTGTAGTACTAAGAAAACAGTTAAATTTTAAAAGCGCGGTTATAAGATCTAACAGATCTTCTTGTTCTTTAGGGAATGCTCAGCTGTGCACAGGGTGTTTAAATGGAACATTGCAAGTGTATTGACTCATATGGAAAGCGATCTTTTGAAACAGCATCGAACAATAACTATGCTTTGTTTTTGCCTTGGAGCTGTCATCTCCTAGTTTCTCTGCATATTTAATTTTAGAGCTCAATAAAACTCTGTTGTCAAGCTAGCTTTCAGAAATGTGGGACATACATTGTCTGTATGTAGGTATGTAGTCTGTATGTAGGTGTATGTAGTCTGGGATTTGAATCGGTAGAGCCCAGCTAAAGTTTTGTAAGTTTAAGTACAAAGTTAATTTGAACTACCGCATTACACGTAATGCCAATGCTGGGCTGAAATTGCACCAAAATATAGACTGCACATTTAGTGTGCAGTTTATATTCTGATGTCAATTTTAACCTTGCCTGATACACAGCTGACACATCTGCAGATGTTCAAAGCTTCTGTAAATTCCGATATATTTGTTGCCTGAAAATAAGTCTCCTGAAAATAGGTGCTTAATGCAAATTCCCTTTCACCTTTGTGCCATACAGTAAGTAGCTTGCCTACCAAAATATAAATTTATTATCTTATGAACAAATATTAACCTAGGACTTTGTATGTGGAATTTTACTTGTAGGTCTACATGGTGAGCCAAACAAGGGTATTAATACATATATAATAATAAATTGTACTAATCTGGACTATGTAATTATATATTAAATTGGGAGTGATAACTGGGCTGAAATCATACCAAAAGGTAAATTGCTCTTTTAAAACGGCATTTTACCTCTTGGTTTTATTTTAACCTTCAGTTGACAGATGTGAAGTTAACAGAGATGTAAGATACAGTACTGAAAGATTAGATGTATGATAATGTAATCTAGTATCGTGATCTATTAATAATCGGAGTATCTGAATGTACAGGGCTCGACACTAACAGTAGCCAACCGGCCACAGACTAGCAGTCTGAAATTTAGTTTTGGCTAGTAGGTTTTTGATTTCCACTAGCCACTTTGGCTAGTCAACAAAATGAAATTGGCTGAACTAGTTTCTGTGTTCTTCAAGGAAGACAAACACAAAATTTACACTTTTCTTGGAAACAATGTCAGAATTTCATTATGGACATATCATGGTACTGGGCATGTGCTTTTCAGCATGTATGTGTACTTTTCGCTGTGTGGTACATAAACGGGGAACTGAACATGTTAATTTTGTTGAAAGAAATACTTGACACAAGACAGCATTTTCTGAAAGCACACGTTTTCTATGGCACCTGTCTGTGAAGAAGTCTTGAGAGTTTTTACAGTGGGGGGTCTTGATATTTTTCCAAGGAAGTCTCAGAGAAAAACAGAGTCCTGAAAGTCTTTTCGGGAACTGGAACTTTTTTGAAACTAGTTTAAGTACAATATAATTACCAACATCATGTATTAAAGAGGGTTGCTTGCTAGTAATTCTGCTGTTATTGGACCTACCTGAAATTTTCGCGACACGTTAATTTTGCGAATTTCGCGATTTAAAAAAAAGTCGCAAAATTAAAGTGACGCAAACAAGCAAGTGTCGGGAACATAACACATTATGTTACTGTTGACATATAGTCCCGTTATTGCGTTTTTGTTACTTTTGACATTATTGTACCTTTGATAAAGTCAGTTTACTAAATTCAAAGACATGTTTAAGTAACATTGCCAAGGAAACAAATTTTGTGTTACTCAAAAACATAAAGTTAAAGTGATTCAAAATCCCAATTTTCGCAAAATCGCGAATTTAAGTGTCGCGAAATACGTGTACTGACAAATCGCGAAATGAATGTGTCGTGAAAATTTCATGTAATAAGGTAGCCAACCTCAACGCTTGGCTAGTAAAAAATGTTTTTGGCCAGTAACATCTAAGTAGTCACTAGCCACTTGGCTAGTAAGTTGGAAAGTTAATGTCAAGCCCTGATGTAGCCTGTCTAGATCCCCTTGCTTTCAAGTCATTCATTCTTTTTCTTTAGGGAATGCTCAGCTCTGCGCAGGGTGTTTAAATGTTACGTTGCAAGTGTGTTGACTCATATGGAAAGCATTCTTTTGAAACAGCATCGAACAATAACTATGTTTTGTTTTTGCCTTGGAGCTGTCATCTCCTAGTTTCTCTGCATATATATTTAATTTAAATAGAGCTCAATAAAACTCTGTCGTCAAGCTAACTTTCAGAAATGTGGGACATACATTGTCTGAGTTAGAACTACTCTACTGCACCAAAGAGGTTCAATGTGTTGTGTCTTTAGATGAGACACCACTCTCACAGTATCTCTTTTTACCACTTATAAATGGGACTAGTGAACTGTTATAACATCTTGTTAAGGTAAACTACCATGGACTAGCATTCCATCCATAATTTGAGGTAGAATTACTTTTCCTGAATGCGTCATCCAGCTACAAAAACCTTGATCATAGGCTTTGCTTCTGTGTATGCCACTGTGGCTCGAGTGCAGATGCTTCTAGTTGTTCTGTAATAAATCAAACAGAAAACTGTGTTTGAACACATTTCCAAACACCAAGAAGAGAGGCAAAAATACATACGACGTGTAGCACAGTATTATTTTCAGGAACTTTTAGGTGTTTGGAGATGTGGTCTTGAGTGCTTGATATATCTTGTGGTCATGGTCTCAAGTGCTTGATATGTCTTTTCAATCAAAACTAAAACTAACAAGGAAATGAAGAAATAGAATCGTAAAAATCTATGTTAATTAATCCTCAGACATTCAAGCTAACTCATACCCCCACTGGTGGTACAAGGGGGCTGGGTGGATGGAATGCCCCCTCTGGGTTTTCGTTCTGCTAAGGCAGAGCAAAATAAATTTACATTGATTAGGTAGTCCTGAGCTTGCTCTACAAGGTGATACCATTTTTGTTGGTTATGATGTTATATGACGTCAAATTGTCTTTCAAAACTTTGAAAAAACCTTAGGGGTACCGGTGGTGGCATCCACCCCTCCTTGAACATGCGAAGGCTAAAACCAAATATCCAAACACCATCACATTCACGATTTCCTTTGTTCAAACTTACTTGATGAATTATTAATGACTTTGAGAATGTTATTTTAAGAACTTCAAAGTTCTGAGTGTAATAATTGTAAGGTCATGCCTCTCTATCTGTTTTCAGCCATCCCGTTTATCAAGAATCCTGAGCAGAATGTCACATTTGAGATGTACTTTCAGAGGGCCTGGCAGGAGACATTTTTCCTTTCTCTATACAACTTTTTGATTACTTTGTTTCATCACATGCATATCCTTTTAAAGTAACAAACTTAGCTTTGGATGTTTTAAATATTTGAGTGATTCATAACCACTATTTTTAGTCAAAACAACATATCCCTTTGAACATGCTGTATATTTATCTTAATTGACCAAAACTTAGTGTATAATGAGTATTGACTTGAGATATTGCTGTTTGTTTGGTGGGTTGTCTACATGACATCTATTTGAGTGACGGTAACTGTTATCACAATGACTGTCTGATTGACTTAACATGTATTTTAGTTTCAAGGCTCATACCAAGAAGGTAATGTGGGGAATGGATGATCGTATGGTCTTTAAATACCTCTTTACAATGGCCACCTTTGAGGCAGGGGCAAGTAGACATTGTGGGGAGTTTACCCCTGTGGGGAGGTTGGGCTATTATGACACTTATGGTAAAGTTATTACAAAAAAACCCATTTAAATTAAATTGTTTAAAAAAGTGACACTTAAAGCCACACCTTTGTAATTTGTTTACATTTGAGAGTTCGGCTATTACATGTTTTTATTTGAAAGAAATCACTGTGAAACTACTAAAAATAATTGAACATAATTTCAGGAACACAACTTCCAGTAAAGCAATAAGATTTTGCTTTACCATACAATGTCGATAATTTCGATAGCATCAAAAATGGTGCAGGGTGACTAGGGTCCTTTTAGGGATAGGACAGTGCTTTCATTTTAAAATGCTTAGTACATGTGAGTATGTACAGCAATCAAAATATCGGGCTGGCTGCACTTGATTTATCGACATTTCATACGTGATAATAATTTAAATTAATGGTAAAAAGGTGTGAGGGCTTACACCTAGTTATTTTGGGACTCTGCTGTGAGAAACATGAATGTTGAGATCATGCTTTAAACATCTGTGGCAACTGAAATACAGCAATATAATATAGCCAATAATAAGCCCTGGGTGCAGATCACATTTTTGCAACCTTTTTGTGACTGTATGCTAAAAAACTGCTCATTTGTCTACACTTTGTCAGTTATTTATTAAGTGGCCATCCAAGTTGTATAACTGTATAAGCAATGCATGACTAAATTATTACAAGTTGCTCAATAATTGCTATTCAAATATGTGTCTGAGTCTTTTTTCTTAACTCTAAACACCCATGCCAACAATTCTTAAATATGATGAGGAAAGGGGAAAGTTGCACAGGCTGGAGCAGGAGGTGTTGAAGCTCAAAGAGCAGGTTGTGTCACTGGCAGATGAAGCAGCAAACTTACAACGTCAGAAGTCCAAACTGGAGCAAGAGCTTGCAGAAAGCCAGAGGAAGAGAGGTGATACTGTCGAAGAGGAAGACATGGATGAGTTCTTTGTTGTTACCAGGTAAGATTTTTAAGAACTTGATGTTAGTAATTGTTTATAAGTTAAATGATTGATTGATGAACTTTCCCAAGGATACACTGCTGAACTCATGACGCAGAGACCCTGGTGGGGTTTAAACCTCATTACTCTTTAGAACCTTCAATCGCCACATCTCACATGCTCTTGGTACTGTGTTCTTTAAACTCTGTACAGCCTTGGTTTATTCACCTTCACCTAGCTGACAATGATGCAACTTTGTAAATATATTAATTAACTTAAGGTTTTTCAATTTTATGAGCCAAAAGAAGATTGGATGATTATACATATAGGTTAATATTTTATCCCATTAGCAGGCCACAAGTACAATCTGGCAAATTTCTACCCAGCGTGTCCAAAAAGTTCTCCAAATTAATGTTCAAAGACAAGCAAGAAAAGAACAAGAAGGGAAAGGACCCAAAACAGCAACAACAACAGCAAATGTTTCATGGAGAACAAATGCAGGCCAAATTGAAAAGACAACAACTGGTCAGGCAGCAGCAGCAGCAACAGATACAGGTTGGCAGCGGGTTGCCTTTTACAAATTAAATTGGATGGATTTTCATTGATTGCAGGAGTCCTCATTTATGAGACAGTACATGTATATGTATACATACATGTAGCTCACTAGCTGAACGTACAAGTGATGCTTACTTCCCTTGACCTGAACTTCTTCAGGAGAAAACGATTCCTTGAGATGGTGAAAACGCAAGAAGGCAAAATCATTCTCACAACCAATGAATTTGGTTGGTACCTGGACCTTGATGAAACCCTTGTGAACATTTTAATTATTTTGTAGTTTCACTTTTTGAATACCTTTTTTTGTTCTTTGAACGCAATTACAGGAACAACAGAAGCAACTATCCCTCTTGCAAGGAGAGCAGTTGAAGTCAAGTTCAGTTCTTATGTCACAAGAGAAACCTCAAGGTCAAGAGGTTGAAGTTCAGACCGAGTCTCAAAATGACGAGGAGGATGCAAAACCCTTGAAGTCATCCATTTCAAAGACTCAGAGCCTTGACACACCATCGATTGAAAGCCTAGATGACAAAGAAAAGTCAGGATTCTCTATCCAAAGGAGTAAAACCTTGCCTGGAAGACTGAAAACATCTCAGCTGGAGCTGGAAGACAGGACAGGTATATGTAACTCACTTTCATTTGGTGAAAGTACAGTACATGTTACAGCTCGCTGTCAACCTGGTGCAATATATGTAGGTGTGGTTCCCCACTGGTTACAGTGTTGTGTGTTGATCTCTGAATCCTGTTCAGGCTTTTGGCCAGATGGGCATCCAGGCATCCTGTGGACGGTCATTTTCTATTGAAAATTATTCTATTTTTCATATTGTTGCCTTATAAATTGCTCATTTGAGCAGGCCCTATTGCACAGTTTGGATGGCCACTTCTGGCTGAAAGCCTGATCCTGGTATATGGCTTAATAAGAAGCATGTTGTCCTCATGATGGAGTGCTCTAGCATTTAAGGACATTTGCGCTAATTGCTTCTGTGCATCCTTACTGCACACAAATTTACACGCCATGTCATGCATGAGAGCACGTGCTGAGTAAAAAAATGAACAATGATAGGGCAGATGGCCACTGCTATAGCTTTGCCTGAATTTAAGGTGGCTTACTACAGTTTTCTGAGACTCAGTAGTGCACACTATGATTGCCTGCCAGACGTCAGTATTACTCGCACGTGCAAAAATGACGCAAGTAACCCTAAGAAGAAACGAAAACCACTTCAGCGCTTGAAAGGCGTGAAATCACTTTGGTATATGTAGTAATAGTTTCAAACTCCGTTCAAACATGTGTTTAAGCCTAGGGCCAAAAAATATGACAAAAAAAGCTCTATAAATAACCGGTAAAAGAGCTCTAATTTACTATTGCTTTCTCGCACGCGATACATGGTGTCACATGAGCGTGCCCTTAAATAAAAGGCATGCGCAATTCAATTCTCGTCCAAGGTTATAAAAGCTAGTCTTTGATCGAGGATTGCTCGAAAAACCTAGTGTACAACCCATGATGAAATTTTCACAGTTGATTTGTAGGGGCGAATCACGTTTAGAGCCAAAATTTAAAAAAAAATCTGTGAGACAGATTTTGTGCTATTTTTGATCTCACATTTTCTTAGTTTGCGACAAATCTGTCTTACAGTTATTTACTTTACTTTGCATGAGTGTTAAATCAGAGCCAATTTCTTATTCCTGAAATTGTGAGGTGGGGTCATATGGGTAGATTTTGAGAAACACCTGATTTAACCTACTAGTGCCCAGTCTTTCCGTAGGTACTTGGTCGTTCATTTTGGCCATTTGTTGACGTTTAATTGTTCAAGTTTCACATAGAATGGTAAAAGACTCAGGCAAACAGTAAATAGAGAAAGGAAACACATCTTGGAACATTTTTGAAACGATTGTGAAGTTGGGCTGTTCTAATCTATGGAAACTTTAGTAAGCCACCTTAACGATCATGGACGTTCGGTGACCCCTATTTTTCTTTTGATGGATTATTTTCTCTACCGATTTTCTATGTTTAGCGAAAAAAATGAAGAAAATCTATTGACTAGAAGTTTGAATTTTTTGCAAAATACACCATCAAATTTCGTTCTTTTAAGCTCTTCCTTTATCTGTGCGACGGTTTCAAATGCCCCTTGAAGGGTTACGTTTTGTGAACACACTGGTAACGTTTGGAATTATTTATGCAACAGACCCACTTCTACAAAATATGACTAAGATCGTTTGCCTCCGTTGACTCAGCTTCAAAATTATTAGATATGAACCCCTGTAGATCATGCTAAATTACGTGCACTAATTTTTTAAAATCAGGGTAGTTTTCCATGCACTTTATTTCTGAAACAAAGTTGACGACCCCCAATATTTTTGGCATGTCTGATTCAAGTAACTAATTATCTGACTGCAGTAAAAATTAAAAAAAAAATCTATCTACTGGAAAATTTTTGCGCGAACGTCCTTTAGGCACTAGTTGGGGTCACTTTGTTGTGTTCTGGGACAAAACAATTAACTCGCACAGTGCCTCTTTCTGATTAGGAGTACAATGTATGATTGGGTACTTACAAACTGTTATCCAGGGGAGACCTGAGAAAACACTGGGGCAACCTGTGATGGATTGGCATCCCATCTAAGAGGAGTAGCAATACTGTACTCTCAGCACATGTAGGGCTGTATGATTATGACCTTTTAGTTCAACTGAGGAATCTTTGACATCAGAATAGCAATTTTCCTTTGATTCAAAAATTGCCTACACTACACCATACATGGATGTTTTCACAACTTTGCTTTGTCCACTATTAAACGTTCAGCAAATGAATTGTAAATTTGATTATCTATTGTGTTTTAATTGAGGAGTAGAAAGTTATTGTATGTATGTCATTTTTGTTGATGCCTGGCAATAAAGAACTTCTCTTCCACCTGCCCCTAAAGATATCCAAAATCAAGGAAAACACTCTGGAACCCTTGTGGTCTTGTTGAACTCCACAATTTTGTTTGCATGTATTATGAAGAAAGAAAATTTGCACAATGTAATCAAAGTATTCCTATTCAAAATAATAGTCAAATCGAAAGGTAAGTTACTTGTTACACGCCTACTCTTAACTATTTACATTTGTGGTTAGGTGGAAGGAACTTGTCAATGCTGACAATTGGGTTGGTACTATAAGATGCAGACCTGTCATTCTATCCAATGATATGAGCAGTACTATAGATTGATTGTAGGTGTTATTGATATGAATCATAGCTCATTGTGACTGGAATTATGCACCAGTAGTATAAGTTTGCGTGGATCATTTCCAGACGGTACCTCTCATCCATAATTTTTTTGTTCAATTGTAGATGATACACTTCGTAAGTCAGCCCTTCTTGAAGGTGAGCATGACATTCAAGCGGTGTAAATCCCCCACAATCATTCAGTATGCGAGCTCCCTCATCAACTGTTGAATACCTTGTATGTTCTATAATTTGAATAATAAGGAAGTGAAAAGAATTTTTTATGTGCCATAGCTGATTCAACAAAGTGAAGACATCGTTAATTATTATTCACAGATTTCTAAACAACGTACAAAGCTCCCGATACTTCCTTTCGTCAAATGTATTTGCCAACACAATTATACTTTTGCCCTGTATATGCTGGCTGGTCTGTTTGTGAAATGCAGAGGATACAACTTTGTTTGATCAGTTGTTAATGTACTTCCACTGTTACACTGCTCGACTTTTTCACTTCCCTTAATCCTGTCTGGTATTTTAGTGTGATTTTTCAACAAAATGCACCAAGTACTTTGCCTAGTTACCGTAGTTGAAATCAATTTCCTCAAGGCACTTTTACTTTTAGAATAGCCATGCGTAATGAAGTTATACCACCCCAACAAGGCCAATCAAGAGAGTTCTTTGCACTTTGACCAATAGCCAGTTTTGGTGTGAAAACAATGAAATGGTTGCAAACTTATTATTTCTTGGATGGGTAGTGTACTTGGTTGAAGTTCCCACACTGTTTCAAATCTGTTTATGTTAATTCATCAATCTATATATTTTTCAGGTCATGGTGAACACAAGTCTAAGGCTTTTATATTTCTAAGTCAGGTAAAGCAAAAGGTTTATTGTAAGCTCAACTTAGACTCTTGTCAACATTTGTTGTGTATAAACAATTATTGGATTAGGTTTTTGTGATATCCGGAATAATCAAGGTCGAGGTAAGTGTTACCAGCGGAAGCCAAAGGCTGAGGCTGATAACACTAACCGAGACCTGGATTATTTCGGATATCACAAAAACCGAATCTCATAATTGTTTTATTATACATTGTTTTAATGAAAATAACGACAAACGCATTATCGTACCGAACACAGTTTATTTTTGACAAGCCATGTCAATAATGTCAAGCCATGAACTTGACGTTATTACTCTTGGAAATCATGCATTGCGCGCGCAACCTACGGATTATTCACTAATTTGCTAGCAGATTAGTGAATAATCTGTAGGTTGCGCTGTTTCCCGGAATTAACTGTAGGCTTTTAGCCAATGAGAAGACAGATGGTGACTACAATGTATAATAATAGTTTTAATCATCAATATGAATTAAAGATAGCAACTATATGTTGACAGTTACTCGAGTTTCACGCGTGAAGGGATCTTCAGACTGTTATTAAATTATTTATAAGTATTTGCGCCTTGTGCGCTGCATGGTGCAACAAGGACTGATGATTTTTCATTTACATGTAAACAGCTGATTACATGATCAGTTTAAGTAGGACTGGAGATAGATAGCCTGAATGATGCAAAAGGAGAAGAAGTTTGGGGGAAATTTAAATTCTTAGTGAAAACTATTTGCACGTAACTTCCATCTAGTTTTTATCAATACTATGTCTTTTCAGACACATTGTGTTATGGCACTTTGAGCATTGTTGCAACTGAAATCCATTTGTGAGTCCCACTGAATGTAAAAAAATGACAACTTTTAGTGCTTTTTATTTTTGTAACTGTCCACACAGCACAGTAACGTACATCTTGTGTATGAACCCTATGAAATTTTTTTGTTTATCAGGATGGCTACAAGGAACATCATTCAGCGATAGTTCATTGCAGGTTTTCGTCCAGTGGAAGGATGATTGGAAGTGCTGACGCTGACGGAATTGTCAAGTAAGAGAAAATGGTTTTCATGAAAGTGTGTTAGGTTGTTGTTGTTGTTTATTTTTTTGGCTACATCTATTTGACTTGGAGATGGTAAATGGTGAGTTTGGTTTACATACACTGTACTGTAGCTCGAGAGAGATTCCTCTACAAACTCAACAGCTGTTGTGTAGTACCTCGTCTGCTTCACAGATTCACTCAACTTAAAAGTTCACTCAAAATCACTCATTAGAATTGTGGATTTCTAACAAAAGCACTGTACTTTTGGGCCGTGTTTATGAGTGGTTTGCACAACTTTGTAACTGTATGTTACGGTATTTGAACAGAAAGGAAGAAGTATGATTCAGTTACTAAGATCTTCTACTCGACATCTGTTATTTGAGTTGTCACACAACTCCGCGGTAAGTGGAGGTGGGTAGACGATCGTTGCGTGACAAATTAGTCACCGGAATTTGCTCCAACTTCATTGACACTCTTCTTTAACGGTTCCCTTTCTCTCTGTTTTTAGAGTCTGGACACACCATCCTGATATCCAGACATATGGCACTATAATGTCTAAATCACCACTGTTATCACTGGAGTGGGCTCCAAAACCTGACAGACTGGTAAGCCAAGCATCTGTCGTCTTACTGTGTTGAATGTTGACTGGTCCCCCCCCCCCCCTGTTTCTCTTAGAGCCAGACCCGTGAACGAAGCCTGTAGTGTGCATATTCAAGTACATGTAAAAAAACTAACCAGTGGCTGTGTTGCTGTTTATTCTTCGCTTTAATAAGACTTTGAGAAGAGCTCAAAATGAATTTTTCAAATTGTCAAATTGCTATTCTCAATGTTAGCAATAGTACTGTTCTTTCCCATTTTCAGTCAGTTTGAAGCTGTTGTTTTCTGTCATTTGCTTATATCCTTGTCTTCTTGTTAGCTTCTTTTAGGCACAGGAAACGGTAAAGTTAAATTCTACGACACGGAAAATAAAAAGCCAATATGCGATGTTGCAACCGATTCTCAGTATCCCAGGTGAGCGTAAGATCGTCGTCATGCTCAGCTCATATGCTTAGGTCACGATTTATCCAATCTTTTTGTCATATACTTAAAATTACCTTTGAATCAAAGAAAGCTGAAAAGAAAACTTGGTTTTCACTGCGACATAAGCACAAGCCTAACTAACGGCAGTGAGGACGCTCTCAATGCAATTTTGAGATCACTACCATGGCGTGAAAGATGAAAGATAGCGCGCTCTTTCGAATTCTTTGAATCTTTTTTTGCCCCAAAGCACTTAGCTAAGGTGTATTGATTCGGAGAATTTGTTGTGTTTTTCAGAATAGTGTCACTGTCGTGCAGTCCTACCGGAGGTGCCTTTGTGTGTTCGGCGGCAGCAAACAAGAAATCTGTGACGTCATCATTAAGATTGTCCCAGTCCTTTTCAAAATACAGCGAGATGTCCACTTTGACGTCAAACAGTTTAAGTAGCAGTTCAGGTGTTCTGCAGTGCTGGGATATGAAGGCCATGAGAGTTGAGGTATGACTTGCAGGAGTTGTTAGCGAGTACACAACTTTTGATTTGTAGGCGTTCGCTTTTATTATTGGACACTAAAAACTCTCCATAGGTTTTACAGGGATTTGCAAAAAGGCGCGATTATTGCCCTGATTGAGGTTGAGATTTTGTATTTATTTTCTCTGCACTTAATTTTGCTCCTGAAAGGAGCTAGGGGACCATTGCCATTCCAAGGATTTGGAGAGGCATTTGTTCGTTAGTGCGGGGTTACAGCTGTCTTTATTTCAGAGAGTAACCTCCTTGCATGTGAGTCTTTGGTAACGATATTCCCAAATGAGAGGTATAAAGTACTTCAAACGGAGAGAAGAGAGCAGGCTTTATGCAGCTTTTACGGTAATTTGTCAGTAATTCTTCTTGGTTGAAGGGCAGAACAAGTTGGGGGTTTAAGTCCGGCATGCCACGCATTTGATAACACGTCTTTTCCATTTTTCTTTCTCAGCGCCAACTACCATTGGATCCAGTCCCCACATGTATAAACTGCACTGCGTTTAATCACAATGGAACACTTTGTATCTCAGGAGGATCTGACGGCATGATACGCTTATTTGGTAAATTGAATGTCATGACATATGTCACGCACTTTTTGACAAATCTGTCACATCAGGGTGTTGTTTATTGGACCAGTCTCTCGTGCTAGGGTTGTGCAATATCAGGATATGATAATGTAGTTCTAAGTCAGCCAATTTTCGCAATTCGTTACACCATAGGTTCCATTTCACGAGGCTCATGATGATTTAGGTGATTCTTTCACGTTAGGGTCACGCCCTTTGGCAAAATTTGTCACGCGAGGGTCCCGCAATTTTTTTTGATTCTGTCAAACGAAGGTATATGAACTATAGTGCTTTGAATCACCTGCAAAACACCGATGCGTTAGAAATGCAAGGAAGTTTTAGAAAGGATTAGGTGATACTGTTAACAAGAATCGGCAAAAATACGTGATCAAAGGGTGTTTTTTAGCAGCATTGTTATATTTTATATCTACGTTAAAAAATTAAAATCCCCTTTGTGATGTCAGTTTTTTTCCCATTCATTTAATACGTTTGGAGTTTCGGTTTCTTTATTCAGATCGTTTTCCATATGGAACAGGCTATTCTATTTACTTGGCTGATTGATAATTTTCAGAATCTGATATACACTTTGTTCTGCAGATATTCTTTTAAACTTTAAAGGAGACTCTAAAACTGAGATTCCAAAACTTTTAACATTTTGTGACAGATATGACGTCATTTGACTGTTTAATTGGTTGGCAAGCTCATGAAGGCGAGGTGTGTTCGATACAGTTTAGTGCGGACGAGACCACAGCTTACAGTATGGGAACAGATGGCAAGGTAAGGAACGTCACATGCAAGTAATCGTCGAAACCGTCGCCATCGCTGAAGATGGCAATCCAGACAAGGAAAACGATCTATCAACTGCCATTTTCTGGCGGCATTTTAATATCCCTTGCAACAAATAAGGGTGCCAAAACTGAATCCAGTTGGACCACAGGGCGGCCTTTCAATCTAATTAACTGGTGAACTGCGCGAGTCCGTCTAGTAAACGCTTTCTATCTCAACCACGAGGTATTCGATGGACTTTTAAAACGCGTTACTGAGGGAGATTTTACGTAGCGTATCCATGCGATCCTTGAGTATGGAACAATCTCCCTAAAAAAATCTCAGTCTGAGACAAACAAGAAAGACTTCTTGCAGAGTATTAAAGATTTCACGCAATCTTAATCTTCAAATATCATTGATCCATACTGCAAGCTAGGCACGAGTTTTGAAAGTTGGTTTGTTAGTCAAGGCAGCATCTCGAAGACATACTATACCGATTTTCTTCAGGTATTCTCGTGGTCTATTTGGTTAACAGTTGTACTGATGCTTTATTAAAGAAGAAGTTTCAATTTGTTATTGTTGCTCGTGCTGTTTTTAGTTTTCTCAGTGGAGTGTACATCGCATGGGTCAGAAGATTACCGACCTTGATATCCATGATGGAGCTGTGTGGTGTGAGACAGAAGGACCAGGTCTCTCGCACGGCAAAACCAAGTTCATGTCGTCACCGTCGTCTTATGGCAGGATGTTTGCTTTCGATGCTGAGGGACAGTATCTCCTTTCTTGTGGGCCGGAAAGTGGAGTCGTATATAAAGTGAGTTTTAAAAAATATTCATTAGATATTTTAGTGTGCAATGGAGGGTTCAATAGTTGTGTAATGGAGGGTCCAATAGTTGTGTTGAAACTATGAACTGGGTCCAGAAGTTTCCTCCTTCCCCCTCAAGGCCGTCTTCCCTCCCTCTTTCCTTACTTCCCTGCCTCGTCCGCCTTGCTTAACTTGATCCCTCCTTTCCTCACCTCGTTCCCTTCCTTCCTTCCTTACTTCTCTTCCTCCCTCCTTCGATCCTTCGTCCCTTTCCTCCCTCCCTCCTTTCCTTGCCTCCATCAATGTTTTCTACCCCCCAAAACTTGTGGATTTTGATATCTTATCGTCCTGAACAATACATGCATACACAGCCATATAATAATTGTCTTTCCTTCCTTCCAGGTGGAAAAGAGCCAGGGGCTCTGTCAAGTGCTGTCCTTGCCGGCAGAACACAAGTCGCCTGTGGTGAGCGTTGACTGGAGCTCTTCAATGAGCTGTTACACGTGTCTCACTGGCTCCGTGGATGGATCAATACAAGTCACTTCTCTGTTAAAGCATTGACAATCTTTATCAACCCTCCTATCACTGCGTCGTCCCGTCAGCCTGCTCCTTAGAGTTTTCCACAGCTTTCAAATCAAAGATGGTGGCTACGAGAAGTTGTGCCCCAGGGAAGACCTTCAGTGGAAATAAGACTGGCCGTATGTGTCTGAGCAGTCGAACACAGGCCACTTGGGATCTTGTGGCGTGGCGTTGAGGTGCCTGTGATTTGGGGATAGGAGAATAGATAAACAGCCGGATGACTTTTATAATCCGAATTGTGTTTTAGGTAACGGCGGCAAAGATATAATTTTTTTATAATTCTTACGAAGAAATGAGAATAATGTTAAATGATGTAACGTTCGTTTTGTTTGTATGATGTTGTCTGTAGTATTGGTTTCCAGAACATATTTCCAATGTAAATGTGATGTGCAGTAACAGATCAGAGGTATATGAGAGAGAGATATATTTTTTATGAAATTTATACGTAAAAAATATGCTTAATCCATAGATATGTATTGAGAGTACATAACATTTCTGTAGAGGTGGCGAACAGGAAAATAAAGTTCCCTAATGACTGGATTTCAATCCTGACGAGTTTTCGAACACGTTGAACATGAAATTTTTCGCCTGTTTTCAGAGGATAGCAAAGACGGGCGGGGAGGGGGGGGGGGGGAGGGCTATAACTGGGCCAGTTTGCTGAGTTTATACAGAGCACATAAGTTCCTCATTAAAAACAAACTGCCTAGAAGAATGTTTGAATTTATATGCTTATCTTTTTCTACCCGGTTCTATGAAGGTCATGGAAAGGTTGTTCCTGGGATGGGTAGACATTTTCTTTTTAAAAAAAGAATTACTAAGACGGCATCCTCAACCTTTCCCGATATATATATATCAGAGCGCAACCACATCCCCAACCTTCGCGTACCCTGTTCAGCCTATTTCTCCCTCGTCGGCTTGTAAAGGTCGCCACACTAGGGGACATTTTGCAGCGACAGTTTTTCTCGTGTAACATGCACGGTTTTGTTAAAAAGTTCTGTTAGGAGAACAACACTCTGTCCCCGCAACGTGTTGCATGAAATTCAAAAAACTCGTGGGTTATGAAGTAGAGACAAAACGACCTCAATTTTCAATGTCGCATCATGTGCTCTGCCTCCCCTTGAAACCTCTCCCCGCTACAACAGAGAAATGAAACAATATCCGCCTCGCGTGCACGAGCCTGCGTACTGTGACCCTGCAACATGCGTCCTGTGCGTACACACGAAGGGGCACGTCCCGCTTCTCGTCCCTGCAACTTGTCCCTTAGTGTGTGCCGACCTTAGATCACTTGCGCGAATTGGTCAGACGAGAGCAGCGCAAAATCCAAACACAAGAACCTGCCCTCTCCCCCCGCGACCTGCCGAACACACAGGCTACTCGCTCATGTACGTCATACGCCCTAGTTTCGATGTTATCAGAGTTCCCCCACTCAAATTAGACTTGTCCAACTTTCTACTAGATGGCAGCAAAAACAACAACAACAATTTTATTTGGGATTAATATCAATTTTCTTGGGACATGGTACTGTGACGGTACTGTCCCATTTACAGATGACTTGAAAAGCCTTAGCCTGCGTCACAGACGCTACCTAGCGCGGGTCTGCGACGTAGGCTAGAAAAACCTACAACTAAATTGTTATTTGTCGCACATTTTGTGTGAAAATATCGTTGTGTTTAATCCCAGTCACGAGAACTGCACAAGACCGTGTGAATCCTTGAAAAGGAAAACGTCGAAGGGAGATCCCCACTGCATAATAAAATTCAGGCTTGTGTGAAGGGCGGCGGAACCCCGTTAGCCAATGAAAATTCTGTTCTTCTGTTTACTTGAAAATTGGTCACCAAGCCTTTCCGAGCATTTCGCTGAAACAGAAACGCTGCAAATACAAATGAACTTACAGGAGGTGCGCAAGCATCTCTTTCAAAATCTCTTCAGCACCAGTTGACTTATGGAGGCCTGAATGGTGGACGCTTGTGCCTGGAAGTCTGGCAGTAATCTGGTTCCTCAAGACCAGATCGAGTGGTTGTTGTCTTTGCTCCTGAAGGCCGAGGAGCGAAGATGGCTCGTGAGCATCTCTCCCGTAAACTCGGTTGAACACGCAGCCTTGCAACCAGCCGAGGGGAACCAAAATCGAATTGGTTCCTTTGTTGATGCTGGATCCCTGCTACTGAGGTAATCCTTTATTCAGTTTCTTCCTTGAGCGTGTTCTTGTCGACTCCAAAGCTCTTTGTTGATGCAAGAGTATTACATGAGACACATGATGAGAGCTCATACTTTGTACAGTTTTAGCTTAAGCATCCCGCTGTTTTAACTTGTGCTATTTTCAAAACATTTGTGATCTTTTCACTGTTTTGTATTCGCAACATGAAATCGCAGGTTATAAGTGAAGGAAGTTAAGATTGTCGACGTAGTTTAGGCTGGAAATTCACCAAAGTTTGTATGTTGCTTGACCTGAGGACCGGAAGTGTCGAAGAAACAGACTTGGAATATTTATCTTTCTGGGATGCTTTTGATTGTTCGTAAAGTAGGTTACCACACCTCCACACCTTGTAAACTTAACTTCATCAAAATTGTTTTCAACACGTTAAGGCCAGTTTTGGCTGAAAAAGTTTATTTCCCATGTATCAATTTTTAAAAAATTTTGGAAATTTCAGTTAGAATGTCATTAAGGAACACTATCTCTCCTACAGACACCTCTACACCTTTGCAATATGGACAATTCTTTATTATCGCCAGTCACGGGGGTAGCATGCATTTTTTGTGGAGAGGGTTAATCGAGCATCGAAGGTGCCTACTGCTAGGGATGTCTGGGGGAATGCCCTCCTCCTACAGGAAATGTTCATTTCCATGTTTTTTAGGGAACAATTTCATTTTTATCAAAACATCTGGTCCAGGTTGTTCGTAAGGTGGGTAATGCTTTCCACCAGATAAAACGCTATCCAGCGGATAGCGTGGTTTGTTTTGTCAACACTTGTCCACTGGATAGTGATTTATGCGGTGGATAGTGTTATCCAGCCTTTGAGCAACTGGAACCTGATGGATAAACTTTTTATTGCGTGTATTTTATCCTCTAATTCCAGAACCCAAAGTTAATTAAATAATGATATTTAACCAAGCTATTGTTCTGCTACTGTATATTACAGCCATGGAAAGTTTATTAGAAGAATTCACAACAGATTTCATGATCTTGAGTAAGTATATTTTATTTTGTGTGTGTGTGTGTGTGTAAGATATGATCTACATGTAGGATTATCTTGCTTCTCAGATCAGTGAACATGTAACGAACACTCACATTGTGGATCACTGTCGATTTGAATTGCTACTGGAGAGCACTTTCCATTTAAGGTGGCTTTCTGCAATTTTGAGAGTGTAAAGCAGCTCAACTTTCAACTTTTTTATAAAATGTTTCAAGATTTCAAGGCTGGTTTTTGCTAGCGATGGAGTCGGAGTCGTAGTCAGAGTGGTAAGAGTACTTTTGACCTAGTGAAAATCGAAAATTGCATTCATAAGCTGAATGATTTTGGAGCTGGAGGAATTCTTTTTACGACTTAGGTTAGTGGAGTTCGAAGCAGAAGCAGAAGAACCAACCAATTGCAAGACCCAGAATCAAGCATTGGATTGGTTAATTATTCCGCTTCTGTTTCCGACTCTAACAATACACTACATGTACAGGTAGATTATGAGTGACAGAGTCATGAATGGAATTGGTATTCTGCTTCCAACTCCATTGGTTTGATTTCCACTAGATGATATTACTGTGCACTTCTCATTACAACTTCAACAAGGATTACGATTTCTCTTGGCCACTTATGCAGTACAGCGTTGATGAGGACAGAGTCTGCATGTTCTTATGCCTAATCCACTGTTATTACATGCATGTAATTACATATACATACATGTAATAATGATAAAATTAGTGGAATGTTTTTGTTACCACAAGAATGTTTAAAATGGTCTGTTTAATTTGTAGGCCGAGTCACTACTGCCTCAAGGTCACAGCCAACAGCACAAATCCAGACAGGCCATCTTCTCAAATGAAAGTGGTAAGGGAGGTTCTTGCCAACTCTTGTGCCTTAAATCTGATCACACAGACCAACTTAGCAGCCAATCAAGATTGTCTCTTCCAACATGTATTGTCTACACTGCCTCAAAATACAACAGAGACTGTGTCATCTGTGAAAGTCTGACCATGAACAAAATCAGATTCTTCATTCTGAACTGGTGTTTTGAGTCGTTTATAATTTGTTGGTGGCCCCCTTAAAGGTTTTGCACTGTAACAATGCAAAACAGGATAACAATGAAGAATAAAATTTATTCGTAATATTGTGTATTTTTTTTTTTTTTTTTTTCAATTCTGCAGGTTTCAAATGATGACAGCAATGCATCTAGCTTTGGACAAGGAAGGAATCCTAGTTCTAGTAAAGACTTGTTTCTTTGAATCAATTAAGCAAGTGAAACTAATTCATAGTTTTGCTTTCACTAGACCAATCAAAAGCTGTTTGTTTGTTTATCTTATTAAGCCTGTCCAATCAATTTTCTTCCATACATGTAGGTCCATTTCTTTGATTATTGTTGGCATTCTTTTTTTTTTTTGGCATAATCATTTCTAGGTCAAAATGAAAATCCCTTGGTCAGTGCTCCAAGCTGTGACCATTTTGGCTGCAGAACAGGTCGCCAAATTGGCGACTAGTGTATTGCAAAAGGCAGACTGTCATCAGCAAGGTCTTTCGTAATATAATCATGAAATCAAACAAGTTCAACTACAAATATGTTTGCATACATATCTGTCTTCCTTACTCGCTTCTTTTTTCTTGTATAATTTACCTTTCTCTTTCTGAACAGTATTTAAGAGTCCCTGTCCATAAAAATGGAAAAAAACTCGGCAAGGGTCGAAAATTCAATTTCGCTCATATTTTCATGGTAGATAGGCTAGGGCATGACAAAAACTACTGGATAGTTTTTTTGGCAAAACATCCTTTCATTTCAAAGAAATATGCAAATTACCAAATTCCGTTAAAATCGTCATTTGACGCACCATTTTATTAAACAAGTTTGAGAGCCTCGCATGCAAAACCGCATCATTCTTCCGTCTTTAAAACACTCAAATAGTTTTGTGCAATGTTTAAATGTGTACTGGACTGGTTTTAGGGAATGCTGCATTGTCTTTTTGGGTGCAAAATAATTAAATTTCGAAGACATGTATTTCATTCACTTAAAAGTACTTCGTGCATATAATTAATTTTTACCATGTGCGAAACCTTTAAATGGATTAAGCTTCTGGTGGTTGAATCGCTGAAGGATGATCTACAGATTCCTGTAAAAATTTCTTTGGGCAAATGATTGTGAGCGACGCGAGAGCTTTTCGAAGTACGTCAAAAATGCAAATATTTGACCATTCCCTCATCAAATTTCAATTTACGGGTTAGACGTATATTTTAGCATGCGCCACATGACTTGACCAATGTTAAGTTGAAATAGACACAGAGCTGATAATTTCGAAATGTTCTTACCTCGTGTGCTGTAAAAGGCAGGTCCAAAGCCGATTTGACATGTTTCTCTCAACATAAAGCAGAAGTTTGCTTTTGTTTACACAACGTCCGATGTACATCGCCAACTGTCAACTTATTTAATGGTCAAATACCATGAATCTGTGACCCTCTTTCGACACGTGATCACCACTGCATCTAAGTCAAAAACGGCTAAGTCATTTGTAGATAGTTGCTTACTTTGCACTACACCAGAATATTACGTTTTGATCGTCATGGTTTGATGGCTTGAATCCTTGCTTGCAGCGGTTCCTTGTTCGTCACGCAATGCTGTCATCCCATTTGAGGGGGTAGGGGTAGGACAATTTCTATCCTAATACATAAGGCTCTGTAAGGCTGGGAACCACTGGGAGCACACAATCGTGTTGAGTAGGAAGAGATTAAATTAAGAAATGAGGAGAATGAATAGTTTACCATTGGCTCTGTTTTTATCTTTCACTCGACCACCGCTACCTACATGCCCTGTGTAATACTGTAACACTAAACTCATACCTAGGTCTTTTCGTGCTGTGCAATTATTTTTGGTTTACATGTAATACAGTGGGCTACCCCCGGGGAAATGGGTGGTGACCGCTTAATGGGGCTAGCCGCTTAAATAGAGGTTGGTGTACCTTGAATATTTAATTTTTCACTATCGGGTTATAAACTTCTTGGTGAACATGGAGTCAATTCAAGACAATCATGATCGACGTGTATTTGAATTATCACTCGTCATGCACCTTCAATTTCAGACTCTTATCTGCCATCGCCCTTTCCAAAACAAAGTTTTTAAATTTTGGGTGGCCGCTTAATAGGGGTAAAGACAATAATGAAACCCTTATCAGAACGACCAAATGGTGGCCGCGGAGGTAACCGGTCAATAGGTGTTTTATTTACAATATTTTACTGACAACAATTTTGGACTGTTTCCTGTTACAAACATACCAATGCCTCACCACAAGGCAAACAAAATACGCCAAATAAAATGGCATGGCCAGGGCTATTTACTCACATAATTACTAATTAAATTTAGTCTGTTTTTCTCACAAATTAGACACGTTGCGATTTTCTATTTTTATTTCAGCTAGTTCTTGCTTCATTGATCTATAATTTGTTTCACAGCGATTTTTTTAAAATTCTAGTGAGTACAGGCACTTAAGCTTTATCAGCTGTTGTCTGAAACATCAAAACGTACAACAAATGTGATTTGGACCTAGGCCACGTACACTATAGAATACGATTATATAAATATACACATGTTATTATACATATGAATAAACAGATGAACAATGATTAAATTGTTTCATTTATCCTGAGAGTGCTCTATACAAAATAGATCAAAATGTGTAGCATATGTCGTGACAGCATTGTGTGACGAATAAATAACGGCTGTAAGATTGCGGCTGCGCCAACACGCTTATCAGCAATGGTCAGCAATCGATCAAACGTATTATTTTGGCGCAGTGCAAAGCAATCAACTATCTACAAATGACTCAGACGTTCTTGACTTAGATGCTGTGATGTTCATATGCGCAGAAAGATGGTCACAGATTCATGATATTCGGCCAATAATAGGTTGACAGTTGGCAATGTACATCGGACGTTAACCTTGTGTAAACAAAAGCAAACTTCTGCTTTATGTGCGACAAATGGTGAGAGATCGACTAGAAACACGTCAAATCGGTTTTGGACCTACCTTTTGCAACAAATAAGGTTAGAACATTTCGAAATTATCAGCTCTGTGTCTATTTCAACTTATTATAGGTCAAGTCATGTGGCGCATGCTAAAATATATGTCCAACCCGTAAATTGAAATTTGATGACGGATGGTCAAATATGTGCATTTTTGACGTACTTTGAAAAGCTCTCGCATCGCTCACAATCATTTGCCCAAAGAAATTTTTACAGGAATCTGTAGATCATGCTTCTGTGATTCAACCACCAGAAGCTTAATCCATTTGAAGGTTTCGCACATGGTGAAAATTAATTATATACACGAAGTACTTCTAAGTGAATGAAATACATGTCTTCGAAATTTAATTATTTTGCACCCAAAAAGACAATGCAACATTCCCTAAAACCAACCCAGTACACATTTAAACACTGCATAAAAATATTTGAGTGTTTTAAAGACGGAAGAATGATGCGGTTTTGCATGCGAGGCTCTCAAACTTGCTTAACAAAATGGTGCGTCAAATGATGATTTTAACGGAATTTGGTAATTTGCATATTTCTTTGAAATAAAAGGATATTTTGCCAAGAAAACTATCCAGTAGTTTTTGTCATGCTCTAGCCTATCTACCATAAGAATATGAGCGAAATCGAATTTTTGACCCTTGCCGCGAAATTAAGAATTTGTCTGATTTTTACAGGCAGGCACTCTTAAGACTGTTAAACAAGAGAAAAACCTAACCCTGCAATCAACTAGGATTTTACGTGTAGGAGGGAGTAGGAATACAAGTTACTAGACACTTAGCGCTATAGAAAGCAAGATTAGCACCTGGCTCTCAAGCCTGATAGTCATGTCACACAAGAAGGTTAACTTAGCATCAGGCCAACATATCCCACCCTACAGGAGCTAATCTTGTTTTCTGTAGTGCTTAAGACTGTGTTTAACATAAATTATTAATAAGGTTAATTAATTGTTAATTAATATTATAGGAACATCGACTGCTAGTGAGACTGCTGGAGACATCACAGCAAGGGTAAAATTTTAATTGTCAAATAAGATAAATTGAGATGGATAAATACAAAGGGATGGTGGAGAGGGAGGGGATTATACACAGCCTTACTCTCTCTATGCACAGTGTACAGACGTGTTGAAAGCATTTAGCCCATAAGATACAATTTACATGTGCCTGCTGAACATCAAATGCAATTCTGGTCCAAATGATTTCAAATGAATTTGAGGTACAAAAAACTAATGATTTAAATTTTAACTTATTCTGAAATCATCTATTTGCAAAGATATTTAGTTGCATTTCATTCTTCCAACAGCATCCCCTGTTTGAATTGTACAAGAATGCTGTGCTGTGTGCTCAGCGTCCTGTCCTTAGCCAGGCTGCCTCTCCAAACACACTATATTCACCAGTGTCTTCACCATCATCACTGCAAAGAAAGTTCTCATTTCCAAGACTTCCCTCTTCATGGTACAGTCATATTTTGATCAACTTACAGTAGTGCATTAATAACATTATTATGTACCGTGAGTAATGTATATATGGTGAGGTTGAACAAAATATCATGATATTATTATCTGTACATGTACATGTACATGTATGTTGTATGGGGTTATTCCAGAAAAAATACACACACCCTCGACAGATGGCAAACTGGAAATTCTCCCCGGATGGGGGGGGGGGGGGGGGGGGGGGTTGATGGCTTGGGAAGTCCGGGCGGGAGGGGGTATCTAAACCTAAAAATTCTTCCCTGGGGGTCTTTTTTAACTTTAACCTTGATCGATGTATTTTAACCACTTAAAAAAAAAACTTTGCAATGGGACATCTTGTAGTCTTTCAGTTTATGGTGTTCTTGCCTCATATGCTTTAAGTTTACCTTCATAGGTCCTGTTAATCATGAAGAACCAGTGCGATAAACGGATAACAACAGCTTTATGACCGGATAAAGCACCGTCGACTGAGCACACAACGCCTGGAACATTTTTACGGTGCCCAGGCCACCCATGCCTGTGTATTGTAGCATCCCCCAAAATGCGAAGAAAAGACGATTAGGCTGGGAGTCAGTTATACTTTTCTGTTTTATTCAGGCAACCCGAGAACTCGTTTTGCTGGCTAACATGCGAATGCACAATTTGCATATAATTTCTTTCTTACCTCTTACGATGTATAACCGTAAAATTGTGGATACAATATCGCCATGCAAAATAATTAGATCCGCCGAAACAATCAGTTTTCTTGTGGAATCCAGGTTGTCCAAAAATATGCTCATGGTAAATGCCGCAATATACCCCAGTATTAAGTTCTTTAATTATTTCACATTGAAGATTCCTCATCGGATCTACAAGAGTTTTAAGCAGTTTTATCTATTGCTACTTCCACTTTATTATCCATACCTTACGATCCATATGGCAAAAGACAAGTTTATGGAAGCCAGAACATGGGCATTACGCATAAAAACTTGAATGTTTGAAAGAAAGGCAAGAGTTCCAGTTGACCTACAGACCCATTAAGATAACAGATAAATTTAAAATTAGTCTAGTTCAAAAAACTTTCTTAAATGTCACACTAATAGTCCTAACAATGGGGACTAGATCTTGTAAACATGTGCTAATTAATGTAGGCCGTCTTGTCACTGAATACTGAAATTATAGTTTTTTTTTATAATCGCCTTATCAACTTTTTCGCTATAATTTTTCTCACATTTACATAATTTTTAAGACTTACGAATTTCTCATCTTGTACATTTGTTGTGGTACAGAAAAAGGCAAATGGTGTTTTAGAGGAGAGTGTGAGATCACTCAAACATTCAAACACGATCATTTGAATATTCTGATTTAAAAAATGTTGAAATTTAACCTGCAAAATTCGCCAAGCTTTTAAAATTGTAATAAACAGGGATCTTTTGGATGAAATGTTTACGTCTTTTCTATTGCCTGTTGTTTCCAGTTACCGGTAGGGCCTTTAAAAAAAAAAATGGAAATCCAGGCGGGAGGGGGGGTCCTCAAGCTTGGAAATCAGGCGGGAGGGGGGCTATAGCGGTCTGGGAAATCCAGTCAGAAGGGGGGATCGAAAATGCTCTCCATCCGTCGGGGGTGTGTGTATTTTTTCTGGAATAACCCATGCTGTCCTTTTCACTTTCAGTTCAGCATCTGGTGCTGCAAAAGTAAATTCCTGCAGACCTCATATGCCATCATCATCTGATGCTGACTGTGTGGATCATGAAGTTGCCGACTCAATCTCTTCAGATGCTTTGCAGGAGTTAGTGATGAATGTCTTTGAACTTGGAAGGAGACAACACAAGTTCCTATGTGAGACTGAGATACCAAATAAAGTTCCTCGTGCAAAGGAGGAGCCTCTAAAGGTATGATTATTTAAAACAATATTGATCTCCCAACTTCCCGCATGGTTTATTGCACCAATAAACCCATAGAAAGAGTGGTCTATTGTTTTATATGCATTGTACAGCGGTACATTTAATTCCTATTCTTGATGCGTTAATTCTATTTCAAAATCAAGTAGTTAAATTAATACATGTACATGGCTTTTCAAAAAATGTTTTTGCCATCTCTTGGGCACATAGGCCTGACAAAATTGGCATTTTCTGATTGGTTTGTCAACTGATGAATTATGAACATTCAAATCTTGTGGTATTGTTTTCTTTTATTTTCAATATTGGGAATTTGTTAGCGTGAAATGCCAAATGAGTAAGGTTTTTTCGGATTTCTTTTCTATTTTTTTGCAGGTTCTGGTAGAAGAGTTGCTAAGTAGGCTGGTTGTACTTGAGCGCAATCATCACCCATTTTACAGCGTTCAGGCATTCATGGACAAGAATGCCTATAGTGAATGGGTACTAGTTGAGAAGGAGAAGATAGAAGGTTTGATTAGAAGCTTCTGGCACTATGCTCGTCCCGTTGTGCATGAGTTACCCCTGGAAAGTCCAGAATACCATAAACAGTATGTTGAGCTGATGAAGAGACTTATCAGGTTTGGACTGAACTTTTCTTTGGCTATGTTTGGTGGAAATGTGGACTGATGCATTTTAATAGTGCTTCTGACTGCATAATTGGTATGTAAAATCTGTGTGCATAAGAAGTTAAAGTGGAATAAACAAATTAAACATTTTCTGCAGGTTTGAAAGTAAACACAGGGAACTACACCCAGTTTATGGTGGAGCAATTCCAACAGCACCTCTCTCCTCATCAGCATGCCGACTGCTAAAAGAGTTTGAACTCAGATATGGAGTAGGGTCGCTCTTCTGCAAGATTTCTTATCTGGAGTACCTTGTTAAGTAAGTGACACTCCCTAAGATAAAATAATATATTCATTATCCTTACTTGGCACCAATTGTGTAATTAATATGTTTCTGGGGCGTATCTGGTGGGGTTTGGGAGTTCAGTTGAACCACCTGATTTAAAAATAAATGAGACATAAATTACAATATGCTGACTTGGCCTCAGAATGCCGGAAATCCTGTTTCTGAGGACTTGAATTGTAAAAATTTTCTGGGGAAGGATGCCCCCGGACTCCCCAAGAGGGAACCGCCTTTGGCAGTCCATATCTCTAACCCCCTTCTCTAAAATCCTGTGTCCACCCCAGACGTGTTGGTGTTACTAGACATTCAATGTGTTCTGTGGGAAATTCAAAAACCTGTTTTAACTGACTCTCCCATTGTTTTCAATGAGCAGATGGAGTAAAATCACATGGATGCTGCCCTTGAAAGGGAAAGTTATTTTAACTTGATTTTCCTTAAACTTCATATACAGCGCTTAAAATTTTAGGTGTTTGGATTGCAGTGAGGGTGCCTACTGAAGCAATTAAACAACTCACTATCTATCATTTTCTCTCAAGTGATAGTCATCTCATCTGTGGTTTGTTGACTGTTAACTCATGAATATAAAACTTAATGGACAACTCTGACGATTATGAGAAGGTGAAAGCCCAGGATGGACTAATTCCCAAAGACTGAGTAATATATCAATGCTAGTATCTAGGAGAACTACATGTAGACAGCATTTATTTGAACCCTTCGTTGATTTGGTACCTGGCATTAATAAAATCAATTCAAGGGTGCACAAGGTTGTTATTTTATAGGAAGTTATTGATGTCGTGAAATTTTTGGTGTTTTCTCTGTAAGGTACTTTGAGAATGAACTCTGGTACATTGAGCACGTCTTTGTTTGTTTACAAGATGTTATGGATCATGTTTTCATCTGCCAAGAAATTTTTGTTAAAGAAGAGGTTAGAAAACTTTGCTTTGAGTACAAAGATTTGTTAGAACTTAATAGTTAAATCGTTTAATTGTGTGTACATCAACTCCCTCCCCCAAAAATAATTAGAGAGGAGGAGGACTCCTAACTTTTTGATTGGGGGGGAGGAGGGAAATAATATTTAAAACAGGACATTATGATTAGTGACATCAAGGTGGTTTCCAAACAAAGCATTTAGTTAAGGGGCTCTTTCTGCGTATAATTAAATGTTGTACATTTCTTAGCCATTTGTGACTGGAAAATACAACCTGAAACATAATTCAAAATAATGTTTGAGACATCACCACAATCACTGGCTGAGTTTTTGTCTTTTCCACTGGGATACACATTAGAAACCTTACGCTTGAACAGCCCAGAGCACCTGCATAAAGCTATCACTAACCTGGAACTAGCTACACATTTCAATAAATTCACTTGGAAAAGAAAATTACTGTTGCATTGTCTAAGGCTGGTAAGCATAACAAAGCAATTGGAAAAGAGCTTTCAGGGGGCAGTTCAAAAGAAAGGGTATGTACAAGGAGTGGGCTAATTTACTGATCACAATGCTTGGACATAATGTGCTGTTTTGGGGGAAATGTATGAAGCTTAATTGGAATTTCCAGGCAGTGGAGAGGTGGGGGGAGGGGGGGAGGGGAACCTTAAATAAAATCCCTTCTATGGCAGAGGTACCCTGTATGGATATTTTCTGTAACTACACATTTATGAATTGGACAGTGAAATGAAGGTGAAGACTGACTGTTTATAATGCTTATCTCCAGTTTAAAATGCTGCTGTCCATACTGTCAAGTTTGCTGGCAAAAACGAAATACTCTTTGACTCGAATAAGAAGAATCTTTCCAGCTGAGAACAGTCCTAAGAATGGTGTGCCAGCACTGGTTGCACTGTATGAATTGACTTTGGAATCTGCAAGACAACTGCAATCTGAATTCCCTTCAGTGTTCTCAGTACTTCTACAGGCTTGTCAGTTTGCTAATAACCTCACAACAGAACCAGTCAGTGATCTTCTAGCCTCATATTTAAAGGTAATTTATACTAATATGTTTTGAGACGAAAGAATGATATAGGCTTAGATTGCAAAATAATGATTGAATTTATGGTGCATTTCTTTAAAAGATCCAAGATAAGATTCTGAAATCAGAAAACAGATTTTGCAATTCTATACTGAAAAGATTAATCCAAGATCATTCAGATCATGGTGCATAAAAGAAACCAAAGAATCCACTTGGGTTAAGTATTCTTCTGTTCCTGTGATGTAACATGATCTGAGTGATCTTTTATTCATCCGTTTAGTAACGAAACCCAGAATCCTTTTTTTGGATTTAAGAGGCGCCCTCTGTAATTTTCAACTATGGCCATTTGGACCAGAAAAAATCAAATTCCTCAAACTTTCTCAGATGAATGGTCTAGATACGTGATTCACAAAAATATAACTTTCAGTTCAATTCAATTTGTATTTTAGCGCTGAGGCCACCATCTTGGTTTTGCCCCTCTGAGAGGGCTTTCAGCAGCCATTTTAGGGCACATTTTTAACAATTTGCCATACAAAGAAAACGATCTAAATCAGGGTAAAAACCCTTTATTCGAGACAAGCAAATGTTTCTTGTTACATTGAGAGGCTGTTTTGGCAATTTGATCATCACCTGATTTTTCTACAGAATTTTAAATTTCTTCCCTTTCGGACTACTCATGAAGCGCCACAAAAAAGGCAAAGTTTAAAGGAAAATATCGCCAAAAGTACATCACTTGAGATCCCAAAACTACCCTCCACTTAAAGAGCAGTGTCTCACCTGTAAACACATGTAATAAAATTTTGGGGCAGTTAAAACTGTAAAATGTTAGAAGAAGAAGTTTAAGCTGTGTTTTTGTCAACAAAGACCGCCGTCCTAATTAGCATAATAACATGAAAATAACAATGCACAGAGAAAATAATGATATATTCCACTTACCTCGTGACATGTCGACAACTGGATGTTCCACGATGCCTCATATTATATTTCCAGTATGTTTCAGCCACATTTTCGGTGATTAATGTACAAAATCACTCTCAGACATCGCCACAGTTAAGCAGATTTCAACTCTCCAAAGCGCACTTCATAACATCTATCAATATTATTTGTCTTTCGCCTCATAAGCCGCTGTTTACAAGAAGTTTAACAATTTGCTGAGATCCTAACTGACCCAGAAGTCTGTTAGCAGCCTTTAAAATCCTCCTCTTAATCGAGGATTCTCATCAAGAACTCATTTAAGCTCAGTTCTGTTTTGATCTGTTATGCACCCGCCATCATTCCACAGATTGCGTTACATTTGACAAATGCGCATTCCAACGGGTAGGGGTAGGGTGGGTAGGGAGTGGAAATGTAACCGACATTAAAGCCATTTTACGTGTTTTTGTGGCTAAACTAGTAACTGGCTTTCCCAGAATTATTTGAACATGAGCTTCTACTTGCAGGTATTTTCTAGGTTATTTTTGCAGGGTAAAGGGGGGGGGGGGGGGGAGGTCTTGTATTAAAAAAAAAAGAAAAAAAGAAAACGATAGACAGTACCAAGTCAAAAGATTATGATCTGTGTATTTTGATCAGCTTTATCAGTTCATCAGTTAGGCTCTATTAGGGGTTTTCAGGATACTGGATATTTGGGTAAAAAATTAACAGGATGCAAGAAATTTAGGAGAAAAATTAATGCGGTAGAGCATGTTTAGATCAGATAAAGCGGGACAGTTGTGTCTTTCACTGCAGGAAGTGCCATCAAATTTTGCAAAAGACAACAGACTGACGAATAGTGTGCAGGAAGTAATGATAAGCGACGTTTTATTGAAACTTCTTACATTTTCTTAGCCGTGTCACTTTTCCATCAGAAAAGAAAATGCTCAGAAAATTACTGAAGGGCAGTTAAGGACGGTACCTTCTTTTTAGGCATGGTTTAAACGCCAGGCGTGCGCTTGGGTTGGAACTAGTGACGTAATTAACTACCCGACCAAGCGTGCGACTTGAAAAAAAATTATATTGTGGCCGAAACAAATTTCGCACTGAAATTATGAGCCTGTACTAACACCGGGATTACCAGAAAAGCAGCATATCGCTAAGCACTAACTGTGAACGGCTTCCAGCTGAAAAACTACCTTTTATCGTATCCGTAGAAAAAATCATACTGAAATTCGACTGTAGATGGCATAATGTGCACGCAAAACAACTGCGAGAGACGTCAATGTTTAACTTACTTGGAAAGTAACAGGAAAAAAAGTAACGGACACCGACAAAGTTTTCGAAAGGATGAAACAACTCCTTTAACCTTTAACAAAGGGGTGATTACAGCTACATTTTATGGTATGAATTGGAAGTGGCAAGCCTATTCGACAATGCATTAGTTTTTGGCTGTGAGGAAAAGTTATGTAGACTGTATTTTGGCTAAGCCAGAGGAGTGCTGTTGCGACAATTCTGTTATTAAATACATATCAAAAGTGGTTTTATGTTACCACTTACCACGTAGTTTAAAGATGTTTTTTAATATGTTTAGTTTTCTGCATGTAAAGGCGAACCTTAGGAGAATCTGTGAAGAAATATCTTTACCTTTTTTTTCAGAAAAATGCTACCGTCAGCAGTAGCTAATTATCTCGGAAAAATTGACGACTACCCCCAGTTTTCTTAGTGGATTCTAATAACCCTGGCTAAGATCTACTTTTTCCACGTTTTCTTAATCTGGCGGAAACATGTTGTATTTTGTAGGCACCATTCGCTATGAGCCTGAGGCACCCCACAGCCGCTAATGTCGTTCAGTTCTGTGATGGAGCAGAGCTGCATGTCTGCACAGGACTAGTTTTCAACCCTATGCAGGGCGCTTTAAAATACCCGCATCTATCAAGCAAAGCACTAATGTTGACGCTTAGCTTTTTAAAGACATTATAGATGCGTTTAAAGCACACAAGTTGAATGAGTCATAAGCAATTGCAACTTGATTCTCAGCGGTTGTTGTGTCTTCTTGGAGGACCTTCTCCTGTCTGTTTCTAAGCTTTGAAGCCATTCTCGAGAGGAAGGATTAAATGTGGCAAGGAGTCAGGAACTCATCACAGGTGAACCGCCTAATTCTGGCCTCACCTTTTGAGCGCCTCATCTTTTGTGCTACAGTAATTGCTTCGACTTTTATGGCCGTTTCCTGACCTGAGAAAAACTTTTCTTGCACACTGCTTGTCAGTCTGTTGCCTTTCGCAGCATTTGATGGCATTTCAGGCAGCGAAAGACACAAGTATAATGCTGAACAAAAAAAACACAAGGAAGAGGCTTTTTATTGGAGTTCTATCCATATTCTATTGGTAATAAATGAAAATTCTCGTCAAAAGCTAATGGCTGTCAGTGAGATTAGGATAGTTGTTTACAAATATAGTGTGGAATGTTGTGCCTCGATTGCTTTGTAGACACAAAGGTTGCCATGTAAGAAATTTGTGTTAAACGGTACAGAATTCGGGACACATTTCATTCTCTGTTTATTTCTCCAGCCTCGTCTTTATCTATCTATTCAGTGTAACAAGTGTGGGCTTTGAAATTACTAACAAGGTGCTGCGTTACCTAACCTTAAAACCCCTAAAATCAGATACAAAACTTTCATATTCCACCGTGATATAAGTACTAAGAGTCCAGAATAAATGCTTATAGCAGGTGACATGCATTTATTTCATCCTAAATAGCTGACCATTGTTGAGGCCCCATTGTGGGGGAGGTGGGTGTCGGTGTATCCCTTATCCTGTTAATTTTTGTCCTAAATTTCTTGTATCCTGTTAAATCCAGCTCAACGATTTCCTACTCAATTAATGTCCTGTTTTATGTGATCTAAACATGCTCTACCCCATTAATATTTCTCCTAAATTTCTTGCATCCTGTTAACTTTTTACCCAAATATCCAGTATCCTGAAAACCCCTAATAGGGCCTCACTGGCCTCAATGATGAACTGATAAAGCTGATCAAGATACACAGATCATAATCTTTTGACCTGATACTGTCTATCATTTTCTTTTTTCTTTTTTTTTTAATACATGACCCCCCCCCCCCCCCCCCTCACCTACTCTGCAAAAATAACCTAGAAAATACCTGCAAGCAGAAGCTCATGTTCAAATCATTCTGGGAAAGCCAGTTACTAGTTTAGCCACAGAAATGCGTAAAATGGCTTTAATGTCGGTTACATTTTCACTTCCTACCCACCCTACCCCTACCCGTTGGAATGCGCATTTGTCAAATGTAACGCAATCTGTGGAATAATGGCGAGTGCATAACAGATCAAAACAGAACTGAGCTTAAACAAGTTCTTGATGAAAATCCTCAATTAAAAGGAAGATTTTAAAGGCTGCTAACAAACTTCTGGGTCAGTTAGGATCTCAGCAAACTGTTAAACTTCTTGTAAACAGCAGCTTATGAGGCAAAAGACAAATAATATTGATAGATGTTATGAAGCGGGCTTCGGAGAGTTGAAATCTGCTTAACCGTGGCGATGTCTGAGAGTGATTTTGTACACTAATCACCGAAAATGTGGCTGAAACATACTGGAAAAATAACATGAGGCATTGTGGAACATCCAGTTGTCGACATGTCACGAGGTAAGTGGAATATATCATTATTTTCTCTGTGCATCGTTATTTTCATGTTATTATGCTAATTAGGATGGCGGTCTTTGTTGACAAAAACACAGCTTAAACTTCTTCTTCTAACATTTTACAGTTTTAACTGCCCCAAAATTTTATTGCATGTGTTTACAGGTGAGACACTGCTCTTTAAGTGGAGGGTAGTTTTGGGATCTCAAGTGATGTACTTTTGGCGATATTTTCCTTTAAACTTTGCCTTTTTTGTGGCGCTTCATGAGTAGTCCGAAAGGGAAGAAATTTAAAATTCTGTAGAAAAATCAGGTGATGATCAAATTGCCAAAACAGCCTCTCAATGTAACAAGAAACATTTGCTTGTCTCGAATAAAGGGTTTTTACCCTGATTTAGATCGTTTTCTTTGTATGGCAAATTGTTAAAAATGTGCCCTAAAATGGCCGCTGAAAGCCCTCTCAGAGGGGCAAAACCAAGATGGTTGCCCCAGCGCTAATATACAAATTGAATTGAACTGAAAGTTATATTTTTGTGAATCACGTATCTAGACCATTCATCTGAGAAAGTTTGAGGAATTTGATTTTTTCTGGTCCAAATGGCCATAGTTGAAAATTGCAGAGGGCACCTCTTAAGAATCTTGTAACATATATGTTGGATTTTCCCGAAGAAATGCACCCTTAGTTTGAAGTTTTGAAGACACACTGTAGTTATAATAACTATGCTATTCCAAAAATGTGTAATAACTGAGATTTCCAATAGTTTCCTTATTATCAAATCATAATGATCTTGTTCCCATCTACCAGGCACTGATAATGCAGAGGTTAAGGCCTAAGATAAGAAATGGGTTCACATACCATGACCACCTCTTTTAACATCTCAAACCAATTTCCATCTGTTAATATCAGGCCAGTAATCAGGATTTGTTATGAATATAGGGGTGGGTTTGCTGTAGAGCATAACAGGCACAATCGCAAAGTGCTCATTACATAGGTACATGTGGGTCCAGAAAAATAGGTTGTCTAAGACAGCATTTTATGTATTTATGAGGGCAATTTTTATGAAACTAGGCAGCTAAAAGTGCATAACTTATAAAAACCTGAATATTTCTGGAACTTTTAAAATTTAAAATGTAGAAGCACCCATCACCCCCACTCCCTTACAGACCTGAATATAGAAGGTACTAACATAGAAGTTAACAGCCATTATGAATTTGCTGGTAAAGTCAGATTACACTGTATTTTACCTTGGCATACATTCCCCCTAATTTCTCAAATGATTTGAACTAGAGATTAGCAAGGAGTGTTAAAAAATTGTTATTATTAATTTATGTTAGCATTATTTTAGGAAAATCACTACTAGTACTTGTTTGAAATAATAGACCAAAACCTCAGTGAACAAAGGATTCATTTATCTGTCATTGTTCTATAATCAAAATTAACTATTTGCTATTCTGTGAATTTGTCTTGTTCATCTTATTTTCTTCCAGGAAGAGATGGTGGGTCGGTATGAACGCATCAAAGTTATTGCCACAGATGAGATAAGGCAAAATTTTTCTTCACCCAAGCTTCTGCTCAAATTAATCCTGGAAATCCACCATGAAGTCAACTATTATAACACTTCTTACAAACAGGCCTTCTCCAGGTTAGCTCTTCACACATCTGTCATGTTCTCCAGTGTGGAGGCGTGGCAGCCTCATGGTTATTGCACTCAACTCCGGATTGAGTGGTCCGGATTTGAGTCCTAGCTGGGGACATTGTGCTGTGTTCTTGGGCTAGACACTTTACTCTCACAGTGCCTCTCTCCACCCAGGTGTATAAATGGGTACTGGCAAATTTAATGCTGGAGGCAACCCTGCTATGGACTAGCATCCCATCCAGGGGGTAGTAGAAATACACCCAGTCACTTCATCCAGGATAAGCTCCAGCCTGATGGGCCACTTGGCTCGTATGCAGACTTTAACTTTACCTACCATGTGCTCCAGTAACTTATAGAAATCTGGCAAAAATGATTATTGCTGTTGTTCGGGTGTTTTCCAAATGAATCTCATCCTTCTGTCAGCTGATTTCAAATGGATCACATTGCAGTGTAATTGGTACAATTAAAAAATGTCTGCTAGATGTTCATTGTATATGTCATCTATAAACTTGAAATACCCTTAAACACTGAATCCCAGAGAGATTCTTACTCTATAACAGATTCCAGGAGCAACTTATCATGTTTCAGAAGTTCAAGGGTAGTATACATGTAATACTATTGTGGTTAATTTTTACTGCTGATTTATATTTTAAGTAGTATTTTAAAATTAGTACAATCATGCAGACAGTATTCATGAGAAAAAGCTGAAAGACTGCCTGCAGTCCACTAGCTAACTGTTCCAAATGATTGTCTGAAAGCCAGTCTCTCTTATTAAGGGATAGACAGACACTGGCTGCTTGTCTGCGTGACTCGCAATTTCACCGCGTAAGGACGTGACTGACTGGGTAATTGGTTACATTTTGTTACAGGTATTTTGATATGATGGAGCTTGCGGCTGTTACGTTTTATTCCTTGCTGATGTCAGATGTGCAACAGCTGTGTGAAAACCCACCCCGAACCCAACGCCGTGATAATGTGGAGCCCTTGATGCTGTGCTTGGCATTTCGATTATCAAAATTAGACAAAGAATGGTCAAAGTACATTCCCTACAGGTAAGTATGTGCATGTGCATGTGCATCAGAAAACGGAATGAAAAAAATTGTTGCATAATTCCTTTAAAAATGGTGATTTAACATTGTTTGTCATTGTGTAGATCATTTCCACCCTTCCACCTGTATAGTAACTGATAACACGTCTTATTTGATGCCACATCTTTATGGTATAATGTGTACATCCTCCTTTATGTGTTCATCTACCCCTGTAGTGGCCAGTACTACAGGTGGGCTACATCTGGTTGCCAAATCACAGTGCTTCAGAGTGCACCTGGATGTATTTACGTGTTGCTGTTGTTAGCTACATGTGTATATGCTTAGTAAGGAAAAAGTTGTTAAGTAATGGCCTGCACAACCAAAAACACCAGGAAATGATGCAACTCCCCCCTAGGTGGATGCAAGTCAAACAACAGATCACCTCCTCTTCTCTGTAGCAGAGTTTAGTCCACTAGGGCAACACAAAGACCACAGTGAAGTACATGTACTTGTGCCCTGACTGTGTGATATAGAGTCACCAACCATTACGCTGCTGCAAAGTTCTCGCACTATGTTACTGAAGGTAATGACTGTAATAAATCGCCATAACCGTAAACACTGTAAATATTTCTGTGTTGTATTCCAGTCATCAAAGATGGCGGGAGCCCTTTCAGGAGTTTGCGCTGCAGTGGTTGGATGCTGTTGGCCGTTACTTTCAAACACTTGTTCCTCAGCTGATCAGCCATGATGTATGGAATGCCGTTGAGGTGAACATAAGTGGAGAACAAGAAAGACGCCGCCAGATGCAGCCAGGAAGGCTGACAGCACCAGGGCCACTTGGTCCCAAGTCTGCTTCCCTTCCGTCCTTGACACCATCACAGCATTCTGCTTTCAAAACTGTCAGCTCTTCTGTTGGGACGCCTTCCAAGGTATGGCATTGATATCTTATATGAGATTGCTGCTAGCCTGTCCACAGACCCTCTTCTTTGTCTCCAGTTGAGTTTGTCGAGATTGCAAGCTTAGCAAAATATTATTTTACCTGGCACGTGTTGAATGTGAAATTTTTGAGTCTGGAAATCAATTCTATTGAGATGAAAACCTATCAGAAATAAGCATTAAATTTACACTTATCTAATTTTTCTTTCTAGTTAGTAATCCTATTTCCCACCATTCTCATGCTGGAAACGCAACCTTGTTCCCAAGGACCCTTGGGGCGAGGTTGACGGAAAACCATTTCGATGTCAATCAAGTTCAAGTTTGAAATTCAACAACTGAAGCAATTTTGCATTGTTTTGCCATGTGATTGATAGTTAGGGGAGAAACTGATTTCTTAATTTATCACTGACTATCGTGTTTGTTTCATATTAGCCAGGAGTTTAATGATTGTTTTATTTTTGTTTTTAGTCTACTGCCTCTAAAGGAGTTAGAGGTAAAGAGCCACTTCATTCAAGGAAAATCCATCTAGGCTCCAGTCCCCCAACCAGAGTGAAAAGTCCAAAACGCCGGCAACCCAGTCTGTCTTTTGATAGTAGTTCAGATGAAGAGACTGCAAGAGGTGTTCGGAGAAATACACCCAAATCAGACAATACACAGCAGGTTGTTGCCCAAATCCATTTTCCTAGAGGGCAACCCAAGCCTGAAATTGTAGAGCACCATCCCAGCAGTCAAGGAGAATCCATTGAAGAAGAATCACCAAAAAGTGTTGCGGTTGACCCGCATAAACATCAGGAACAATGTTCTTCAAGTCTGGCGAAACCAAGGAGCACTGGGGAGTCAATGAGCTATTCTGCCACTGCGCAAGATGGTAATGGAATCATGAAAGAGGCGATACAAATTGTAAAAAACGACGAGGGCAATGCTCGGTGTGATGAGCTAAGTGAAAAGGAGAGCATCACATTAGACCAACAAGGAAATGAGGAGCTCACTACAGTGAAGATGTCAGATAACCTTGAAAATACCAAACCAAGTGCATCAGAACACGAGAATGACAAGCGACAAGATGATGACAAGTTTAGTACAGAAGAATGCGAAGAGCATGCAGACGATGTAGAGCAAATTCAGTGTGTTTCAGAGGTGGAGGATTCAGAAGGACAAAAGTCCAAGAAACCTTCTCTTTCTGGGCAGGCAGAGAATGATGGGGCAGAGTTGGCAGAAAACGGTGCAGTGAGGCCTCTTGAGAATGGTAAACACTCCGAAGATGCAGAGCCTAGTGGATCTTTAAACAACTTAGAGGAGGTTGAAAACAACATTGTATCCATGAAAGAGCAGTTGGACGGTAGCGCCGAGGATGAAGTCAAAGCCTCTGGGCCGAACACGAAGGAGGATAGAAGTGTGGTGAAGGGTCTTGAGAATGGTCATCATCCTGAAAGCTCACAGTCAAATAGTTCTTTGTGTCCCTCGGTGGAAGCTGAAAACAATACTAGACCCAAGCTAGATCAGTTAGGATGTAACACAGAGAAGACCGAAGTAGAACGTTCTGGGGCAAGTATGACTGTAGGAAACTGTGTGATGCAGCCCCACGAGAAAGGAGAAAGTTCGGTGCTAACCATTACTCGAGAACCTCTTGAAGAAACAGGTGGGCTACATCCTGGGTACGAAACAAACCCTGGGGTTGCACAACTGAGTGGATTGGATAAGACTGAAAACCACATAAAGCCTTTGGTGGACCAACCAATAGAAGACACAGAAAAGGTCGAAGGAGAGCAGTGTGCATCAATTTTGACAGATCCTGCACCGACTGTAAAACAAGATTTTATAGAAGATGATGGTGAGCTTTTGATCCTTGAAAGAGATTCCATTTCAAAATGCTCATCCTATTCCAAAGCTTCTGAGTCTAGGAACCAAAGCACCCCAATTGAGAATGATACCAGTGATGAATCATACAGTGATGAATCCATTCACACTTCTGATTCCTTTAACTTCATTGAAGATGAAGGTAAGACAAAGATGTCACAAAGTAAAGCCATTTCTAGTGACGGAGCTTTTGCTTTTTCAAAGTCTGTGCCCAATGGGGACAGCAGCAAACAGCAGCGAAAGGAGGGTTCTGGAAAAGGGGCATCAAAGATACGTTCTCCTCCAGAGTTAGGTTTCCGTACCATTGTTCCAGTGATTGAGCATGAAGAGGAAGGAATAAGTAGTTTGGGACGTGATGGAAGTGATCGGAGAACCTCTTGTCGAACTTGCCCAGCAAGACAAAGTTGTCTTGAAACAGGAGACAAGCGAAAACACGATGTACGCAGCCAGGGAGCAAATGACGACAAGAAAAGCACAGTGCTCCAACCAAGGCCTAGTGCTCCAGTGAAAATCCCGGCCCCTCAAAACAGACTCTTTGCTAAACTGCGTGACACCGCTTCTGGCTCAGCTGGCTCTAAATGGTCAGAATGTGGCAGTTTTGTCAGTGCTGTTGGGTCTATAGAGAGCTTTCACACTGCAAGATCTGGTGGTAGTGCCTTGAAGTCTGATGGAGTAAGCAGCAATGATGGGAGTGATCACGACTCAGAGAGCAATCATTCAAGCGATGATAAGCCACACGTTTTGCCAATTTCTAGTTCGTTCGTGGATGTGATTTGTGCTGTGAACCGTCTGACGGCATTTGCGTGTCATCTGTGCAAGATCCTTTGCCCAGATGAAACTTCCCAGAATGGTGGACATGCAGCTACTGCTTTCTCCACATCAGCAGATGAAGACCTGAAGAATGAGTCGTTGGAAATCAAAAGGAGACTTAACCACAGGCTTATTCAGGTACTGATCATTTCCTGATATCGACCGACAAATTCTCCGTACTGATCTCCACATTACAGAATACAGCTAATCAGGAGACTGCATTTATATTATATGCAAAATCCCTATTTTAAAAGTCACTTTTAGCTGTGGCAGTTAATTGAGGCCTGTGTCAAAGATACATTTTAATCTAACAGATTCTTTGAATATGTTTTTGTGCAGGTGATGTTTTCGTTTGTAAGGCTGTACTCGGACAATGTCCTTGGAATGGAGACTTGTGGGTTACCAGACGAACTTCTAACTCAAATTCTGGGTGATCGAGTCCAAAGGCATCTCAGAACTTTGCGGGATTCAGGACATTTACAGGGGTGCCGTTATAATCCTATCGCTAGACAGTGCTGTAACACAAGGGATAGTACTGGTAAGTTGAATTTTACATACTTTAACTTATCTCCTCTGATAAAAGGGAGTCACCAGTTACAGGCAAGCAAGGAATCGCAATTTTCTTGGTCAGAACATCTGATCGAAGAACCAAATCTCTGAGACTTTTAGAGATTACTGTCTTCTTAGTGTTTTTTGTTTCGTTTCCTCAGAAACGAAACAGTCTTGTTTTCAGTTCAGGGGTGAACTATGTATATAGTGATTTGTTATATCCAATCAGAGTAAAGTTTGTAATTTTTAATGTAAATTATACGGCGGCAAAATTTCAGCCCAAACTCGGTGCATCTTAACAAAATGTGTCATTTGCAACTTTTCAGTGAAACTCTCGTTTCTCGGTATTATCTTACACAAGAAAACTGCGAACTGGACTTGATAGTGATAGTGAAAAAGAAATATATTTTCGAAGTAGAGACACCGCCACACCACGCGATTTGACCACCAATGCGATATTTTAAGCCGATGGCAGCAGTTAGGACAGTTAGTTTTGTTTAGTTCAGCAAAGAAATGGTACTGTTTTCCGTTTCAGAGTGATTTATTGACATAGTGAGTATGAATGTTATCAGGGTAAACGCTTGTAATTCACAAGGTAAACATGTTCAGCAAAAATAACTTCTCGAAATTAAATTTTATTTCGTGACACGGAAAGAAAAGGAAATTAAAATGTCATGCAGGTAGAAATAATAGGCGACTTAAATGTTCGTAAGTCTTACTGAAACGATGTATTCTAGAGAAACGAAGATATCGGTTTCCGTGTTTGATTTAAATGTGATTAAGATCACAACTACGGCGACAAAATTTTGGTCAATCAGAACACTTGTCAGGAATAACAATCCCGCCCCTATTCTGTGGCTGTTTACGGGAAAAGAACACGCATTTGGTGCGTTTGGACGATACTACAGATACGATATATTGTGGAAGGTAACTGATTCATCATATTGTATTTTAATTAACGTTGGTATATTGCAAAATAGGCACAATATGGCTTTTTTATGAGGTTTTCTTCATATCGTTGCTGTCCACATTTTCCAGATTTAGTTGAATTTCTCGAATTTTCCGCCACAATTCCAGTAGCTTTACTTCTTAGAGCGCGCTTTTAAAAAAAAGAAAATTTGTATTTCGGCATACAGCGGCATTTCAAAAGCTGATTCCATGAAAACACCGATAGGATTTGTATTCTAGCTTCGTAAGATTCAAGCGAAAGTAAAGGAATAATTGCACAACTGTTGTCACACGTGAGGCGTCTTTTAAAAAGAAAAATATACTGCGTCACTGACAACGAAACGTAGAGTGCCGCATCCATCCTCGAATCAAGGACTGCCCGGCACAGAAATGGAAAAATTATGCGTCAAATGCTTTTGCCTCTTAGCTTTATTTAGCCTCACACACAATACTTTGAATTTCTGAAAAATTTGGCGGGGCTGTGCGGCCCGCTTCCCAAAGCACTTACCCTATTTAAGATCAAAGTCTGCGATTTATCTAACCTATTTATGGCCTGACCCTTAAATTAATACCCTGTTTCAGACCTGCCGTAGTTCTCTAGTTCAGAATGATGCTAAAGGTATTGTGAATGGTTTTAGTTGCTGGTCTTATCGATAATGATGAAAAAAGTAGCTTCTTCTAAAAAACATAACTAATTCAAGACTAGAGTGCAAAAATCATACCCAATTTGAGACCAATATGACCAAAATCGATACTGTACTTCTGACTTAAAATGTCTTAAAAAAACATGTCCCTCTGACGCTGAACATACCTATATAGCCCATGTAAGGGAGCACCCCCCCCCCTCCCGTACGGCAGGGTCAAAGTGAAGTATCACAAGTAAATACATTTCAAAGTGCGTTGACTATAATAACTGATTCATGTGTAGACAACTTAAATTAATTAGCCCTTTCTCTTTTACAATAGGCTCAGTACTAAACCTCACCTTGACGAAAAACCCCAGGCTCTGGCAACTGAGCAGATCAGTGCGGTGCAAAGCGGCGCATTAGCACATATCCCCCTCACCCCAGGACTTCTCATCCACAAGATATCAAAACCCCAGCCTTTCTCAGACTTTGGATATCTTTCCGGAAACGAAGCAATATTTCTTTCTGAGAAATAGCTTGTTGTTGTTGTTGTTGTTGTTGTTGTTGTTGCTGCTGTTGCTGCTTTTGGGCATTCCTTATCATTTGCAATGAACATACATGTAGGGCCTTTTACTGATCACATGAAGGGTCACCTTTTTACCAAGGCTCGTGGAAACAAAATAAACTAACAGGCATTTTGTTTACATTTTTTGACATCAATCTTGCTGTAATTTTCTTTGTGGTTTAGGGGCATTTATACCGCCATGTGATGGAATCTCCAGGACAACCATGAACCCCGGTGAATTTGAACCACTTACTCAACAGGTTTGTTTCACATTGTACGGTTACACAAAAAGATAACATGAAAAAGCATTTGAATTGATGATTGTCATTTGTATTCCTTCACTGGCAAACCACCCAGCTCTTGTCCATCTGGTCCAGGGTGTTGAAAGGTATATAATGCTATCCACTGGTTAAATAGTTTTTTGTTGTTGTTGTTAACACTTATCTACTGGCAAACAATGACTTGGCACATATGAACTCATAAGTGCATCATGCACTCACGTTAAGGCATATCAAAGATGCAACCATCTTATCCACTGGATAGCAATTTATTGGTGGATAGCGTTATCCAGCCTTCGAACAACTGGGGCCTGAACTGACACTTTCTACCCCAATAGTAGTTTAAAAAAAACTCAACATTAATCTTCTCACTATTTCTGCAAAGTTAAGCACATCAGAAGAAAGGAAATGACATTGGGGAATGCTGTTAATCGGCAATCAAAGTTGCCCAGCTAGCGCTGTGTATAAAATATTTTGTAAAGACAAACTCGAGAATTCTGTAATGTTGATACCAAAAGGTATAAATTTCATCTGTTTGCAAAATACAATGAATTGTTTCCAATTTGAGAAGAAAGCAAACACCTAACCAATCAGCACACTTGTACTTTGATGTGTCCTTTTTTTTTTTCAAGAACTTGGACTTTTTACCCCAAATGCTAAATTTAGCATTAGTAAAAATAATACCAATATTGAAGACATGTATGAAGTGGGTAAGTGTCTGTAGTATTGATCGATGGATCAGGATTCGGGCCTGGCTGGGGTTTTAAAGTGTTCACTCAGGGGTGTGTTATGAACACCCTTACATTATGCGCGAATGGGGGGGGGGGGGGGGAGGGTGAGTATAATGATAGACTAAGATCCCATCAGGGGAGTAGCATTTCCCTTAGTTCCTTTATATGTAGGAAACCGGAGTTATCTTGGGCACCAGAGAGCTATCTGGCTTCTCCCGGCCCGTAAAACTGGAACGATATTAGTCAGTGACCGCCATTTTCTATGTGTTGTTCTCTCTCCTCAGATGGCAGTGAGAATGAGTAATGTCGTCGTCTTGAGGAGCATTCTCTCGTGGCTTTTAGACCATGTGACATCGGCTATTAGCAGTCCTAATTCCATGCTATCTGATCATCATCGGCGTCTTGTAAGCAGTTCTGAATATGAACTTTCACTGTCGTACTGCGAGCATGGACCGAGCCTGGATGGCATTCCCAGTAGTTGTACAGGTAGCCTATTTTTTTATTTATTTGATGCTATGGACCTTTTTAGCTTGGGTGGGTTGTGTTCCCATTACAGGCCACATGATATTCTCTGGAGGGGTGTTCTTTTACCATCTAAAAATATTCATTCATATTCACACGACTATTTGACAATTAGAAAGCAAGAGTTGCAAAGAGTCTTGAAATGGGGCAACAAACCGCCCAAGCTAAAACGGTCTACGTATTGGGAAAAGAACTTGACAAAATAATATGACTTTAGATTAGGAAAGTTTGGAGATACTTCTGCAGAATAAACTGTACTATTATAGTAGTTCTTACGTGATATATGAGGGAGTTTGGGCTTGAATACTTCACTAGGGTAGTCTGTGTAAGGAATGTAGAAGTCCCAGTGGGGAACCCTTAATTTCATGTGAGTTCGTACATTGTCTCTACAATAGGCTTTGCTAGATTTACAAAAAAAGGAAAAAACAGCATAAAACAATTAACTTAATTAGGCAAAAAAATCTACTCAGAATAGTAAGAAAACTAAACAAGCTGGGTAGATAGAAAAAAATAATATGCTTTACCGTGGTTATAACATGCATAATCAAAAAGAAAACAAAAGAAAAAACACACAAAAAAGATGCAAACAAATAGTTAAGTAAATGATAAAACAAAAAGAAAATGAAAGAAAATGAAAAGTAACCAAATTTGTATGTAGGTTTGTTTGGAACTAAAACAAAATATTTTCTCCTGTGCACGCAGCAATCTTTGAATGCTTTTCCTAACTATCCTAGCTCAGTTGCAAAGGAAACTGAATTCAGCAATAACAACCTCGACCGTTACTACGGATTTGATCCCTTGTGTCTACTGGCTTTTGTTTTGTCACTTTGATGTCGGCATTATTTAACGTTGCGTGATCGCTTTTTGTTTGACAGCCGAAGGTAGAAGTGATGTTCCCCAACCAGCAACAGAAGCACTTCGCGAGCCAGGGACGCTGAATGATTACACTGAGCACATTTGCAGACTGGAGATTTCGCAAGTTAAATTAGTTATTTACAGAGTGAGTTTAAGTGCGCTATCGATTTAGTAGCCAGGAAAGCAAAGAGCAGCAGAAATAATGGACGAAAATAAGGAGTATTGTCAATAAAACATTTTAGGATTTACTGAAGATTAACTCGCACAGTTCCCCTGGAGTGGCCTTCGTTATCGATTTTGTCCATTAACATGTCGAATAAAGAACTACACCTTGCTACACTAACTAAGGAAATTTGTTTTAACTGTAATATTTTTTTTATAAAAGCTTATCGTGTTAACAAGTAAAGTTGTCTCTGAACAGTTTCAGTGAAGGTTGAAGTTAAAGTACTCAGAGGTGTGGATTGTCTTCAATGCTTTATTTGTTTCAGATAAACAAGCTTTTCAAACAGGTTTTTCGGTCTTTACTTGACCTCGATCTCTGCCGATTCAGCATCGGAAGACGCCTGACGCCGGCCATGGAACTCCTCTCACGTGAATTACAGAGATTTCACGGTGTCTTGTACCCAGAAAGCTTCAATAGATTTCTCACAGACCTCTGGACTGCAGTGGCACAGGTCGGTATTAGACAGCTATTGTCTGAGTAACCTGTGCACAGGCTTCCCAGTAGGGTATAGAGCGTAAAGAAATCGTTGAGTCGAGAGTGACGAGCGCGGTCTGAAAAGGAAAGCTAAGGAAGATCTTACGCGCGCTCTCTCTCTCTCTCTCTCTCTCTCTCTCTCTCTCTCTCTCTCTCTCTCTCTCTCTCTCTCTCTCTCTCTCTCTCTCTCTCTCTCTCTCTCTCTCTCTCTCTCTCTCTCTCTCTCTCTCTCTCTCTCTCTCTCTCTTTTCTTTTTTTTTTTTGATGGGGAAGATGAGAACATTATTTCTAATGATGTTTCGAGTGGCAACTCCAACGAAGAAACTCTTTTTTGGCTCGTCACGCGATTGTGTGACGCCCATAAAGAGCTCTTGGGAAGGAAGCCACATTGCACCGCTCCGTGCGACTATAAAGATAGCCTTTTGAATCAGTGATCTGTCAGCCTGGCATATGGTCTGAATGCTTACACTCTCATTTGGTTGCAAATCTCAAGTCCTTACGATCTACAGCTACAGGTTTAAGCCTCTTGGCTATCTGAAAAACATAGTGATGTTAGCCACAAGACTGGGTTAGTCGTTTAGCCGGAACGTGGTACATTTTTGTAGGTCACTCCATCCAAGTCCAACAATAAGTGTTAAAAATACTTCCATTTGCTCAGTAACGCAGTGATAAACAGTCGAAGTAGTTTATAAAAACAACAAAAACACAAATTTTGAGAGTTGCATTTTTGATTTTATTCTTACTTTTTAACCTTACTGGTTTTTCCTCTGTACTTTTTCTAGAATTTCGAGGAGGAATCGCATCGTTTGGTGAGAAGAAAGTCTTCAGCTTCACAGCAAAGCCAGCTTCTCCTACAGGCTGTAGCGGTAAGGGTATTTTCTCTCTCCTCTTTGAAATAAATGTTTAAATATTTTTTTATGATTTGACCATCACTCTTTAAAGTAATATAATTCACCAGACGTATTCAGTTCTAGTGAAACGTCATAGTCCTCTGAGTCTTGAACTCTGTGTCCCTAAGAACTGTTCTCTATTTTCTCCTACACACGTATTTATTTCTGTGTATTTCTTTTTTTTCAGTACCTGATGCGGTTTTTCTACGGTGGAGGTGATGGATTGGCTTACGATACATTGGCCGCACCCATGGTGAGTCAGAGTGGTAGCGTTGAACTACAGGGTGTTTACATCTATGTGCTAAATCGAAAAGACTGAAATTGTTTGCTGTCGAATGAGTCGATCCGAGTTTGTGGTGCATTAGTTACTGCAAGGTTCAAAGCGCTCATTATTTGCCTTCACCTTAACCTATGTTTGTGCTTTATACATCCTTCCTGGGTATCTGTCATTAGGCCGAACCAGTTAGTCAACACAGTCAAACTGATAACATAGAATTACAGACGAAGCGGTTTGTCTCTGGCTAGTGGAAATCTTTATTATCTTGGTGCCAGAAATATAATTCTCTTTTGACTATGGACAGGAGGTGAGGCTGGATGTAGAATGTGATCCCTGACGGAGGATAGACTAGGAAGAAACAGACAGACAGACAGACAGACAGACAGACGGTCAGGCAGGCAGGCAGGCAGACAGACAGACAGACAGTTTAAGGGGACGCTATGTTGTGATATCTAACATTGATGTGTTGATATTTTCAAGGATCCCACCGTGCAGTACTTGCAGTTATACACCAACCCAACACACCGGCTTATCTCCATGTACCACTCCCTCTACAAACAGGTGAGAACCTCTAACAAAAGTTAAGTACAATAATAACAAAATTGCGACAAGGGATTTTTGTTTTATTGTAAACACGTTGTTAAGTGTCATGGATACTCGGCCCTTTGGTAAATAAACCTTGTACTACCTCTCTTGGTTTTAAGCAGTGTAACTTGTGGTGTAACGCTAGGCCTCAAACGTACGTTTTCACATTGAGATGTTCAGTTGAGGGTATATCTAGATTGAAATTAGTATCTTCATTTTATTTCAACACCAACAACGTCGTCTATTTCTTGTGGAAACTCGCCAGCCGCTCATAGCTTGTAGTCTCTTTTGGGTAATACAAGAAACAGCATCCTTTAGATACAGATGTGAAGCAGTGTATTTTCAAATGGAAACCGACATTAATAAACAACAGCAAATGAACCAATAACACGAACCGTAGAAGTCACATCAGCCTTCCACTTCTTTAGCGGTACACGTCTTTCACGTCTCCATTTGCAGTAACACTTTATTAAGAGGATGTTGTTTCATTTTTCATTTAGATGCTCATTACGCAGCAGCAGTTTCGGATTGACGAATTAACGTCATCGGTCAGCGTCAGCTCGCATAATGCTAGTGCCAATGCCCCTGCAGATTTTGTCATCCAGGCAATGCTCAAAGATCTGCACGCCACTCGCAAGTGTTTCTCAGGAGCGGCGCTAGTTGAGTGGATAGAGAACTATGTTCATCATAATGGATATGATAATCTGGGTGTGTGCATTGGAAGCACGGAGACCGAAACGGGATTGGAATTCGGTGAGCTGGTAACTAGTATGTGTTCTGACTGAGTGATTAGTGGCTGCGCTTTGGTGGGGAGAAAAATATTTTATTGAACGAACTCTTCCTTCGTCCCTCCCATCTTAAGGCTTAGCCTTACCTAGCACCCTGTTTACACCTGAATCTTGAGGAATGATCCAGCTTAAACAGCCTTAAACCAGTTTAGTTAGGCATCAAAGCGTTACCTCTTGAGGTTTATATACTTGCAAGCTTCCATAACGACATCGCAGATCATAAATAGAGTTTGTTTTAATTCTTTATTACTTACATGTAAGACAGGCGTTCAGTTTTGTTTCATTCATTTTTAACTTTTGTATTCTTGGTTTGAAAGAACGTGTTCACTTGGTTCCTTTGCCACCCCAAACCTTTAATTTAGATTGTAGAGTGCGAAGATGTAGGTACGGGATCAACCAATCTCTTGTTTGGGTTTGTATTTTACAGGCCAGTACCTCCTGGAGCGTGGAATGCTGATCTGTGTCAGTCCTCCGCCACGTTTTGACCGGCAGCCTTCAACTGGAAGAAGAAGACAAAGTCAGGGGCACGAAGAGAATGCACGAACAGAGCTAGGCAAGGTGTTTGTCAACGAGGATGTACAGCCAGAAATCAGGGTCAATAATATCGAGGTCACCACCCCGAGTAATAGAAGTGAGCTTGTTGTTTTATACAATCAACATGTTAAGAGCAGCTTCGCCTAAATATCAACTAGACTTGGAAATAGCGAAAAAATCGAATTTCTTCAAACTCGCCCAGAATGAAGCCCTACGGGCACTAGTTACAAAAATATTGTTTTAAGTTCGATAAATCAAAAATTATTTTTCTGCGCAATTTTTTCGTTTCGATGTCCCAAATCGGCCAAAATCGATCGAAAATGAGCGGCATATTCAGAGGCTCGTAAACTCAAAAGTAAAAATCTTCATAACAAACTGATTGCACGTTGTATTTGTACTTCCTTTCTTGTATATTTAGAGCTAAACAGATCGCGATTTGATTAGAACCAAAATATTTCATGATTTTTCTAAATTAACGACCCAAGACAGCTAATCAAGAGGTCTACATTTAGCCTATTTTCAAATGCTAAAAAGGCGTTCTGGTACACGGCTTTTCCCAAAACGACTTCTTTGGTCTGAAAGAGCATTGTTTCTTCTTCAAATTAGTGAAATAAAATTTTTGGGTAAATAAAATCGCGAGCGCTGAGATAGCGAACTAAATGCAGCACTTCTTCCTGAAAACGTGACCTTTGACCCAAGCGTAACGAAACCGAATACTGCAAGAAAACCCGGAGGAAAAGCAAACGCTTCGTTATTTTGAAACATTTTCTAGTGATATCTCTCCGAAACCATTATTGCAAGAAACTATTTCCAGATATGAAATCTTACAGGGTCAAAGAAGGAGCTAAAAGGCGCATTTTGACACAATAACTTTGTTTGCTGAGAATTGAAGTCAATGACCGTTAACGAATTCCAGTGAAATTTGCGAACTTGAACTATGTTAGCCGATACTTACCTGAATATTTATACTGATTTATAGAAGAGTCGTCTTCTTGGATTAACCTTCAAAAGAAGCTGGATCCACATTTGGAAACAAATGTTTAATGTTCCGTGACCAGCCCGCTGCTATAAATTCCATGCACATGCCGACCGCATGTTTGTCGTAAAACGAACTGAACTCCACTGACAGTTTCCATAGGCAACCCCAAAATAAACAATGCCGCAAAATGTAAAGTGAAATTGGCTGTCTTCGGGAACAGTTAGAAGCTAGAGTCAAGATCCATTACCTTTAAAAAGTGCTTGATTTTATTTGTTTGTGTCGACTTTGTTCAAGCAGTATTTCTTACTGTCACGTTCGAATACCGCAAATCGGTCACGCGAAAATACTGCAGACCGTGCAGACTTGTTTGAGCCTTTAATTTTGACTCTTTTTTTTGGCGCTAGTTACAAAATGGTGTTCAATATATCTGAAAGTTTGTCATTTATCAACAGGCAGCACAAGCGCAGTATGTGACTTTTGATTCAATAGACAAACGCGTAAAAGACTTTGTATGGGAAACTTACTCAGTCTGCACGGTCTGCAGTGTTTTGGCGTGACTGATACACAGTATTCGAACGTGACAGTAACTACTGAGTGAACGAAGTAAAATCAAGCACTTTTTAAAGGCAATGGAACGTGACTCTAGCTTCTAACTGTTCCCGAAGACAGCCAATTTCACTTTACATTTTGCGGCATTGTGTATTTTGGGGTTGCCTATGGAAACTGTCAGTGGAGTTCAGTTAGTTTTACGACAAACATGCGGTCGGCGTGTGCATGGAATTTATAGCAGCGGGCAGGTCACGGAACATTGACCATTTCTTCTTTTAGAGGTTTCCAAAGCTGGATCCAGCATCTTTTGAAGGCTAATCCAAGAAGACGATTCTGCTATAAATATAAATATTCAGGTAAGTATCGGCTAACATAGTTCAAGTTCGCAAATTTCACTGGAATTCGTTAACGGTCATTGACTTCAATTCTCAGCAAACAAAGTTATTGTGTCAAAATGCGCCCTTTAGCTCCTTCTTTGACCCTGTAAGATTTCATATCTGGAAATAGTTTCTTGCAATAATGGTTTCGGCGAGAAATCACTTGAAAATGTTTCAAAATAACGAAGCGTTTGCTTTTCTTCCGGGTTTTCTTGCAGTATTCGGTTTCGTTACGCTTGGGTCAAAGGTCACGTTTTCAGGAAGAAGTACTGCATTTAGTTCGCTATCTCAGCGCTCGCGATTTTATTTACCCAAAAATTTTATTTCACTAATTTGAAGAAGAAACAATGCTCTTTCAGACCAAAGAAGTCGTTTTGGGAAAAGCCGTGTACCAGAACGCCTTTTTAGCATTTGAAAATAGGCTAAATGTAGACCTCTTGTTTAGCTGTCTTGGGTTGTTACCTTTGAAAATTCGTCAAATATTTTAGTTCTAATCAAATCGCGATCTGTTTAGCTCTAAATATACAAGAAAGGAAGTACAAATACAACGTACAATCAGTTTGTTATGAAGATTTTTACTTTTGAGTTTACGAGCCTCTGAATATGCCGCTCATTTTCGATCGATTTTGGCCGATTTGGGGCATCGAACGAAAAAATTGCGTAAAAAAAATAATTTTTGATTTATCGAACTTAAAACAATATTTTTGTAGCTAGTGCCCGTAGGGCTTCATTCTGGGCGAGTTTGAAGAAATTCGATTTTTTCGCTATTTCCAAGTCTAGTTGATATTTAGGCGAAGCTGCTCTTAATTCTCCAAACCGATCTCTGTACGTTTTTTACGTTTGTTTGGAGAATTTGAGTGTACGTCTAGTGCACTAATTCCTTTTGTTAATAACCCGTACGCCTGTCTTGGTATTTATGTTATTGAGGAGAAATTTGTTGTGGATTAACTAGATAAAAGTTAGAAAAGGTTAGCCCGGGCGCAGATTTCGCATATTTCCTAGAGAGGTTGTTGTTTCTGTTTTCTAAGTAGTTCTTTTAAGTGTGCGGGACTCTGCAGTGTCGTCTGCTTCGAAGATTTATCCAAAGTCAAAACTGTTAGTGTGTCTTGGCTCATTCAACCGTTTAAACTCCTGTATTAATTCGGAAACGAAAGTGGTCGAAAACCATACCTCATGATTTGTGAGAGGTTTCCAAGGATTTCTCTGTCCCTTACGTGCTGATACGTGGAGTTACTAGATTAGTTGCCGTTTCAAGTGATTATCTTTGGATTTTACAGGTTCGCCAGCCTCCAGCTCTCGTTCGACCTCTCGATCCACACGCACGGGATCAAATGACTCTGAAGAAGAGGCTGACGACGAATGTGATGACGACGATGATGATTTCTTGGGCAGCGCAAGCGATATCTGGAGCCGCGTCAACAGCGTGCGGTCTGAGCGAGACGCAACGTTTTACAATCACCCCAAAGCGTTTTACAAGTTTATTTGCGAAGAAGACAGCTCTAGAACCGATGTCAAGATCGCTTTAGGCATCACTGACCGCTTGAATTTGCCAGATAAACTGAAGCATATCCTCTGCGTTCTTTACGCCAGGAGAGATTCGGAGAAAGAAGCACGGAGCTTTCTGAGGAGACTTCCCAGGGATCTTTTGGATGACGCTGTTCGCAGAGAGGAAGGAAGGGATGTCCAGTGTGCGATTTGTCAGACGTTGTGAAAAGCTTACCAGTGTCATTTGAACGGGCAAGGGCCAGGTGGCGTCTGTTAACAGTACAAGGCCACTGTTCAACTCTCTTTCATTTGACAGATATTTGCGTCTAGAAGTTTTTTAATCAACAGTTTGGTGTTTGTTTTGAAGTTTACGTTGAGCAATTGTTGATGTTGCAGCTTTAGTTTAGTAACAGTTTAGTACTTAACAATTAGACTACGAGCTCGTGGTGTCTATCAGCGAAGAGTCAACGAGGCACAGCAGAGTTGACCGTAACTTATGTCCCTCACGCAAAACGAGATCGTCAAGTCTAATTGTTTTAGTAGAAACACTAAATTACCGCAGTCCAACACTTAACAATTGGGCTAATTTAAGCCAAAATCAACCATTCAGGGAGAACCAATTCGATTTGCGATGGATTTCCAGTATAACGCTGTGACTGTCTACCAGTATAGTTTCAGTAGTCTCCTCTTGAGTTGTCATAAGATGTTTATCCCCCCTTTCTACTTGGCGACCCAAAAGTTCAAATTTAGTTTCTTTGTTTTTGGTAGAAAACTTCTAACGCCACCATCTTAACCTAGATGTAAAAAGATAATTCTCTGGAACGTTAGAGATAACTTCATTAACTAATTCTTTCAATGGTAGAATAATATCATGTAAGGGGGTCAAACTCGTTTGTTGTACTAAGACAAATTTGAATCTTTCTTTTCACTTGGGATGTTATTGCGAAGATTAACTGGAAGTAAGTGGAGTGGTGACTTGGCTGAAATTGAAGTAAATGAAGAAATGGATGCGAGTCAAACCACAAAAAATAAAACCTTTTAAGCCCGTCACGGTGAAACCCATTACAATCTAGGTACTGGTTGCAAGCTCAGTAAATGTTCTTTTCTGAGTAATTCAATTTGCGTTCAGTTCATCATTCGTTTCAGAAAAAAATGGAGTTAATACACTGGCATGTGTCTTGTGTGGAAAAGAAAGGGTTTGATTCTGTCATTAATCCCTAAAATTATTGTAGTTCTATTTTCATTTAGTGCTTTTTTTGTTTTGTTTTTTTCTTTGTTTGGTTCTTTGTTTTATAGTACGGTAGGGGAAAGGGGCACGTTGAGCGCTAAAAGTGATCAATATTCAACTTTTCAACCTTCTCTTCCCGTCTTTGTAGCCTTCTACCTTATTTCCATGGATACAATCTTGTGTAAATAGATTCAAATCGTGCAAACTATAACCTTGTATCTTTGGCTATACTGTATGTAATGAGTAGTAGCTGATCATGGCAATTTCACCTGTGTCGCGATGAGCAAATAACTTCTATTGCATGGGCCATGACGAGACAGATAGTCGTTGACATCCGAAATTTTGTAAATTTCTTCATTGTAAATGATTCAATAGATTATGTAGAAAGTGATATGTAAAGTTACATGTAACAGTTTCCGTCTTAGGATTTTTACAGGGTTGCCACCGTCAGGGGAAAAGTCAGGGAAAAGTATATTTTATTCAAGCTCAGGGAAAAGTCGGGGAGTTTCTAAATCCGTGTTCAAAGTCAGTGAAAAGTCAAGGAATTTTATCTTGAGGTTGTCGCAAATTATTTTATTAGATGTTTTTGTATATAGACAAGGCATTTTTGTTTTAAAAATTGTCTGAGCCATCCTTATTTTTGTTGATTCATGGCCAGAATAGTCATCCTGCAGGGTCAGTGAAAATTGCTTTACAGTCAGTGAAAAGTCAAGGATTTTTTTGTTCCGGTGGGTGGCAACCCTGTTTTAAGAGTGGAATCAATTTTAGGTCTCATAGACATTTGGACTTGAATGTATTTGGTATAGCTAGGTTTATTTTGCGACGTATCGTGTTTTTTTGGTATCGTTTATTTTCATGAGAAGTCAGATCTTGTTACTCAATAGAGATTCAATCAATAATAATATATTTTTTGTAAAAAAAATTATAGGAATACTTAGAGGTTGTGGTTCCGAGTAGTTATATTACAAAATGTATGATTGAAAGCAAACATTTTTAACTATACAGGAAACGATTTGTTAGCAAAGAAGTCAAAAGGTTCGAAGAGGCTAATTCCAAAATACGTTGCCTGTTTTGAAGCTGTTTCAGTTAGTATGCTCATCCAGAAACCTAACTGTGACAAAAGCAAAACGATCCGATAACATACTAGACTTTTTTTGAATGTTGATGAGGTATTTGAATGTTGATAATTCTCGGGGAGTATCATTCACTGAAGAATGCTGCGTCACTCAGTTGAATGAAGCAGTTGTTTTGACGAAAACTGTAGAACTGTTATGCTCATTCGGTTGGATATCGGATACTTTCCCTCCAGGGTGATCAAGCAATTAAGCGATATTCTATGTTTTTCCAGTCCGGATGTACGTCTTGATCAAACCACCTTTTTTTTCGCCAAATGGCCAAGAAATATAAAATAATGGTGAAATAAATGAATGAAAATGAAAAACAGAGGCGCGCGGGAGGATTGGGACTAAGAACAACTCCCTAACTCTACACCATTTTCCAAGAGGCCGTTGTATTTTAATTCCAGCAGCAATTATGGCCTTGCTCTTATAAGCGCCTCGGCCATTTTAAGCCGAAAATTCTAGAAACATTCAAACCGAGGAAATTCTTTATGCAGTCGGAGATCAGACAAACATCTGTTTATTACTGTGTCCGGCGTCAACATTCAAGTTCGGTTTTTTTCCCTTTAAGCAAAGCTCCTTCATGACGGTTAACGCTGTTAACAGCTGTTCGGACGTTTTCAATGTTGACGGCTAAATATTGATCATAACCTAATGATTGTTCTACCTCTAACCTGCATTATCTTTTCTGTCCGTGAATCTCGTTACACAACAGGACTCTTTACCTGTAGCTTTACAATACCGGACAGCGCAATCAGTGTTCCGTCAGTCAGCTTGGGTGGCCAAGCTACATCTGTTATGTCAAAAACTAAAAAGCAATGGCCCACCATTGGGTCAAAAAGAAGGCAGTATCGTAATTGAGGCCCGGAGGCAGACGAATCGATGTTAGAGAGACGGCAGGGATCCGAAAACGTTTGTCAAGTTTGTCAGAAAAGACGATTTTAAAATCACTTTGGTGTGCAAAGTTCAAATCTTTCCAATACAAATTGCTTTTAGAACGGTTTATTGCACCCCTTGAGGAAGTCGAACTTTAACAGAAGAAAAGCCAGGTGTCTGTATTTCATCAGGAAGACATTCACTAAAGACTGCAGACCTGAGTACTATGAGGTTCCCATAAACATGAAAACACAAGTCAATTTCCGTTTGGTCGGGGGAGGGGGGGGGGGTGGGTGTAGGGAAACTATGATTGGTATCTAGCTTAGACTGCGAGTTCTGCGAAGTGACAACCTCCTTGCATTTTGGGGTGGGGGACTTGACTCAGGAGTACTTGTGCCCCCCCCCCCCCGCCCTAATTGAAAGCCATGGTTTCTAAAGCCATGCCACCCACCCTGTGATCCAGAAGGGGCCGCATTCCCTCTTAACCGTAATCCAGGTTTCAAGTAGCTGTACTAAAGATTTTCTTTTTATTGGAAATTCTGGAAAACCCTACTGTAAAGAAACAATGTTCACCCCTTTTCTCTTTTCAGTCAAATTTACTGGGTATATTGAAAATAGTCATATAATTATATGAGGTTTTTAAAAAAGAGGACTTTAACACCGGAAATTGAAGATGATATCGAAACAAACCTTATTGATTAATAGGTTGTAACAAGAAGTCTACATAATCATAGAGGTGTAGTTTTTTACTTACTTTCCAAACTCAACAGATTACGAGATTCCAAAATTGTCTTATATTTTCTAAACGTATGTTAACTCTTAGAATTGACGGAACGAAATTGCTCCAGGTATGGTTTTCTGTGATTTCTCCGCCAAAAGGAAAATATCCTTAGCACAGTTGGTGGTGTTGATCGAAAATGTATGTATTTCTTGTGAAAAAGGTTGAGTAGGGCGGAGTGAGTGGGCGTCCAAACAGTTTGGAAATCAAACAAACTAACGACAAATAAACCGATTGGGTAGGAGCTGTGTTTCATTTCCTTTGTGGTGAGGGAGAAAATGTTGTAAATTTTTTTTAATCCTGTATTTCGTCAATTGTGTCAAGTCTTATATTTTCGGAAATCCATCATAAAAAAAATATCAGTTAACCACTGATCGAACAAAGAGAAACTTTGATTTCATTTCGGGGGTTAGGAGTAACTGGATAGATTGGGCACGTGCGTTTCATAAAATCCCACTCGTCTCGCTTTCGCTCATGAAGCGCCACTTGATGCCATCATGCAACGAACAGTATAAAAGTGCACAACCACGTCAGTTGATGTTAATAGCACACGTCTTTACAAAGCAGAATTGCTTGCAGTTCTGCAACTTTGCCATGAAGACCAAGCTCTCGTCCTTGAGTATCAGTGGCCTTATTTTAATCCTGTAATTCTTGACAGTTTGAAAACGTCCTGTTTGAGTTAACACGCCACCCAGGTGTTGCTATAATTCTCTCATTATGACTGACAAAACATCTCTATCATTTTTAGCCTTCCATTAGCTTTGAGTCCTGTAATGGAGAGTTCGCCAGACAGACGTTTACCAGCTCCAACTCCTTATTGTCCAACGATGAAGTCCATTGGTAAGGTAAGATATGTAACACGGAGCCAGCATCACTACGCCTGTGATAAGAGATCAAACTGACTTTTCTTATTCTTTCCTTGTGCCAGGTCTGCGACTTTGGGCCTGGCCTCCCTTTTAAGAAAAAGGTTCAAGTCTATTCTAGATCATCGGGGCGGTTTATTCAAATCAAGAAAACAGAGTTGGATGCTCGCGGGAAAAACGGCTCACATTATGGTAAGGGGCTTGTTAATTTATGTTTAACTGATTCAAACGGAAACCGAACTTAACTTCTGTATTTTTCATGTACTGGGAGAGAACATTTATGTAAGTACGCGTCACACTGTTTTTGATTTTGTTTTTGTTTTTTCATAGCAGAGTAGATTCGTTTTATTCCTTTCAGTCGTCAGGTTGGTCTTGTTTGCTGTGAGACCATTACTAAATTGTGTTAAGAGTTTTATGTCGTGATTTAGGTCGATTTAGTATAGGGCCGGAGTAGACGTGATCGGGAAAGGTCGTAGCCCTCGCTCCTCCAGACTCCAGATGTTCGTCGTTCGGTTATCAAGTCAACCAAAGAACCGGGGCCTCTCAGCAAGAACATATGCATTTTCCGTCAACAGAGCAACACTGAAAGTTAACTCAAAACGACTTCCGCCTTAAGCATCGTTCTCTTCTCGAAAACTGAAAATGTTACGTTTAAACTTATGCCACATGTTTCTGTGCCAACAATGATGAGTAAAAAAAAATGAGAATCATTCTTCTGTCCTTGGCGACACAGTTTGTAGGGGCAAATGTTAAAGAACGTTTCAGTTCTTTTCTCTTTCTGTGGGCGTACACTCCCTGGAGTTTTTTTTGGGACGGATTTTCCAGACATCCGACTCTGCAAAAGCATACTGTATTTCAGGCCAAAACATATTTCTATACCCCCCTGATGCAAACTCTAGAATCAGTTCAGTTCAGAGCACGTACGTAGCACCGCATATCCATCTGATTCTATTTACTAAGAGGTGCCTTGCAAATTTGCACATTTTTTTTTGTGGACTGCATTATCACGATCGGGAAACTCAGGTATGATAGAATGCCTAGGACTTGAACGATTGAGTATCGTGAGCCATCCTAAGTCAGAACTGGCTGTGTCATGATCACTGCACTTCTGACAGCTTTGTTTTTGCCTTACTTTTAGATTCCTTTCAGTGTTATTTATTCTTTGCTCTGATATCATTCTGTTTTCGTGTTTTAGCGAGACTGGTGTTGGAGTCAGACTTCTTTGGTCGGATAAAGATTCGATGAGAGACCACTAACTGCTATCTCTGCCTGAACAAGAAAGGAAAACTCGTCACAAGGGTGAGAATTGTTTTGCGTAAGATTCTAACTTGAGGCGAAGTCAGTCTTGATGTAAATTCTTTTGTTTTATTTCCTTGAACCTTGGAACCTGTTAGAATTGTAATATTTCGGCGTTTCTCTTGCGTCACGCCTTATACAAAAAGAAAAAAAACACCGCGATAGACTTGTGTACAATTCCCTCTTTTAAGTCCCCGTCCCCGACATAAACAGGTATAACAGAAACAACCCCTGCACTGCCCTTGACTGTTCCTTCATTACAGACGTTCCCGCCCTTTCCTCAGACACGCCCCCGTCTCTCCACAAATAGGACTTTACACAAAAATGCGTGAATCAGCTAACAGTTGTGAACTGTATCCAGGTGAGGAAACAGAAGTTTGCTGCAATGAAGTCAGGTGACTTTAAAGAGGAGTATTCTGAGGGATACGTCCAGTATAAATCAGTCAAGTATCCAAAATGGTTCATTGGGTTTTCCCGCCAAGGCAAGCCGAGGAGCGGACGCAAAGGCGCCACGAAACACCGGTACTGTCACTTCATCCGATACCACCTACTAAACAAGACCAAACGGAAACATCGACGGGACGCAAAACATAGAAAAAAGAAGTTTATTAAGTTACTTCAGAAGGAGCTTCTAAGGCGGTTGAGCTTATAGAGACATTGCAGCATGGAGCCACTAGAACTTTGAGGCGTGTGCAATTATATGTTGAAAAGTTCAAAAGGCTTCCTGGCCTTACATGTTAATATTTTGTAAATATCTTTACAAAAGGCAAAAAAATAAAACAAACATAGTCGGCGGCTCCGCTCATAAGGCGTTGATGCCGCTGGCAATTCTGACAAAAATGCGGTTCTGTTATATCTTAGCACTCATAGTTTCTATTTATATAGAGGCTTAACCAGGTCTTCAATTATCTTCAGTCGGCACGCCGGCGGTACTTCGGGTGGACAAACTGGGAAAAGATATTATATGAGCACATCATCGAGGAATGCTTGGTCGTTAATCTCACGTAGACTCGATTTATCCCACACTTCTTTAGAATCCAAAATGGCGGACAGCGAGTTGTTGGCAAAGTACCGCAAGAGCTTGAGTACATTGGCGGTATCTCGCAGATACACTGTGGATTTAACTGGGATATGAATGCCAGCGACATATGAGAACTGGGCATGCACGAGACTAGACTAAGAAGCCTCGAATATATTTCCAGTAATTTTAAATTGAAACTTCTCAAAGGTCTATTATGATAGCTCTTGAACCTCTGTTGTATAATAAAGACTTCAATTATGAAAAGAAATTACTCGATGAAGATACAGTCGGAGAAAAATAATCAAATAAAATATTAAAAATATATTACACGATAACTTAAGGGAACAAAACCTTAGTCAAAACGAAAGGCAGCGTTATGTTATCAGTGGTAACGTGTATTACACATTACTAAAGCCACATGGAAGCTATAATTCTAAAGATGTTTAACAAGTTCAGGAAGCCACGATGTGGATGTTGGGGTAACGACAATCAAGAAAATTGAGGTGTAAGAGCCGGGCTCGTTCTGATCAGAACTATTTTCCAGTCAGAGATAGCGTTCTCAGTGGCGAATGCAGACCTTAGCTAAGGAGGGGGAGGGGGGAGGAAGAGGGTTGTTTTGCTTGCCCTGCCGGCTTTTCTTCCTTCTGGGACTTTTTTCTTTTTTTTTAACTGAAAATAAGGCGGGGGCGCCCCCCCCCCCCCGGGCCCCTCCTCTAGATCCGTCACTGGTTCTACAAGGATAATGCTTTTTATCTACATGTATAAAGACGAATTCGGATTCCAAATTTAACGTTGGTTTTCTTGCAGCGATCTGGCGTATCATATGAAAACTTGCCTTTATGAAAAGAAATGTACTAAAACTAATAACGCACGTTACAAGCTATTACACGTAGTTATCTTCAGGCAAGTAACCACATAAAAAAAACACGTTACCGAGACAGGAGAAAAACGAATAATAAAATAATAGTTAAAAAGTACTACAACAGAAAAAAGGCAAAAATACTGAAGTCATAAATGTGTCAAAAACATTATCCAGGCAACTGCCTCGGTTACCTCACCACTAGCCATAGTTAAACACCATTTTCCTTTGCCTTTGCTTCGCATCTTGTTTTGTTTAAACGCGCTCTTAATAATACCTAAGATTTTCGCGGTTGTTAAATTGGCTCGAAATCACTGTGCAAAAACCAGGACACGCTAAAAACGGCATCTTTTTCAGGTTGCATGTAGTCGCAGGAAAAAAAAATCACATTTGAAATGCAAATTATTGGAGCGGGTTAAATAACCTTCTGAGTGCCGTTGTGGAAGTGAGAATTTCTTCTCTTTACACCATTCAAGTTCTGGTAATTGTTAGTTCAGTAGGCATTGCCGGAAATAACGTTCTTGGAGCACGCGAAGAGTTGTGGACCACAGCCGCATGGAATCGCAAATACATGCACAGTTTGGAACTACAACACTCTCCTGGTAAATAGCTAAGCCTCCCTATGTTCTTCCACGCTTCTCGCCAGTGTGGCGTTTTAATGGTTTAGTTAAAATGGAAGGGATTTACTTGAAATTATGACACTGTTCGAAAGGAAACTGCGGCAATGTTGTTCATGGGTGAATTTTCATGGTGTTCTGGTAGCTAGCGGTAGGCCTAGTTCACACTAGTACACTAGCGACATAACGACATAAGAAGGACGTTATGTCGTTATGATTGCAGTGTGAACATCTTTAGACCATTTTTGTGGGTGGTGGTGGTGGTGATGACGAAGCCCGGGGGGGCACTCTCATATAGAATGGACTGGGTGCTCGTAGGAAATTTTGAAAAGAACTCCTGAGAGGTACTAAGACCATGTTTTGTGGGCGTGGCCTGAAATGTTTTTCACCAATTATAAAACAACACATAAACTGACACTGACTTTTTTCGGCTCGATATACAGGTATACCCTAAAAGGAAAGTGCGAAAGCTCCTGCTGTGGCAGTATGTTTGTGACCGAGTGAGACTGGATGAGAATGCAACCTCGTCCCCAGGGCCTTCTCCTCGACGATTTTCAAAATGGCGGCTATCAAAATGGTGGCCATCAGCAGTGTGATCAATACGAGCAAAATTATCGCTCATTATTTCGGTAAATACAAAACGTCCAGTCAGTCTCCTGGCTTAGAAGTAAGCTAGTAGACACGGATGATTCTTCTTCTACTGGCATTGGTGAAACGGATGTGTTCAACAAGAAAGGCAATTGATCCACAGTGTACCAAGAGAATGGATCGCATTTGAGGTGAGTTGGAGACATTAATATATAGATTTAGGCCAGCCTAAAAGCGTAGCTCCCGGGTCGGGTTGCTCAGAGCCCGATTAAGCTAACCCAAGAAAAGGTAGAATTTTGATTTGAGTTTTGGAACTTTGCGGTGATGTTTTCTGTGTAATGTTTGGCCTTCTGTTTTGAGTCTTAATAATCACCATATAACAAAACAAAGCAGCAAAAAACACTTGTATAGAAGAAAAAGTAAAAATTCGGTTAACTTTTAATCCTGAGTTAGTGTTAACTGGCTTCCGAACAGTCCTGCCCTGTTTTCAACAAGTTAACCTGACATGAGCCTGTGATACAATTGGAAAAAAAAGCAGCACTTGGTCAGTGGTCAACTTCAAAAAAAAACATGACCATGATGAGCTGTAAACTTGAGCCCGCGATATGTTCACATGATACTGGTCAGCAGATACCTTGTTTTCACAGGTGTCAATTGATCATAGCTTGGATGTCCAATATCAAAGAAGTACACAGTAAACCTAGGCTGCATCTCTGTCAACCTATTATTTGGAGTGTGGCCGCCATCTTGCGCGACGCCATTATTGTCGTCATCATCGCCGCTGTCGTGCATTACACCCCCCTGAGCAATACCGCTAGCCATGACAACCATGAGAAAATCAACTCATGGGTTTCCTTTTCTTTCCTATATGGGGCTCCGCTATTAATAACTGGTTGTTACTTTTGATAAATAAATTTTGAAATCAAAAAGTGATGGATCTCTGTGTTTGCCTACAAATATAAGCTTTAATGACTTAAAATCCGGTTTTCTTCTCTAAATAGTTCCTCCATGCACATGTAAGTGAAAATGCTTTCCAAAGTAGAGCTCAATGAAAAGACTGTTTTACCATGGACAGCAAAAATGAAACTTTTTTGAAAACACCACCTGCAAAACAATGTCTTATCAGCCATACATGTACATGTAGCAGGTGTCATGGGTTACAGCGCTTATTGACAGCCCTGCATGTATAACCAAGGGTTAAGTCGTTATGGGAAAATCTCAAACTGAGGTCTTAACTGTATTGGCTGAGCATTACTGAGCTGAATACAGCAAGATGGAAGATTGCTCAAGATTTCATCACAAAGACCAAACATAGTAGTTTATACTTATTAAATGTTCTCATTCTCATTCCCAGCTCCTCAGCATTATGTACTTTACAGGTTATTCATCCAAAAGTACTTTATCTTGCGAAGAGGAGCAGGGATGGCATAGTGGTGAGAGTGCTCACCTCCCACCAATGTACCCTGGGTTTGATTCCCAGACCCGACATCATATGTGGGTTGAGTTTGTTGTTGGTTCTCTACTATTCTGCCCCGAGAAGTTTTTCCTGGGGTACTCCGGTTTTCCCCTCTCCTCAAAAACCAATATTTCCAAATTCCAATTCGATCCTAGAATGCACGGGCATTTCTGAACGAGTTCTTGTGAACTCCTTGGTGCTCCATGGGTAAACAAATTTAAACAAATTACATACATGTACATGACTTGATATGGAATCAAAACTAAATTTTCCTGTCGCAAATGTAACTTGACAGGATGATATGGAATCTCTAAAAATCCTGCAGCCAAAAGTTGATAGAAATATGGAGAAAGTGTTTTCTGTTTCTTAAAGTGGTACTATGGTCAAATTTTTACCCCTTGATTTTTTAGGTGTATCACATATAATTCCATGAAAGAATAAAAATGCCGTTTACCATTTGCAAATATCTGCGTTAGTTCCAGAGATATTTCAGTTTGAAAAATGTGTAAAATATGCAAATGAGGTGACTGATGACGTCATACACTCAACCCAACATTATATCAAGTTTATGAATAGATCTATCTTGGCCAATTTGCAGTGCAGACCATTGAAACTTGGTAGGTTAATAGTTCTACGGGAAACGCACCTACAGCTATAAAAAATTCTGTTCCCATGGCAACTCACTCTTTTCCAGTACTCACCCACTTGATTTCAATATTTTAGTGATTTTCAGCTCAAAAAATGTTAAGTGAGGCCACAAACTGGAGCTAACATCTTTATGTGCTTGCTGGATCATGCATATGAGGCACCATTTGCAAATAGGAAAATGGAATGCCAAAGGTGGCCAGCAATGCCTTTAATATTGGGGAGGTCTGGAGCCCAGTATGTTGCCATGGTAACAAAACTGATAAGCTTGTATTGTGGAGCACATTTAGTAGAGTCCTACAAAGAATCAAACATTTCTGATACAAATTGGCTGAGATATCTTTTTTCATCATATTTGATCAAAATTTGGTTGAGTGTATGACGTCATCATTTTGCTAATTTACATATTTTAAAAACTTGAATATCTCTGGAATGAAAAGAGATATTTGAAAATAGCAAACAGTATTTTTCTTCTCTTACAGCCTACTCATTTATGTTTTAAAATGGCTTTGATAGGAAAGATGCGATTTTTGTCATGGTACCACTTTAAGGAAAACACCACTAGAAAAAGATAGGAAAACAACTTGTTTGGTTATATAATCAAAATGTAGATTTTTTATGCTTGTGCCATCTTTATGTCAGTAGCTTGACTACTTTTTCTGTGTTTCTATTTAACAGTTAGATTATGAGCTCAAAATTTCTATCATGCATAGAAATCGAGAGCTAATAATCTAGTAATTGTTTTTATAGTATAAATCTACTAGTCATTCAAAACTTTATCTAAGTTTGAGCTTCACAAACACCTTGCAAATGCAAAGAAGTGGCTCCCATAATAGTTATTGTGCACAACCGCACACTGCTATGCTTCTCACTATCTACAATGTTCAGAACAGGTAGTGAGTATTGTAGCCAATCAGAGAATGGCATTTGTGATAGAAAACTAGTAGATTTAGACTTGTCTAACAAGTTATAGAAGTACAGCTTTTATAGTATGATTTCAGGGTGTTTATCTATTGTACTGTAAACATTCCTTGATTCTGTAGATTAAGTAAAAGCAATATGCGAGTTTGGTAATCAACGTACATGTATTTTGTCTGTGAAGGTATTTGAAATCATGCTAAGATTGACAGAGAGACAACCAACTGCATGGCAAATGGGTTCCATTCTGAGGTGAGGAATTGTTTTGGGATTTTAGTTGGAGTAATTATGAAATACAGTTTAAGCATAGTTACTGTTTGAACATTAGGTGCAGATTATTTGGCAGAGGTGGGCCATAAGCAACAGCACTTTAGATGCAAAATATTCATTTCATTTTCACAAGGTTGAATATACTTATTTAACTTAGTTAACGACAAGGAGCATGTTGCTCAGTAGTTGGCATGGCGTTTGCATCTATTAGCATTTTTGGTTGCATGCTGTTGTGTTTGTTTTGTTGCTAGGGTTTGCATTACTGTTGTAGGCCTGGTGCGGAGCAGTTTCCTGTGCCCCCTGGTCAGCGATTTATTGTTGCAATTTATGGTCGTACTTTTAGTGTGCTTTGTGTTTGGGGTGTCTTGATCAGTTTTGGAGCTTTTTAGTGTTTTCTCCCACCCTCCTATCCCTCCCTGTATTATTATTACCTTATTTATTATTACTCTATTAGTGTTTTTATTGTTATTTTGTTATTTATTATTATTATTATTATTATTGTTGTTATTATTATTATTATTGTTGCTGCTTATAAAATTGTTTATTTTTATTATTTCCACTGAGCTCCTGGCTCTGTGTGATGGGTGCTTGGGCTGGGGCTGGGTATGGCGGGCGGGGCTCATGGCTAGGTTTCGGGTAGGGCAGGCTTTTGCGATGTTCTTGCTACATGTACCTGGGTTTGGGGTCGGCAGCTCCAGCCTCCAGGTTCCTGGGCACCCAATCTCCATGTGCGTCTCAGGTGTTAACACAACTTACATGTATTTAAATGAAAGAAATGACATTGAGAAATGTTCGTGGTTGTTTGAAATTAACTAGTTGTTGGCACTTTTTTAAAACAGCATTTTTAGATAAGTTTGAACCATTGCACACATGTATACTAATACATATATCTGTTTTTAAAAATACCTCCCGACAAAAATGAGTTTATTCCTAAATCTAATATTTACATTGTGTGTTGCATCACATATTGCACATACAAGTACAGCCTATTCAGTCCTTTAGCGTGTTAGTACACTGCACATACTATGAAAATCACCGTACTGTCCAATGGCCTTGAATGTTTTTGTACAGAGTGGTCTGACTTGCCCACAGTCCTTTGTATATTTGTGAGTTGACTGTAAGGGATTATTGTAGTGCTGGATACAAGATTTGAATTTCAACCTAGAGGTGGGGAAATGGAATAAAGCAGATAAATGTGTTAAAATATTGTTAGCACATTTATCTTCTTCTTCCCTTTTCCTTCAATTGAAAAGCCTCTAATTGAACTTTTTCAAGTCCTTGATGTTTTCTCCTTTTCCTCAATCATAACAATGTCCAAACATGTCAACTGCTTTTGGTAATCAGAACATTTCCTCTTTATTGTTAGATACATGTAAGAAAGAGACAATGAAAAGAGCTGCACTGTACATGTACTGAGATCAACTGGTATGGAGAGACAATGGACAAGAGATGTATGGTATGGAGAGGTGCGGAGAGGGATGATGGTCCCATCCAAGGTGAGCCACAAGTTGCTCTGTTTTGGGTTGGAGCAGTTATTATTTGGGAGCCTTAGATTGGACTACAATTGAGCACGAGTACGATTTTTGATTTTCAAATCAGTGACATTTCCAGAGCCCTAGTTCTTCATGCTGGGTTTAGGTAGCAAGGGTAGCTCATGGGATAAATGGATATGTGTCATGATAATGTGAAGCCTGAAAACTAGAATTGAAAAGTCGTTATCGTACTCGATCTTGTAATCATACTCAAGTCTAAAGTCCCCTAATAATATAGTTTTATTACTTGGTGGGCCTTGGCTAGCAATAATGGGACAATGTAGGCACCTGAGAGAATCAAGAAGTAGCCACTTCCATTGTGAATTCAACTTGGTTAAGAAATAAATCAACTTCCACTGCTGGACAGGACTTGATACATGTATGTTAAATGTTTCAAACACTAGTGAGCTGGCAGCAACTGCTGGTTGTCTTAACACGGTACCTAAAGTATATAGGTCATTCCATGGTATTTTGGACAAAGAAAGGGTAACCAAAACTCTCTTAAATAGCTCCCATTTTTGGATTGTGCTGTAGTCAAATGGGGTTGTAGCTAATGCAGAAAAAGTAAGATTTTTAAGAGTTATCGTCATTATTTCATAAATTAACATAAACATATGTTGCAGAGAGGACATTTTATTATTACTTTTGCAATCAGTTAAAAAAACTGAAAGAAAACAAAAGAACTGTAGACCAAATGTACATAATTTGTAAGCAAAATCTGCATAATTGGGACTTTCAGCCTGGCTGGTATTCCATAATCCTTTGTAAGCTGTAGAACTGATGTTCTCACAAATGTCCTTTCTGCAACATTTTTACACCATTGAGGTTTGTTTATTTTGGTCCAAGGAATGCTGTGAAGTTGCCAGTGTGGGAACTTCTGATTTATGGCGAGGGGTAAATTGAATTATATCAAAATGTTGATAGACTATTACATGCATGCAAAAAATCAGGTTACCTTTTGTTGCAGAGGTACAATTATGTTACAGAGACATAATATTCTGACTCAAATTAATGTAAATCATAATTAATATATTATTTTTATATTGCAAACTCTCAGTCCAGTGATAAGTTTTATTATTAATTATAATTGTTTGTATTTAAGCCCTACAAAACTTGTTTCATTCATTTTCTGGTTGCTTATTAATACTTCTTCAAGACTTTTTGAATCGAAGCATGTGCAGTGAGGTGGAATGTGCGATCCACATCGAGGTAGTTTACAGACCCCTTCGTAAGCTCCATGCGTCATTTTATCGCCAGAAGGGGCAGCCAGAACAGATCTATCAGACCAGACAATGGCGGCAACTTTGTGCGGGGCGAAAAGGAGCTGTGAAGTGCTATTGACGGGTGGAACCAGGAAGTCATCGCGGAGTTCCTCTTGCAGAGAAATGTTCAGTGGATCTTCAACCCACCAGCAGGCTCTCACCACAGTGGCGTTTGGGAGCACTGCATTCGCACCATTCGAAAGATTATTAGTGCCCTTTTAAAGAAACACGTCCTTGACAACGAAGGGCTTGCTACTCTCATGTGCAAGGTGGACTCCATAGTCAATGGCAGGCCCCTCACAAAGGTGTCCGACGACCCAAGAGACCTTGAGGCCCTTACAACAAATCACCTTCTTCTGCTACGGTCTGGTACTACACTGCTGCCTGGTGTTTTCAGAAAGGAAGACGTCTATTCCCGTTGGAGGTGGCGACAAGTTCAGTATTTATCAGATGTTTTCTGGCACAGGTGGCTCAAGGAGTATCTTCCTAGTTTGCAAGAAAGGCAGAAGTGGACAGGATCAACAACTAACTTCAAAGTTGGAGACGTCATCCTTGTGGTAGACGAGAACTCTCTAAGGATTTTGTGGCCCCTTGGTCGTATCCAGGAAGTGAAACCCAACAAGGGAGATGGGTTGGTAAGGAGAGTGGCATTGAAGACCAAAGCGTCAGTCCTAGAACGCCCCATCAGCAAGATTGTTCTACTGGGGGCATCCAGATCCACAAGAGTAGCTGGGCCCTATGGATCTTGAGGATGCCCCTTGCAGAAAAGTTTGTTTGCGACATCAAAGGGAACACTTTTCTCCTGGTCTACCTGACTGTCTCCTGATTTGAATGAATTGATATTGATTGATTGACATTAATTTTTTAGATCTTAATTGATTAGGAGCAATTTCTCAAGTTTTTTCCGTTTGAATCATTCAACTTAGTATAAATGCTTTAATGTCGCATTTAGGGGCTGGTATGTTAGATTCAAACTTCTTGATCCGTTTGTTTGATTTTTCCATGCGTGATTGTTGCATAATCCTATTTAAGTGCGCGTGACATTGCGTTACATCACAACTCATTCATGAATTTGGATCAGTTTTCAATCAAGTTTCTCAATCGCCACGTGCTTTCGCTCACTAGTGTTGTGTTTCGGTTTTCTATTGTTTAATTCAAGTTTCCTCATCTATTTCTTCGCATCACCGACCAGAGGAATATTTGTAAGTTTACTTTATGCTGTGATTTTCAATTAGTGCATCAGTTTCTTAGAAATATTGTAGTTTATTTCCTTTCAGTCGAAACATTGTTACTAATTGTCATTGTTGTCCTTCAAATATCATCTTCAAAATGCATTCGGACTACCTCTTGATCAGATTAATTGCAGTAAGCATTAAATGGAACTTATTTTTAATTAATTAATTTATTTGTCTACGGTTTGGTGCTTACAGTCAATGTGATAAAAAGATTTGTTATTGTAATTAAATTTAAACTAAGTTAGAGACTGCTGATGTTTCTGAAATGTCCTCTCTGCAACATACATTTACACGTACAAAATACTGTGGAATGACCCAACTGCTCAACTTCAATTCAACTGCTCAACTTCCTAATCAACCCATGATTCTCTTTAGATCAATTATGCATTGATCTTCTCCCAAGCTGAAATTGAACAGTTTATAAAGGGGCGCAGACATCTCAGAATTGAGAGGTGACATTAATAAGGATTGAAGGACATTTAAAAGAGCAGCTTCGCCTAAATATCAACTACACTGTAGACTTGGAAAAAGCGAAAAAATCGAATTTCTTCAAACTCGCCCAGAATGAAGCCCTACGGGCACTAGTTACAAAAATATTGTTTTAAGTTCGATAAATCAAAACTTATTTTTTTACGCAATTTTTTCATTTTGATGCCTCAAATAGGCCAAAATCGATCAAAAATGAGCGGCATATTCAGAGGCTCGTAAACTCAAAAGTAAAAATCTTCATTACAAACTGATTGCATGTCGTATTTGTACTTCCTTTCTTGTATATTTAGAGCTAAATAGAAGAACTACAGACCTGTTGCTAATATTCCATTTCTTAGCAAAGTGATCGAAAAGGTTGTCGCAACATAAACGTACAACTACCTTGAAGCTTACAATTTGATGCCAACTATGCAGTCTGCATATAGGAGACACCACTCTACGGAAATGACCTTGCTACGTGTGACAAGTGACATTCTTAGAACGATTGACCATCACCAAGATATTGTATTAGTCTTACTCGATTTATCAGTGGCCTTTGATACTATTGATCATACAATCTTGGTGGAAAGACTCGAGTCTTACTTTGGTTTCTCAAAATTGACACTGTGCTGGTTCAGATCTTACCTTGAAAACCGTCAGCAATCAATAATCATTGGAGATCAAGTGTCCACTCCTTGTGCTCCGCGTTATGGTGTCCCACAAGGGTCTATACTTGGACCATTACGTTTCACCCTGTATATCACCACTCCTCAAGATGTAATTGCTCGCCATAATTTGAATTCTTTGTTTTATGCAGATGACACTCAACTATATAATTATAGCTAGTGATCCTGCAAATCAGGCCCTGTCCCTGACTGCCCTCCGAAGTTGTATAGAGGATGTAATGCGATGGAACCCGCAAAACATGCTAAGAAGTATGCTGAAAAGACGGAGGTTATACTATTTACATCCCGGTTCACCAAGACACCTAACTTCGAGAAGCTCTCTTTTGACAATACCGTCATTGAACTAACTGAGAGAGTTCGTGATCTTGGTGTTAATTTAGATAAAAACCTATCACTGACATACCACATAAACGAGATGTGTAAGAAAGCAACTGATGCCATCAGGTCCATAGGCCGCATTTGCAAATACGTCACCAAGGAAAATCTCAAACTGTTAGTTAATGCGCTTGTAATATCCTGTCTGGACTACTGTAATAGTATCCTTTATGGTCTCCCAAAACAGGAACTGGATAAAATTCAAAGAGTTCAAAACACTGCTGCACGCCTTACCACTGGAACCAAGCAATACGACCACATCAAACCTGCCCTTTGAGAATTACACTGGCTACCTGCTGAATCACGGATTATATTTAAACTTCTGCTTATCACCTTTAAGATTATCCATGGACTTTGTCCAGCCTACTTGTCATCCCTCCTACAACAATACCACTCGCAACGGAGCCTACGCTCATCCTCTAAACTTCTTTTCACTGTCCCTACTGTGAACTCTGTGACATACGCTGAACGTGCCTTTTCTTTCTCTGTACCTATATTATGGAACAGTCTACCGGATTCTGTTAAAAATACAACATCTCTTTTGTCTTTTAAATCTGCTCTCAAAACACTCTTGTTTCAGAAATCTTACTTTTGATTTGTTCTTTTTTATGAGGAACTGTATTTTAATTAATTATTTCATCTATTTTATTTAGTACTGTTATTAGATATATTTTATAGGATTTAACTAATTTATTTTTTTATAGTAATGTAAGCGCGTTGAGTTTTTTAAATGCGCCCAGAAAACTTTATTATTATTATTATTATTATTATAAATAGATCATGATTTAGTTGGAACTAAAATATTTGATGAATTTTTTAAATTAACGACCCAAGACAGCTTTACAAGAGATCTACATTATTTTAGCCTATTTTCAAATGCTAAATAGGTGTTCTGGTACACGGCTTTTCCCAAAACAACTAGTTTGGTCTGAAAGAGCATTGTTTCTTCTTCAAATTAGTGAAATAAAATTTTTGGGTAAATAAAATCGCGAGCACTGAGATAGCAAACTAAATGCAGCACTTCTTCCTGAAAACGTGACCTTTGACCCAAGCATAACGAAACCGATTACTGCAAGAAAACCCGGAAGAAAAGCAAACGCTTTGTTATTTTGAAACAATTTCTAGTGATCTCTCTCTGAAACCATTATTGCAAGAAACTGTTTCCAGATATGAAATCCCACAGGGTCAAAGAAGGAGCTAAAGGGCGCATTTTGACACAATATTTTTGTTTGCTGAGAATTGAAGTCAATGACCGTTGACGAATTCCACTGAAATTTGCAAACTTGAAGTATGTTAGCCGATACTTACCTGAATATTTATATTTATAAAAGAGTCATCTTCTTGGATTAACCTTCAAAAGAAGCTGGACCCAGATTTGGAAACCTCTAAAAGAAGAAATGTTTAATGTTCCGTGACCTGCCCGCTGCTATAAATTCCATGCACATGCTGACCACATGTTTGTCGTAAAACTAACTGAACTCCACTGATAGTTTCCATGGGCAGCTCCAAAATAAACAATCCCCAAAAATGTAAAGTGAAATTGGCTGTCTTCATGAACAGTTAGAGGCTAGAGTCAAGTTCCATTACCTTTAAAAAGTGCTTGATTTCATTTGTTTGCATTGACTTTGTTCACTACTCCCACATTTGAATACCGCGAATCGGTCACGCCAAAAACAGTGCAGACCATGCAGACCGTGCAGACTGCAGACACTTGTTTGGGCCTTTCATTTTGACTCATTTTTTTTGCTCTAGTTACAAAATAGTGTTCAATATATCTGAAAGTTTGCCATTTATGCACAGGCTGCTCAAGCGCAGTATTTGACTTTTGATTCAATAGACAAACGCGTACAAGACTTTGTATGGGAAACTTACTCAGTCTGCGCGGTCTGCAGTGTTTTGGCGTGACAGTAACTACTGAGTGAACAAGTAAAATCAAGAACTTTTAAAAGGTAATGGAACTTGACTCTAGCCTCTAACTGTTCATGAAGACAGCCAGTTTCACTTTACATTTTTGGGGATTGTTTATTTTAGGGTTTCTCATGGAAATTGTCAGTGGAGTTCCGTTAGTTTTACGACAAACATGTGGTCAGCATGTGCATGGAATTTATAGCAGCGGGCAGGTCATGGAACATTAAACATTTCTTCTTTTAGAGGTTTCCAAATCTGGATCCAGCTTCTTTTGAAGGTTAATCCAAGAAGATGACTCTTTTATAAATATAAATATTCAGGTAAGTATCGGCTAACATACTTCAAGTTTGCAAATTTCAGTGGAATTCGTTAATGGTCATTGACTTCAGTTCTCAGCAAACAAAAATGTTGTGTCAAAATGTGCCCTTTAGCTCCTTCTTTGACCCTGTGGGATTTCATATCTGGAAATAGTTTCTTACAATAATGGTTTCGGAGAGATATCACTGGAAAATGTTTCAAAATAACGAAGTGTTTACTTTTCTTCTGGGTTTTCTTGCAGTAATCGGTTTCGTTACGCTTAGGTCAAAGGTCACGTTTTCAGGAAGAAGTGCTGCATTTAGTTCGCTATCTCAGCGCTTGCGATTTTATTTACCCAAAATTTTATTTCACTAATTTGAAGAAGAAACAATGCTCTTTCAGACCAAACTAGTCGTTTTGGGAAAAGCCGTGTACCAGAACGCCTATTTAGCATTTGAAAATAGGCTAAATGTAGACCTCTTGTAAAGCTGTCTTGGGTCGTTAATTTAGAAAATGCATCAAATATTTTAGTTCCAATTAAATCACAATCTAATTAGCTCTAAATATACAAGAAAGGAAGTACAAATATGACGTGCAATCAGTTTGTAATGAAGATTTTTACTTTTGAGTTTACGAGCCTCTTAATATGCCGCTCATTTTTGATCGATTTTGGCTTATTTGGGGCGTCGAAATGAAAAAATTGTGTAAAAAAATAATTTTTGATTTATCGAACTTAAAACAATATTTTTGTATCTAGTGCCCGTAGGGCTTCATTCTGGGCGAGTTTGAAGAAATTTGATTTTTTCGTTATTTCCAAGTCTAGTTGATATTTAGGCGAAGCTGCTCTTAATTAACCAGCCAGTACAGATTTTAATTTTAATGGCCTTTATTTGCCAAAATAAAGGTCGATTGTAGGACTTGATTTATTATATGCAGCACATGGCTATTACAAGCTTTAACAGCTACAACAATAGGTGAAATTGTAACCACTCTAGTTTACCAGACTGATGAGTTTATAAACCTGCATTGAAGGTTCTGCAGAGGGGTAGGACAGGGCCTGGTGTATGGAAGGTTAGAGTTAGTGTCCTCAAGTGTAGTCTATGAGAGCAAGGCTTTTCTATCAATCACGTTTTCTTTTTCTTCCTACTTGAAGGTTGCAAAAGCACAGTCAAGCAACAACAAAATTAGTTGAATGGTGATAAAGGCTGAGAGGGAAATTATTAATCACATACAGTTAGTACCTAACCTATGGACTCCACTGTGAGGTAAGACATGGCTTCTTTGTTATGGCATGGTTAGTGTTATTCTTATTTGAATCCACTTGTCTATGAATGATGTTACTACATGTAGATGTACACTGTTCTGTAGCTCAGTAATGGTACACACTGCAATAAGTACAAAAAAAGTAAAAGGATAACCACTACCCATTATTTACTCAAAAGTACCACCTACTACATGAGACAGTGTAAATAGCATTATATAATTAATACACTGTACGCAGCAACTGTAGTCTCATATGGCAATTTCAGGATAACAAATAAGAGTTACATGCTATGTTTTATTTAAAAACATTTCTTGATAAGGAGTTCATTGGTTACACCCTCAAATTTAAGTGCCGTGACCTTGCATATTAAGTGGGAGATGCAGTAGCCTCATGGTTAGTGTGCTCATCTCCTGATCAAGCAGTCCGGGTTCAAGCCATGGCAAGGGACATTGTGTTGTGCTCTTGGGCAAAACACTTTACTCTCACAGTGCCTGACTCTCCACCCATGTGTATAAATGGGTACTGGAGAACTTAATACTGGGAGTAACTTCGCGATGGACTAGCATCCCATCCAGGGGGGAGTAGAAATTCTTCTAGTCGCTTCATGCTACATAAACTGGGATAAGCTCCGGCCTGATTGGCCACTTGACTTGTTTGCAGACTTAACCTTTTACCTTGCATATTAAGCACTGCATCAAAACTTGAAAAACTTATTACATAATTGGTACCAGGACACTTTTTTGACCGAAATTGAAATAAATTATGTTATATCCCATGTTACTGTGCCTTTCATTAACACACAAACTCTGCTCAATTAACGGTTTTGTGTTTTACTGCTGTCAATCATCTTAGTGGACCTCTCAGGGAAGAAAAGTTTACTTCATCAGGTTCAAAAGATAATGTCTATGGGTTATGATTGGTAGATTTCAATTGATTTTGTTTGTTCTGTTTTTTCAAACATGATACTCAAAGATGTTTAACATACTTCATATCATACCCCAGTCAACAACTTCAATTTCACAGGCAATCTATTTATGAAAAACTGTAAGCCCCTTCCCCCCCCCTCCCCTCCTTAGATGTTGTAGACTGTCACAGATATGTGCATGTACTTTGCAGCCAAATTCTCATGAGCATGGGTGGAAACTATAAAGCAGGGCAAGGGGCAATAGTAGGGGTACACTATCTACACTTAGGACAAATCATTAAAAATGAATGACTGGCAAAAATTAAGAGGCTAAGGCTGTTCATGTTTGTTGTTGCTAGGTGAGAAATGCCAGATATATGGAGACATACCTCTACAAAAACTGGAGAATGGATTGCATGAAGGAGGTGAGTTGCAATTTTCTTTGGAACAGTTGTTATTAATTGATAAAATTAACAAAAGCTGCCTTGGAAGTTTTCCTAATAATAATAATAATAATAATAATAATAATAATAATAATATCACAAATGTAAAGCATTTAACCAGAAGCGCGAAACTTAAACCACATGGTTTATATTTCATACCAAATAAAGAGCAGAACAAAGTTAAAATTTGCAATGGGTCAATAATTTTAGAGCTCTTGGTGAGTACGAATCAAAAGCTGTGGGATTTGAATTTTGGCAAGGAGTCAGCCAAGTTAAGGAGCACAGGTCCACCTTCAAGAGATTTCAAGCAGGTTCTTTGTGTGATGATCAATATTTTAACTGTAATGACTATACATATGGCGTCTTAATACCTGCAGTACTCAGGTCTTTCAGCAGGTTTCTGTACAAGATGATCTTGATAGCAAATTACACCTGACTTAATAAAGTGTATTATCGTTTGTCTCACGATGTAGTCACTTGAGATGTAGATCATGACATTTCGACTGCTTACTGCTAGTCTTCTTCAGGCGATAAGGACACCCGATTACACGGTATCATTTATATCACAAAGGTCGGCTGTTTCTCACTTATTTCATCACGCTTATGTCCGTCACGCTTATGTCGTGCAAGATTTATCCCTCTGTGAAAGCGAAATGCACTCTGGGAATTAGTAAATGACACAATTAGGTTCAGTGGAGTGCTTTTAATTTTAGCTTTTAAAAGAAGAATTAGGGTTGGATTTTGGTTTATACAGTATCAGATAAATTTGCATTCACAGGCAAACTCATAATAAGAACATATCCTCCACACATACGAGTTTAGATAGACAAGTGAGTCGCACAGGTGATAGGTGAAGGCTTTGCGGCTTTGCTTTGTTGTTTGTAAGATCAGCGGAGTGCTTTTAATGGATATGACAAGTATACAGTTAAAACAACAAATGAATTTCTGGTGAGGTAATTAGTGTTGGCAAATATTTTTAAAGATAATAAGGTGTTGATTTCAGAGAGAGTAACTTTTCCTTTGCAGCTTTCCTTTGCGGCTTTCCTTTACTGTTTGTAGGATCAGTGGAGTGCTTTTAATTTCAGCTTTTAAACGAAGATTTGGGGGTTCATTTTGGTGTATACAGTGTCGGATAAATTTGCACTCACTGGCAAACTCATAATAAGAACATATTGTCCATACATACAAATTTGGATAGACAAGCAAGTTGCACATGTGATAGCTGAAGGGTCTACATAAAATTTTCGGATTGGTAGCGCAGTTGTACTTTTGCCAGTCTTGAAGTGAATTGAATGAGCATTGTCTGAATTAAATGAGCACTGTGAGAGCACTGTATGAGCATTGTATGAGCGCTGAAATATACGGTTTACAGTAGTGATAATGAAGTTGGTACAATTCATTTGCAGTTTTCAGTTTTTTATGAAGTTTTGGAAATGTGCTGTTTTACATTTTCTGTCAACGAAAGTGTGGTTGTGATTAAACAATCGATAATCATTTTGTCAGGGTAAAGCCAATACAAAAGTTCATTGATGACAAGTATACGGTTAAAACAACAAATTAATTTTCAGTGAGGTAATTAGTGTTGCCAAATATCATTAAAGATAATAAGGTATTGATTTCAGAGAGAGAAACTTGTACTTTGCGAATTTCCTTTGCTGTTTGTAGGATCAGTGGAGTGCTTTTAATTTCAGCTTTTAAACAACGATTTGGGGGTTGATTTTGGTTTATACAGTGTTGGATAAATTTGCGGGCGAACTCATAATAACATATCTTCAGTACACACAATTTTAGATTGACAAGCGGGTCGCATGCGCAATAAGACAAGCATATGATTAAAACAACAAATTAATTTCCGGTAAGGTAATTAGCTTTGCCAGATATCTTGAACAATAAGAAGGAGTTGATTTCAGAAAGAGGAACTTTTCCTTTGATGCTTTCCTTTGCTGTTTGTAGGATAAGCGGAGTGCTTTTTGTTTCAGCTTTTAAACTAAGATTTGGTTGTGGATAATACACTGTAACAGAAATTCCTTTATTATGTATTGGAAAATTTAGTTATTAATCTTTCTTTTGGGTTGGTACATTTCGCTGACCCCTAGCACATGGACTAACACGATGGACCTGGTGTACATGAACTACTTGAATAAACTACCAATGGACTACCCAAAATGTAAACCCCTAAAATTTTCAAAACAAAAGGTCTACAGTTTAGTTTAAGAATCAGTTTGTCTGCTTTTGTTCCAATCTTCTAGGAACAATTTTTAAACGTCATTGCTTCTGTATGCATTGCATACCATTTATTAAACGTGCATTAATTCTGAATTTCAGAGGCATATGGAGGTGCATAACATAGAGTTCTGATCATGAAAAATATATATTACTTATCCCTTGATTTTGAACCATTTGTAAAGTAAAAGTAGTAGGAAAAGTGTTTATTACGTAAATATTATGTTTGTTTAGTGCAGATAATCAGTAGCCTAGATAGCCAAAGTAAGTTTCATAAGGTTACACTATTTTCCAGCCACCGTCTATGGAGGTGCACCAGTATGGCAGTTCAGTACTAGACTCTGTAAATGCAAAACATTTCGACAAAGATATCTGAAGTTTGGCCTTCCACAGACCTAGAACTTGGAGAGTTTCATCTTTATTCATCTTCTATAAGATTGCATTTTCTGGACTTAATTCATGGAATGGTTTTTGATTTATTTTTTTTACATGACAGTGAAAAAAATCCATAGTTTGTTAATAATTTATTGTGATCTACACTGCAGTGTGTTGAAAAAAGAAAATTGTTCAATCCATAAAAGTACAGTTGCACTGATAACTGCAGCCTTCAGCATGATCTTGTCAAGCAAGCTCACCTAATGATTTTGCATGTCTCTAGAGACAAGTTTCTGTTTGCAACTGACTATTCAGTACTTCGAACTCTTGAATGACCCCAATTGAAAGAAATATATTTCCACCAAATAAAGAGCAGAAAAATGGTTAAATTTGTTAATAATGGTTTGATGATTCCATAGCTCTTTGTGAGTAAGTAAAAGTTGCATGATTCAAAGTCTGGCCAAGTGGGAGCACAGGTCTGCTCATCAACAAAATAACAACAACAAAAAAAAAAGCAAATAAAAGTGAAAGTCGTGGTCCATACTCAGAATAAAACATGATCCATGCTCAGCCTCAGGCCATGCTTCTAATTGCAGTTTACAGTGAGCATGATTTCTGAATGATTTCACGAGATTTCAACCAAATTCTTTGTACAATGATGGATGGTTTCTGCTGTATTGAACCTGTATGCAAATGTTAAATACGCTTGAGTAACAAAATAAAATAAGTGGCTTTTCTGTTGTTTAGCAATTCAGGATACACTGTACAGAATAAGCAATCCAAACTTGTAATGAAATTAATGTTGTGCGAAATTTTTTGCAAGTAATGTATATGCAAACTATTTAAATTTTGTGTCATAATAAGGAGAGTAATGAGCAGAGAAGAGTCTTCATTTCATTGAGATGTCCCCCAGTTCAGAGGATTTTAAGTTTCTCATTTCAAGCTTATTTATTCCTGCGTCAATATTATTCCTTCAAATGATTCAGAATTTCTTGCCTCTAGCTTCAGAGTTAATGTCTGGTTCAGAATCATTTATCCCAACAAAGAACATCATTGTCTGCAGTCTCAAGGCTAACATTCTGCTGCAAAAACATTGATTGATTGCTTAAGAATTAGTTTGTATTGGTGGGGTAGAAATGTTTGGGTAATCCTTTAGGAGGTTGTGAAATTCTTAAGACTGTGAAGCAAACTTTTAAGAGAAAAGAACTATTTGCACATTGTTTTTATGCAAGTTTAGCAAAAGTCACGTACAAAATACTTACTAGTTACATATTGGATTTGTAGGCAAGTTGTTAGAGACATAGATCACAGGATCAAGGACCGTGGACCCAGAACGATCCAGGATAGAGGACCCAGTACAGAGGACAGAGGACCAAGGACTCAGAACAGAGGATCAAGGAGCAAGGATAGGACTGACGACTGACAACTGGGGATCAAGGCAAGCCTTGAATGACAAACTTTCATAAGTTGAATTATAGATATATTAAGGTATATGAGATATTACCAGCAGCAGAGTCGGCACAGTGCACCTTGCCCCGAGGGTTTTTCTCCGGGTACTCCGGTTTCCCTCACTCCTGAAAAACCAATATTTCTAAATTCCAATTAACAAAATTGGTGACACATTGCGGTGAGCTAACTGAGATGAAAAATTCTTTGATTAATTACTCAAGGTAAACATTTGTAATACCAATTTATTACTCTCTGTTTATTTGCTAGTTACATGTGCACATGTGGTTTCGTGGTCTCCTTTGCACCTGTTATTTTAGTTAATGAGCAAATTGGAAAGAAGCATTATTTATTTTCTGTCTCTTTCATAGATCCTTTTTTAATCATAGGTAAAGGGAAATTCCCAAGTGAATCAATCAATCAATCAATCAATCAACCAACCAACCAACCAACCAACCAACCAATCATTTAATCAATCAATCACTCAATAACTCTATTAATAGTTAAGATAAAAAGCCCAGGATATGCAGCTAACTGAAATAGCAATTACCAACCTTTAAATTTAACATTGTATTCCAATACCACGTTGATTCACATGTAACTAGTACCCATGTAAACAGAGTATTGGACTGACCAGTGTGTTGTGTGGGTGTCATTCATTTGCAAATAAGTGGCTTGCTTGTCTCATTTTCCATACAATTCATTATATCGGAGCCAGGAATTATGCCAATAGCAATCATCGCTAAAAATTAACTGAAACTCAGTTATGGTTAAATCTGTTTCTGTGAATTAAAAGTTTGGTAATTGTTGTTGTATTTTCATGCGTAAAGACATAAAACAAAAAGAGCCGACATTTTGTTCAAAATTGCCTTAAAAAGTAAATTTTCACAACTATTATTGTTTAATTCAGAAACGGACAAAAATTTAAAAACCCATGCAGAAAATAAACCAAAATTCATCAATTCATCATTCAATTAGAACTAATTTATGAAATGCTCTTTATATTAGAAAAGAAACCTAAACTGAACACTCGATCTGATTCAATCAAAGCAAAACTATTTAGTTCTTAATTAATACTCTCTACATTCCACATTGTAGTGTTTTTAATCAGATGCAACAAGACTTTCACATGCATTCTCAGTATGTAAAGAACTCACAAGAATATGACTTTTAGTTTTACAAATTTGAAAATGATGAATGAGTCATCAAAAGGTCATTCAAAAGTATTATCGCTAATTTTTATTCTTAATTGTTTGTCCAAAGCCTCCGTTGTGAGAAAATATAGTCAAAATTCATTCACCATTTTATTTATTTTTTACATGTGTACAGACATTTTGAGTGCTCATTAAAAATTCTCATTTTTAAATTCTAGGATGCTCTTAAATGCAAAGCTAAAATATTCCTATTGAGTTCTAAGGACAATTTATTTCAGTTCCTTAAAAGAAATTGAAGTTACACTTTTCGATATATGTACAGGCATTGATGTACCACTAAAGAAGTAAGACAGCAGGATATAATCATTACACTAAATTTTATTTTGCAGAAGCCACTTATTTGCTCATGAAAACCTAGTTTCTCCTTCTCACAAGATTCCTATTGAACAGCTTTATGATGAAATCTGTTCACTTCCATTGGTCTTCGTCGGAAATCTTAAATTTAGTTTGGAATTGAAAAACATGTATGTTGTACTTAAAAACTGTTGCCAGAATGCTAAGTTATTTGCTTTTCTTGAGAAAAATTTTTTCCTGTATTTACTTTCAAAAATAAAAGACTTTTGTAATCCAAATAAACTTGTTTGGGAAAGTAGCTGCTCAATAGGAAACTTGTATTCATGAAAATATTTTACTTGTTTTTTTTTTCTGTAGTTTCAACGTGCATCATGCTCTAAAATCATTAGCTAATTCAGTTCTCACTGATCACAATTATTTTCTTTGGGTGAGCAACATTTTCATTTTTGTCACTGAGTAATTTTTTGTTGAGATCAAAAGCATGATGGTGCTTGAAACTATAGTATTTTTTTGTTATCACCTTTGAACAAAGGAAGCTTCCTAAAACTACCCTTTTGTGTTAATACAAGTAAATTCAATTGGCTGATCAAGAAATTATTAATTGAATGCGATACCAATCTGCTGCTTTTCACAAATTTATTCAATTGACTTAGGTGTTCTGCAAACTTGTTATTTATTACTTGATCAGTAGTACAAAAAACTTTGAGCTGCGTTTTTCCAAAATAATGCATTTAAAGTATATTCAATTGTAGGATTAAGAAATTATGAAATCAATGCAATACCAATCTGTAGGATTTCACAAATTTATATAACCAACATGCATTTATTGTCATACAAAATTGTTATTTCTTACTCAATCAGTTTTTAAAAAACTAATTTTTTTTTCTAAAATAATTTCTTTACTTCCTTTGTTTAAAGGTGCCACAGCAAGCTCATTAGCACAGAAGTAAACAATCACTAATCAACTCAGCTAAGAAAACACTACAAATTTTGGTGTCATAAGGTCTTCACATTAGCATTGACACTAACGTAGGCCAAACGTGGGGATAGTCAGAAGAACTAGGGTGTAGAACAGACCCTTCAGATCTAGTGGGCGTTCCTAGTCAGCCATAATATTGGCATCATAGTACATGTATAATAGAGAGAAAAGTAACCCTTGTGGTTATTTTCGTTAGGGTTTCGATGCAGTAGTTTTCAGTAGTTCAAAACCACCTAGGGAATCGGGTTTTTTAAATCCTACTTTTCTCCAGAAAGTCTTAATTAAGGCAGATCGAGTATGTCTAAGTATTATTACTACTTAAGCATCAATTTAATAGCAGAACAAGTTAGTTAGGGTATAAGTTTTTTTACTGTGCTAATGAGCTTGTTAGTTTTTTTCTTTGTGGATTTGATATTTTCCACTGAACTTAGTATATTTTAGATTATTTTCAGGAACTGAGATGGCCCATACACCCGCACACAACACAAATGGTCAGATTTAAATCTAGCCGATCGATGGACCTGCAGGGTTGTGGAAACTCTTGCTCTGAGGACGGTGTTTCTGACGTTCCTCTGCAATATTCCAATTGAGAAATCCTGGTGAGTTTATCTGCTCCGCTCATTTTTGATGGAGGCGCTTGTACACTTTGATGGTGTGGTCGTTTGCTCTCAAGTGGAGAAGGCATCATGGGGGAAGGTGAGGGTTTGCTTTTCATGTCTCTTTGGCTTTACTTGACTACGTCAGAAAACCACACCTTTATTCCAATTGGCTTGAAAGGTGTTTGTTTTCAATCAGTGTTTCTAGAATTTTTCTGTTGTTGAGGACGTAAAACAGTAGTGCTTTAGTGCAGGTCATGGGTAGTACATTTCCAGGATGTTGGGGTTAGTTTTGAACAATGAAGGTCACTGATCTGGCTTGACTGGAATTTCACAAGCGACACTAGATTGAGCTGATAGTCATCTGGGATTCTTCTGAAAGAGCCGATGCTCGTTTAGGGCTTTTCTTATTTAAAAATAATTTTCTTTTCGTTTAAATTCTGAAGATAAAGACAAATTAGGTATCGAATAAATATAAATTAGTCACAATTATCTTAAGAACAGAATTTATTAACACTATCAGTCCACAGTTCAAAGAAAAATTAAGAACATTAACCGTATAAAATATAATTAAAATTATCTGGAATTACAACTTTGGCTTTTTTTTCTCATTAACTCCAGGAATTAGTTCACCTAAAAGAACTCAAAAGCAGTCTCCTGCGCTGGCGTTACTTGGGTTGTCACGCAACACTTTTTCCCGGAGTGTTGCGTGACGATTAAAATAACGCCTATGAAGGAGGCTTCTATTTGGGAAATTTTAATCTTAGCTACTAAACATATAGTTACATTTTCCGTGATCAAAGTTCAAAGCGTAGGCCAAATTGTTCATTTTGACTTCCAAAACGTTTAACTAACCTCGTAAACATTTTTTGTATATGAATTTTGTACGTCTAGAATTTACCTTCTTTAACTTATGAATAGAGGGGGTAAGTTTCTAAAGAAACTGTGATGCTGTGTCGGTGGGGAGTATAACAAGATAATTTGGTTTTATCAACTGGGTTGATAATGTGAATTGGCCACCGTAAAGACATTCGAAAGCTGACGTTTCGATCGTTAGCCCTTCGTCGGAGCGAATTGGATTCGCTCCGACGAAGGGCTAACGATCGAAACGTCAGCTTTCGAATCTCTTTACGGTGGTCAATTCACATTATCAACCCAGTTGATGAAACCAAATTATCTTCTTTAACTTACTTAGTGCCAATTGCTCATTTTTTTGATTTCCAAAACCTGAGATTTACCGCGGAAGCTTTATTTTTTGACTAAGTACATAAACTGTAAGCTAATTATCAAAATTGCATTTCAAAACTATAAATTCAACTTCTAAAACCAAGCATATATTTCGAATTTTTTTTTAATTTCGTAGGCCAATTGTTCATTTTTACGTCTTAAACAAACTAAATCTAGGAAACGTTTCTCATCGTTTTGTTTTTCTAATACTTGCTCAACTTCGTTGTTGTCCTTGGGGATGCAGCGGCAGTTAATCGTGACGAGACGAAGTAACCCGAGCGGTAAAACCTTTCGTCGGGTCGATTTTGCCGCTCGGTTTACGTCGACTCTTCCGACTAACTGCCCGAAATTTCCGAAGATCCTTCGTTGTATGACGTTATTCAAAGCCAAGATTAACAACAAAAGCACAAATAAATTTCAAAATTCCACCGTGTTTGCCTTTTTTTAAAAGACGATTTTAACTGTGAATAGTTAATAAGACTTACTTTGAGTATTTAAACTACGATTCTTTCGAAAAATATTTGGATTTTTTGTACAAATTAGACTCGATCAATTTTAAATAACTGAAATTAAATATCAAAACAAAGTTAACGCAATTCTAGGTGATGTGAACGGACGAAAATCGCTCGTTTACTTTCGCATTAGTATTTATTTACTTTAGCAAAATACGCTTAAACCTGTAAACAAATTACTTATCTTTCATCGCTTAAACTTTGATCTTATTTAAACATAAGCGAAAATTCCTAAACTTGTATCGGTTTGGACGGTAGAGTTCCAAGTGACTTGTGTTCTTTTGGTGAAGTTTGTGGGAGGTCAGTCGGCAGGAGGTTTGGTCGGCAAGTCAGATCACTGATTTTTTGCGTTGGATTCTTTTCTTGGCATCCATGGAAATTACTAAACACGACTTGTACTTTAGCGCTCCTGTTTCCTTGTCTCTCCAACGGAAATTTCTAGATACAGTGTTTGGAACACGCATCTTAAATTTTACTATTTGGCATTAATCTTTTCGCGCATTACTTACGGCTCTCAAAACTAATAAAAATTCCAATTCAAATGGTGTGGTATTATGACGTAGTTGAGTGAAACCGAGGAGGCATGGGGAGCAAACTCTCACCTCCCTCATTATGCCATCTCCACTTGAAAGCAAACGGCCATATCATTAAAGTGGTCAAGTGTCGACATCAAAGATGGCGGAGCAGATAAACAAACCAGGATTTTAAAGTTGGAATATTAATGAGGAACAGAAGAAACACTTCAGCTCAGAGCAGAGTGAAAACAACCCGACAAGCAGGGACAAGATCGGCTTGATTTTTTTTTTTTATTTCTTTTTTTAACACAATAAAAACGCAAATAAAGAGACAAAGAGACAGTTTTCTGTGTTGTCGTTTTTACCAGCAGTCCATCATGACTAATCAGGTAAACACTTGTGTCCATGACTAAAGGCTGGTTTTCACTAGAGCATAAGCACAAGTGAAAACAGCCACGACATAAACATAAGCACAAGCAGAAACATAAGAAGAACGAACCCACTTATTTGTCTTGTGCTGTTTTCACTAGTAATCGCTCGACATAAGCATAAGCACAAGAAAAACAACTGTTCTGTTTTTCTTGTGCTTATGCTTATGCTTATGTCGACCGCATTACTAGTGAAAACAGGACAAGACAAATAAGTGGGTTCGTTCTTATGTTTCTGCTTATGCTTATGTTTATGTCGCGGCTGTTTTCACTTGTGCTTATGCTTGTGCTTGTGCTTATGCTCTCAGTAGTGAAAACCAGCCTTACTTCCTGATATACAGTGTAATCTGTCACGCAACTTGTCCCGCAATCTTCTCGAAAACGGCGTGACAAGTTAATGAAACATCGAGCCGTGTAACACAACGCGCAACGGACAAAACGTTTGCAAAACAAGTCGCTTCAACGGTTACAGAAAGTAGAACTAAGTTCCAACTTTCTGCAACCGCTGTAGCAACTGTTTCGCATAAATTCTGTCCGTTACACGGTATGATAACGACCCAATGTTTCATACAACGCACTTATCACGCCGCCATCGAAAACATTTAGAGATTAGTTGCGTAAGAGATCACACTGAATAAGAGGACCACAAACCAAGTTCTGCTTTTAAGAAAACCACTAAAAAAAATGTCTGCCATAAAACTCTCATTGTGCTTCTATCGCATTTTCGCTGTAGTATTTGCGAGTTGCAAACTGTACTTAGTTGCTCAAGAAGTCGACTTAAAAACAAGTTGGCCCTTCCTATTCACACTTTGCGTAACTGTCAAAGGACGTCTTAACGTAAGCGTGTCGCAAGTCTTTACATGTCACGCTATAATTTGGTTACAGAAATCTGGACAATTCACAGGCGTCAAAATGCGCAACATCGTAAACTCCAGTTAGGTTGTCCTAAGTTAATAAAAGCACGAGCGATTGAAAATCCCCTCGAATTTGCGAGATATGAACCTTTAATTCACTGTAGCTCCTTGAAAATCTGCGATAAAATTTCAGCATGTAAAAGAAAGTGCTAATTTTTGAAAAACGCGCGGAACGCGACAAGGACTCTTTTGCCCGATGTTGACGTCAAAAGCGTTGGTCCCGAACAAAAAAATCTGGAAAAGACATTTTCCAAACTGAGCAACTAAGCACATTTTGTGCCTCACAAATACAGCAATGAAATGAGGTATTAAACACAAAGACGCACTATAAACGGGATTACAAAAACAGCGATAATTTAATGCAACTCTCAATTGTGATAGTAAATCTCGAAATAATTTTATTGTAAAGACAATTAATTTTGTAAAATATGAATTAAAGATTAAAGTAGTATCCAACTTCGGAGACGGCTACATCCTCAAGGAAATTAAATGCATGTTTTTAACTTTCTTGCAATTGTAAATTTTCAAATAATTTTAAGAAGTGTCAAGTATTTCAAGAAAGTCTTTGAATTACAAATTAAATTGTATCCAAGTTTAGAGACGGCTAAATCCTCAAGAAAATTAAGTGCCTTTTTAAATTTTTCCTCTGTAAGTGTAAAATTATAATAAAGAATTTTGCAATATTTCAAGAGAATCCGTAAATATGACTTCGAGATTATATTGTATCGAAATGTAGAGACAGCTATATCCTCAAGTTGTGCGTCTTTGTGGTTCTAAGAGCTTTATAACATACATTGCATTTCAGCAGCGATTTCCTTGTACCCTCATATCACTAACTTTACAATGGCCCATATTGTTTTGTCAACAGACTTCACTTAAAACACAACCCAAATGGAGTGAAATTATTTTCATGGATTTTCCGCGTGTTCTGGACCATAAAACAACTAAGACTTCATAGCCTAATTTCCAAGGGATCGATACATAGAACAGGTAATTGATATTTATTTTGTACTTATCACTTCAGCAAAAGTTCAAACAAAGTTATGAGAGTTTAGTTTTAAAAAGAACTAAAATATCTAAATCACAGTTTTGATTTCTAAATTCATAAATAATGCGTTCTAATAAATCTGCATAGTCAAAGTAATGAGAGTTTGGCAGAAATGAAAATTGATTCGTTTTTGAAAACTCGCAAGTCGTTTTTGAACTCCACAAAAAATCAACGATAAAACCACTGAATAGCAAAGTGGAATCACCATTTTCATTTTCTACTCATAAATAATTCGTTTTGATAAAGCCTTATTGTGAGAGTAATTGGAATTCAGTAGAAATCGAAACTAAATCTTTTTGATTGAAGTGATACACAACTGACATTTTGGAACTTGAAAACTTTCGTCCCCCTGCCCTGTAGGACTTTTGAATACCAAAGTGCAGTTACTTTTTTTTTACTTCATCAAAAATTCATTTTAACACTTGCACATTGCACTTACTGGTGATTAACAGATTGAACAAAGCAAAATATTTCAAACTTTTTCTTTGCCAGTCGTCATATTTTCCAATTATTTTGCAGATTTGAGTAACTTGCAAAATGTGTTATTTTCAAACTCATGCTGAAGCGATAAGTGTTAACAAATAAACTTAATGGTGAAGTCATATTTGCACCAATGGGCCACTGTACAGTAACTACAAATACCACAGACATGCATAACCAAACAGAGGTCAGCTGAAAACTAACAGACATCGCAAACAATAACATGCATTCTAAATAAATTTGTTGAAAGTGGATAACACCTCAGAGAAGAATGTGAATAATAATGCGAATACACATAAACAAAGAATTCTTCAAAAAAAATTACAGACAAGCCATAGAATTTGTAAAACAGCTTTTCAGGGAGTAACAATATTAGTTGACTCAATAATTTTATTCTAGTTGTCAACTGTCACAACCACTTCTAAAATTAATCAGTCCTTAAAATGTTTTGATAAGGAGTCTTCAATTTAGCAGTTACTCAATATTATCAATTTGCCAAATTGTATTCACTTTCTTAGCAATTAATTTATCAAGACCCTGTGCCCACAACAGCAGAGTTTTTGTTCAGCATGTCAATAAAAATTCATTGGACCAGAAAATGAAGTTTCTTGTTGTTTGTTGATTTGGTCACTCCAAAAAATGTAAACAAACGTATATTTTTTGTGAACACTAATAAAAACCTTGCACCAAGTTTAGCCACTCACTGAAGTTTCACCCTCTAAAGTGCAGGTTTTCCTTACGAAATTCCTCCCCAAGAAAGCCCAAAATTTGACATCGTTGCCGCCATTTTGAACAGTACTCAGCAGCCAGGCTGCATTTCCTTTGCATCTTTCTGTCCAAGAGGTTTTGTCCAAATGGCTTCCAACAAGCCTTTTAACTATTTTAACTAACTAACATTTAACTAACTATTTTAACTTTTAACTAACTACCTTTTATGGCTGTTCTTGAGCCATATTTTGTTGAGCCAAACATGCTCCAGACTCGGAAATGATAGCATTGAAGATAGTGAAGTGGATAATCGCTTGGAAAAAGTACATTTTGATACAAGTCAGTTGCAGGTTTTTCTCCTTCCCGCCAATTTCAATTCGAATGGAATGACGTCACATAAACACCGCCTGGCTGCTAAGTATAGCTTCAAATGGAAAAACCTGAATGTTTACTTGCTACAGGCGAAGACAAAAAGTAAGCTTTTTAGAGTGACCTTTTTCAAGTTGAAAAAAATCTCTTGACTTCTGATGCTGAGTTTCATTTTTCACTAGCTAGAAAGGAAATTTTTGGAAAAAATTTTTCTTTAAAATTGGACTGCAGAAATATTTTAAAATATACATGCACACATGGAACAAGAATGAATGAAATGATAAATCATCTACATTCAGAAATGTTCTCACTTGACTGAAAAATTACTGTATTTCCTCAGTTGGCCCCTTCTCTCTGTAAAGAGACTAGCCTGCCCATTTATTTTTACTTGTTGAACAGTACCCCTATCAGGGATAAAAGAAGAATTATGCTCTCCAGTCCCACCTTCCCCATCCCCCCCCCCACCCCCCACAAAAATATCCTCACCATCTCTGTGTCAAAGATTTATTGACCCATCCAGGGAATTCCTTCTTGACAACCAGCCTTAAAAGTTTATCTGCAACCCTTCAACTATAAGAAATTGAAGTTTTTTTGTAGTTTTTTTCTGAAGGCAAGAAAGCATACAATGTACATATCCCCAGGTGTACTTTGTTACATGTACCTATGAACTGGCAGGATTGCCATGTTGTAGTATGCTTCTCCCCTCCCCCTTATTACACCTATGCCAATCTATTTTTGATTCCAATGATCTAAATGGCAGGGTGTTGTCTAGAATGTGAAACCAATCAGGGGCACATGTATGCATATTTCTCACATTTTCACAGAACAATCTCTTCCACTAATCCTCAGGCTCATCTGTATAAGGACACCAACCCAACCCCTGCCACAGTACAAATTTTCAACAACAATGAAAACTTGCAGTTTGCTTGAAGTTATTGGAAGGGGAGCAGGAAGGGGGATGGGGTGTTTTAAAAATGATGAATTTTAGTCAGAATTTCCTTTCAACTCCTATCCAGTATCCCTTATAATTAGCCCCAATCTCTTTCTTTTTCCAGTTTTGATCCATATGGTGGGTGATCATATTACAGTGTAGCAGTGAAACAGCAGCTCAGCACTCTTTCAGCCATAAATTTGTAAGCCCTTCAAGTTGAGGTCAAAAAGGACAGAATTTCCTGGTGATGCCAATGATAAATTTTATACAGATCATCTGATTGTTTTGTACAATCCCAGAACTTTGAATTGGTTGATTATATTGAGTCTCTATTCTAATAAGGAAGTCTTTCCAAATATCCTTTTCAACCTACAAATTGCAGTTTTGATATTTGATATTACTATTAAGCCCGCTTCCTCTTCTTACATATGTATGGGCAAAAATCAGGAAGTTCAACAAGCGTTTCAAGGAGGAAATACAGTAAAAACAAAAAATATAACCAAATGAAATGTTATCCACTTTAAAACTACATGTAATTTACTTACTGAGCTGGCCAATGAGAGCATTTTAATTATTTACAGGTCTGTGGTATTTCAAAATTAAAAGCAGAACTTGGTTTACATCAAGGAATGCAATGATCAACTCAAAACTAATCCTTAACCTCGGGAACCCTGGGAAATAATAGTGAATCACGACAAGGTTGGAGAGTGAGGGGGGTGGGAATTGAGGAATACATTACAGTATGTTCCATTCTGAGGTGCCCAAAGGAACAACTGTCAAGTTGCCAACCGCAAAGAAAAAAAGTGGACAAGTATCATTAAGTAGTTTGTCTAGAGTAAAATAACTGATGCTTTGAGAACCTGTCAAGCCATTACGAATAGGTAGTAATCAGTGACTGATCAGTTATGGTCTGATTCAACTGGTTTACTTTTGGTGAAGTTTGTGTTGAGGCTGGTTGAAGAACATCATGTGAGTTCTGTTCAGGTCAAGAAATACTGCAGTGACTACTGTAGGGGCAAGTAGTTGTTGCTATAAGTTGAGCAGAGTCTGTTTATAGTTAGTTTGGTGGTCACCTATTGAAAGAGTGTTGTACTATAGGTTTTAATTTGAATGGAGTTAGATTAGGAGTTTGGTCTAGTTATTATTTTTTTTCAAAGGTGTAGTACAAAAGGGAACCTTCCCATTTTCTCCATTTATTCCCTGAACTTTCCCTGATTTTGAAAAACGAAAATTTCCCTGACTACATGTATTTTGGATCCTATAATAATAGTGCATTAATTGAAAAAAGGAAAAAAAAGTGGTGCATTTTAATTTTTTTTCTGCTGTAGAATTTGATAACTTGGGTACCCTGTAGGGATACCTTTGGGGGATTCCCCTGAAGGAGCCAGGTCAAGTTTTGACTTGATCATTGCATAAGGACACAAGTGTTTACCTGGTCCTGGATTGCAAAAAACAAATCGTCAATCTAGAATAAACTTGTGAATAGTATCCTCCACCTGTCTTGTCCTCAGGTATTTTGTCGTCAGCTGTTCAAAAGAAGAAATTACAGAAAAATTTAGATACTGTACAAATGTTTATGGTGTAGTGGCATAACACCAGGTAAAATGGTCCCCGGATTAAGAAGCCTTCCCAAAGTCCTTGAGTAATGATATCGAACACAGCACTTTACTCAAACTTCCAGACACCAAAATATTATACCCAAATTCACCTCTCTCTCTCCTTTTCTAACGTGAAACCTAGCTATATGAGCCGCAGCCTGCAGAACAGGCAGATTAGCAGAGCAGAGAGCGAAATGCGATACACAAGCACGGAGCGCAACCACGAGTGCAAAGTACGAGATGAAAAAAATCTGCCTGTAGTCACACCATTGTTTGTGCTCTACTGCCCCCTTGAAATGATTGGCATGAAAGAATGAGAATTTACTGGGGCGAAACAATGTCTACAGTAACCAATTTACAAATGTATACATGACGCAAAACAGTCAACAGATGTGAACATCTAAATTTAGCTAAATTTAAATCATGCAGTGCCAGAATGAACAAAGGAGGTATAAGGCTAAACATCGAGCTCAGGACACAAAAAGCTTGACCAGATTCAGGATGCAAGAACTTTGACAACACAGAACGGATCTCTAAGATTCTCAAAGTAACACAGTACAGCAGTCTCTGGCGACGCTGTACAAAGCCATATATGATCCTTATCAACATGATCACCGACTTGGCCCTCCAGAGAGAATAATTAAAAAGAGATACAACATACATTTCTGCAATAGAAATGGAGCAAGACAAACCACACTTTACAACTCGACACATGGCAAATTACAGAGGTGTTAAACTCTACGAAGCAATAGATAACAACTGAAACCATGCAAAGCTCTGACCTCTAACAGTCCAACGGCTCTACTCAACTTTTAAAAACGTCTTCCTGATAACAAAAAGTACCCTTCAGAAACAAATAAGGAGCAAAATAAAAGGTTGAGAGGCTGGAATTTAATGCAAATGATAGAAATGTCACGAGCCATAGCAGTCCATGTTGACAGGCCTGTCATTCAATTTAACATATTTGTTTTTTTCTTGCGTCTGACTTCAGGTGCCTTAAAATGCATATGACATGAAAAATAATTTTGCTTATTTGAAAGGCCTTTCAAAATACAGAAGAATGACATTTTTCTTTTTGAAATATCTTTCTTCGTTTTAGAGATATTGACGTTTTTTGTTATGCAAATTAGATCAGTGATGATGTCATCTTGTTTGCAACTGAAAATGGTAAAATACTGAATAAACAATATCTCTAGGAATATTGAAGCAGTGTTCTTGAAACTTGGCACCACAAATGTGCATCACAAAAGTAACAAAATGACACCCTTAGTGCTGTTGCCATGACAACAGTTTTGCGACTGGTGCTGTCTAAATAAAAACTGAAATTCCCAGTTTTTGTCTTAAACCAAGAACCATGTCTGTTCCAAGTAGGACAATTTGTCTCACTTTAGAGGTTGCAAATGGGGATATTTAGTTTTTTGATAGTAAGAGACTCGAGCCGAAAGAGTTGCTATGGCAACAGCACTAAGGGTGTCATTTTGTTCTTTTTTCAGCAAAAACCGTTTGCCAGGCAAACAGTTGGAAGAGCATAAACAATGGTGTGACTACAGGCAGATTTTTTCATCTCGCGCTTTGTGCTCGTGGGCACATTTCGCTTTCTGCCCTGTAAATCCGCCTGTTCTGCAGGCTACATGACTCGTTAAAATATGTACTTTGTCAAATATTTTTTCAAAAGGGGAATTCCTGAGAAACACTTAAAAGCTAGCCCAACTAACCCGCTCCTAACTTATTTACCAATTCTGACAGGGGTTACATATCGGTGGTGAAAGACTGATCCAAGTTTTGACTCACAATACTTTTAAGACTGACAGCTGGACACAAAGCTTATGAAGGCTTACTCTTCTTTCACATATTCATCAAACACCTTTTCCTGATTGCAGTTGCCTCTTGTTCACACACTGCAGCTAGTTTCCACTTGTTCCACTACTCATCACCATTTTGAATTTGTCAAACAAACTTGAAAAATTCAGTCTAAATTTTTTAAGTTGTAAACCAAACTTACCACATGTACAGTTTACTACACTGTCCCTTTAAGTTTCATGGGAATCGTTCAAATCTACATATCCTTTAAGGTATCATGGTAGGTGGATTTTTTCGAAAAATGTGAAAAATCTTTTTTTCCTGTTCAAATTGAGAAGACTGAGATAAATATTTTGCAAAACGAATGGAGAAAAAAGCTATTTCACTTTTTGACATAAAGAGAAAAACTATTTTTGAATCTCATTAACCTCTTACGGCACGTTGACACCTCTAATTAAAATTCCCGGCAGTTGTCACATGTAATGTGAATTGCGGTGTGATATTTCATTTGTGCACGTGAACTGTTCTCCATCTGGTCATTTCATCATGTCAGGACGAAAATGAAAGAAAACTTCTTGCCCATTTTCGTCTTCGAAGCAGCCAAAGAGGCGAAAATCTGGTGGAACCCACAGGTTCAGCGTCAAACAAGATCTTTGGCTCTGAGCAACCATGAGTCACACTGTAACCAAGAAGAATGGTTGAAGGAACTCGAGGACATTAGTCCCACCAATGAAGCTGAAGGACAAGTGTTAGTCGCACGAAATTGCTGGAGAATGGACGCGATTCTGAAATGAGAGAGTCTCACACAGATGTAGATGTAGACGATGTAGACCTCAAGATTTCCTCTGTTTGGCTTCACAAGGCATGGTTTCAAAAAATGTCTGGAAAACAAAGAAACCTAAACTCGAGCAACATAATACCAATGCCGCCGACGAAATCTTCTTAGTAAATGAAATCACGGCAGTTTAAATACAACCCTGTATAAAGCTCTTGGTAGTTTGTTGCTTGTTGGATGACTTCAATGCGAGGGTTTCCAAGCCAGAATTGTAGACGTCTACTTATTTCAAGTTGTCATAACCCATTGTTGTGGTAAACTGACCCATGCCAACATCTGTCAGTGCGTAGGGGATTTTTAACACCTAATCATACCAATCTCATAAACAGTTTTTTGTCTTTTTCTTGAAAAAATAAAACTGCATATAAGGATGAACATTTTTAGTTCGTTTACATGCATCTTCTGATGAAATTGGCTGAAAATCGGCAGTTATGTTCCAGGATACCTCCTTTGAAAAAGGGTATCGGGCTTTGTGCAATTTCGCTTCCATTTCAAAGTTATGGCCTCTTTTGTGGAAGGAAATATCCGCATTGAAATTATCAAACTTTAGCAGGGTGTAGAAAAAAAACAAACAAACCCTATCTGGAAAATTGCCGACACCCTTTTTGAGGGTGAGAAAACATTTCTGATGTTAATCGCGCCGCTCCGATAATTCACGCGCGGAAGCGAATCAGTTTAAGCAAAGTGGTGTTTTTGGGTATTTCTTTTAATATCACTGCGAAAATAACTTTTTAGAAAATTTCAAAGATAGGCTTGTATTCTATAACTATTAAGCTTTCAGAAAATGTATAGGTTGATGGGGTTTTCTTTCAAAGCGCCAGTGTAAGAGTGCAATTTCCAAACACTGTCAATCCACCCTTCATGATACCTTAACATTGTTCAAAGAGGGATTTACTTAAAAAAAGTCAAACAGTTTTAGCTTGTTGTGATTTTAATTGATATGTATCATTGTTTTAATATACTAATTACTAAATATCTGCTTATTGTAATGATTTCAAGGCTCAAAATAGCGATTCTCTGGTCACCAATGAGATCCAAAATCGATTGTTTGTGACCAGATATTACCAGCAGCCTGCTGCAACAATCACCTAATCGATACTTAATACAGGATAAAACTACTTTCTCAAACTTTATCAGGAAGGAGGTTTTCAGTAACTTGTTTCAAAACTGTAACTTTTAGGTTGTTTGAATCTTAATTTCTTGTTAAGACATCCTTACATGTACATATTTTGCCTTGCAAAAAGCAAAACGCAACCCTAAAATTACACTTTTTACAAATGTGTAGTTCCAGAAAATATCCATACCCCCCCCCCCCCCACTGGAGGGTCACGGAAATTCCGAGGGGTAAGGGGGGTCTGAAAGAGGTAAATTCCCGACGAAGGGGAGGGGGGCTACTCATGGAGTTTTCTTTCCAGTGGGTCTGAAATGCGATTGAATGAACACTACAGTACTTTCCCAATTGATTCAGGTAACCAAACCAACAGAAATGTTCCATCCGTTGAGAAATAAATGTTACATTCTTTGTCATATATTTTTCATTTTTCTTACGGCGTCGTACAACCGACAGCAATCCTGCTATCGTGTTTGTTGGACGTCAAGTTACACAAAATGCCAACGAAGAGGTGCAGCAATACATGAACAATGAGGTTGATATTTTATACTTTGAAGATCGTGCCGTATTTAGCTTAAATGCATTTCAGATGCTTTTTCCAGCATTAATCATGCCGCCAATTAAATGCGATTCGTACTTTGTTTATTTCGTTTGATACTCGTACAAAATTATGGCTATCTTTAAAACGAGAAACGGGGAATCAGGGAATGGGAATGGGGATGGGGAACGGGGAACGGGGAACGGGGAAAGGGGAACG
>NC_138146.1:18257011-18424511 GCF_964199315.1 Orbicella franksi | reverse complement strand
CTTGGAGTTCTCTATTTAACTGCCACTTTTCTGCTTTTCTTTACTTACTTTTGCTCGTCGAATATTGTCTGGAGTATTTCTTAACGTTATATTTCATTCAATCCCGAACAGAAAGTGGGTCACTGAGTTTTTGCTTCCCTTCTTGAAGCCAAGAAGGAAGAAGACAATTTATTTCATCGACATATTGTTTATCATTCAGAAGGGAGCAATTTAATTTCCAAAATCCTGGACCCTCTACTTTGTCATCAACATCTTGAAACTCTATTGTTGTTGCAGAATGATCGGTTTTCATTGCTGAAATTATGTCAACATTATAAACGTTGACCGATAAAGAATTAGAAATAAGCCAATAGTCCAGTCTTGAGAAAACCAAAGGATTTGATTGACTCCAGGTAAAGCTGTGTATCGTGGGATTCTTTACACGCCAAATGTCATGTAAATCAAGCTCTGACAGTAACTGTTCTATTATGCTAATTACAGATTGTCTTGGAATCATGTTGCCACCTCTTCTGTCGATGACTGGATTTAAGTTAAAAACTCGATCAACGTACTGAGATAATTATTGTTAAAGAAGACTAACATAGCAGTGCTTCATGAAGTACAAACAGTTTACAGTATCTGACTAGCTTTCCTGCCGACCACTGACAACACGTTCTAGACATGAAGAGCTCCCCCATGTGGCAGCAACATAGCTTTAAACTGGAACAAAGAATTCAGTCGTACTAACTTTATATAACGTTTTTTTGCTCCCCGAAAGTATTGAGCCCCCGATAGTAACGACCTCCCGGAAGTGACGAGCCCCAAAGACTGCTAATTCTGAAAGTAACGAGGGTCGTTACTTTCGGAAGTTTACGGTATGTACATAACGGTAGAGAAATTTCGTTAGGAATAAAATGTTCTTCGAACTTCCGAAAACCCAAAGCGAATATTCGAACGAAATTTTCCAAGGTTCCGCGAAATTTCGTCCGAACGTTTCAAGAAACCAAGCGAAATTCCACATCAATGGAAACAATAGGCTTTCCAATTTTCGACGAAAGTTCTTTGAAGTTTCGTTCGAAACGAAATTACATACATACATACATACATACAGACAGACAGACAGACAGACATACATACATACATTCTTTGCTGATTCAAGACGCAAAGTTACAAAAGTATACATTTAAAAACAAAAGATAAAAAAGAAAAGGGGTCTCGAAAAGGAAGTTATGAGGTAAACCCTATGTAAAAACTCCCTAAAATAATACGAGAAATACAAAAAAATTATAAAAACAAGGATCCTTAATTAAACATTCAGATATAATTTGAGCTTGGATCGGAATAGCTGGAAGCTGTCAGCTTCCACTAAGTCTCTTGGTAAAATTCTGTTAATTTTCGTCGAGTTGCATTACTTTTGTACAATAATGTCTACCCAACCTTTTTTCTCCACCGATGAACAGCTTAAAATATCTCCTGTAATAAATAACCAGCTCGTTATCTTCTCTTGATACTGCATAACTGAATGGACTTCCCTCACTGTCACTCGAACTCATCCATAAACACACGGTGAAGGCCGTCAAACTGCGCATGCCCCTTAAATTGACGAAGCCGTCTTCTCCTTTGTTTGAAAAACGTAAAGCTTTGTCTAAAGTGACAAGGAAAAATTAGAAATCCGTCAGGTCAAATCGTCCACAAAAATATACACCTTTCTAAACGTAAATAAGTATGGAGTTTTAATAGACAACAGTAATAAAGATAGTAGCAAAATACCTGAGCATGCATCTGATGCAATGATAGATGCGCTTTGGTGAAGATCAATCGTATCATCTGACAAGTGAAATACATTACCAGTGTGCAGGCCAACGCAGTCCTTTCGTATCACATTAAAATCTGTTCTCTTTTCGCTCCGTATGTTCACATGGGATATTTCGCCCACGAAAGCCTTTGCCTCGAAAAACTGTTTCTGGGACTGCTGTCGTTGTCCAAGATATCCGCCCCCTTGCAGTGATGTTTGGGCGGAAATCAGGGGACCGATAGTACGCGCTCCTTCCCGGATAGTCAAATGGCCAGTAGACGATTCCCACTCGATCCAAAGGAAATGCCAGTTGCCGTCGTTTAGATCCCAGTCCGTTTCATCGCCCTGTGGAGAACCTTTGAGGATCACCCTTACGCTGGGATGTGTCTTGATGACTAGTTCGTTTGGCTGACTTTGAGTGGCGTATGATACAGTTGTCCCTTCACTGTCTTGCTGAGTCCTCATCCAGAAGGAGATAGTCATCGTTGTCAGCTCAGGAAAGATAGTAGATATGGATACATGGGACTTTCTTCTGAGGAAGAGCTTGTAGTTGTGAATATCTGGATGTGCAATAAATTATATATATTCGATGTTTATCAGAAATAGTGCTTGACGCAATACTAGGCAAAATAACGCACACGATATGATCACTTTCGAAGTTGCCGTCATTAAAAATTTGTTACCCTTACGTTTATAGTGATATATTGACACTTTCGACTCTATAGAGTTAAGAAAAACACAAGACTAACGGCACCGTCCGGCATGTGTGTTATAGTTCTTGGTGCATTTCTTTGCCGTCCTCTACAAAATATCAACGTGAAATCACAAAAATCTGCGTTTTGAAGAGGAACCCCGACCACTATTCGCTTTGTAGTTTCCCTTTTGAATTTGACGTTGCTTTCTCTATTTAGTTTCGAGTATCGCAAGATTCATAGGTAAAATATTTAGTCATTTTCGTTTTAATCAACGTTGTCCTCGGCATCGCTGTCGTGGTTTCTTAAGTTCACGATTGCCAAAGAACTACTGCGAAGACTACGCTTTGAAAGCATTTATTAGAAAATGAAATTTTTTGGGACACCAAATAACCGTGCCCGTTGTTATATCATGGTTAAATACTAAGAAGACCCATCTTGAGCGCATCAGAAGGCTTAAATACAAGGAACCTGTCCAATACTACTCTACCATAATTTTCAATAACAGGCACTGCGTCATCAATAAATTAAAGCTTAAGATCAATTACCCTGTATGAACTTACAATTCTACTGTTAAATTACAGCAGGCATAAAGAAACTATGAAAATTGATTTTGCTCAACCCTGTGATGCTGTTGTTTTCAATTTGCTGCGAAATTCTGAACTAACCTAAATCACTGTTGTCAAATGTCAAATGATGCAAGTAGCTAAAAAATCATTGAATACGTTTAAATGGTTTCGATTTTCTTCGACAAATAATACAAAACATTACTGGTGAGATATTTGCAATAGAAATGATCAAGAATGAATTAAACCTCTAGATGCTAATTTGAGGGAAACCTTCATTTTAATTTTTCATTAAAATTCTTGTGCGAACCTTTTCAGTTGAAATAGATCTTCTTTACTTACCACTGTTTAGACATTGGAAAAGTGGACAACATTCGTCGTTTGCAGGGGAAAAGGTCCATGTGTGTGGTAGTTTATATGGGCAGGAATCACCTGTATTACAAGCGGCGTCTTTGCTTTTCAACTTCCGTAGGTTGAATGGCGTAATAAGATCATAATAACAAGCTGCCTGAGTTGATAAGTAAGGTTCACTTCCACAACACTGCACTGTAGAATCGTCCGCATCAGTGTCTTGTCCAGGAAGGGCTCGCACATTTCCTAACAAACGGTGTTTCAGGTTTACAAGTAAATTTAAAATTACAATGCCGGAAACAATTGCTCCTGATATGCAATATGTGGGGCGCTTGACTTCGGGACTTTGGAAAGATGTTCGCACAATCTTTAGTTATTGTCGGATAATTTTTTTTCTTTTTATAACTCATTTCTATGTGAAATGAAAGATACATTCGCTTCTCTATTTTTTATTTTCTTTTCCTGTCTTTTCATTCATCTATTTTTTGAAGGATAAAGAAAACAAAACTAACCTTGACAGCAAACCTCTCTGTCAGGAAAGAAAGCCGTATTACTGCAGCATCTGGCTTCCTTTGCTCTTCTGTGGGTGTGGTACAGAACGCTTACACTTCCTTCGCAACAAATAGATGTTTCTGTATTATAGGGTGTCTTTCCAGCACAGCATTTCCATGTTTCGTGCTTAGGACGGATGTAAGGCTCAGAAACACATTTATCGCAGACTTATCGTACATCATAATGGTTATTTCCACACTTTTCTATCATATCTGGAAGTTATAAAGTTGCAAACGTCTAATAGTAAAGCAACACCAAATTATAAAACTTTCGAATGCTATTGATTCCGAGACCAAACAGCGCCCATCCCATTCTAATAACGTTTGACTGCGCAAAGTCCGAATACTTTGACAAAACGCACGTTCATTCTGAGATAACAATAACATACACTTTGATGCATGTTCTGGACCTGACAAGATTGTGGCTCATGATTTTACGTACCTTTGTTTATCACCCAGTGACCAAAGGTGTCAAGGAAAGGTGTCTCAATTGGCAATGTTGAATTTTCACCCATTTGCCTCTTTCCACTTGCCATGGATGGATCGTTCAATTTTCCGATCGTTATTTCGTGTTCTATTCTAACGGACTGCCCTGACGTGGTACCATTTTGGAGGCCCGTTCTTCTAGTGATAACAAACTTGTTTTCTTCGCATGAATGTTTGCCCCTCCGCATCCAGTGGTTTAAATGTGGCAATCCAGGACAGGTTCCTAGTCCACACCGCTTACTTCCTGATGCGCAACGAACCACAAGCCATCTCCTTCGTCATTCACTCTGTAAAATAGAGCCACTTCATCTCCTTAGCGAATAGGGTCATTGGTGGTCAGCCTTCCTTTACCGTAGATGTGGAACACTTTTCTCGCATGGGTAAAAAAGTTATCGGTTGCCTGACGCTTTGAGAAACCACATTCCTTTTTGCTGCAGGCTAACCAAGGTGTTGTGGTGTTGGTTACTTCGTTTATGGCAAAGAGGACTGCATCGCCACTGAAAATATGATCTGGATTTTCTTCTGCTTCTTCGTCTTGTTCTTCAAGAAAAAGAAACCAAACTGAATAAGCTTTCCTGGCACTCTTTGGGACACTATCTTACGCACGTGTGAATGGACATAAACGGAAGTAATCTTCTGCACACGTACATAAACCTTACCACGTCAAACACGGCAAAGTCCCGAAGAACCTACCGAAGCATTTTAGTGCTCTTAAAAAGTGCAGAAATAAGCAGCAAAATATTAAACTCATGGGTTCCCTCAACTTTTGCTTTCAGATATAAGATAGAAAAACAGCTTTTTGTTTCAGTGAATGTTCATAAAATGGCCATAAATCGCAAAGTCCTATACAAACAGTACGCCGGCACACTTCCCAAACATTTTATGGCTTTTTTGAGAACTTTAGAGGTTGTTCTCACTATGCCACAGAGATAAATCAAATGCCTACTTTCAATGAAGTACTGCGCTTGATTCTGACAATTGTAGAACTACTAGACCATAGACATCTAATAATTGATTTTGTATAAATGGGTGTCAAATTACCCTTTTTAATTTGCAGGGGTCCCCCCAACTTGGAGGGAATAATTTAGTTTGACCCACTATTTTGCCATAATTATTCAGTCACCCAACCCAACATTTTCCCCAGTTTCAGTGAATCGGTGATTTGAGCTGTATCACCTCCTGCCTGGACAATTTGCGGGGAATTAACAATAACGCAAGTGTAGAAGATAATTTTACGTTCGTAGATGGTTGTTGGTGAAGGCATCTTGATGGGTTTTGCTTAAAAGCCCCAAGTTTCGGAAGATATATTGATATTGATGCCAAAGTCTTTCGAAAAATCCATTTCATGAATGATTTCAACAACCCACGGTGTTTAACATATATCTAAAATTACCTGCATTCGAGTGACACAATAGCTCTATAAATAGGAGGAGTGTCAGACATCCAAGGGATGCCAAATTCATCTTTGTATGCCGACTCTTTGTTTTGCAACATCAATGGTGTCGATGAGAAGTTTTCAGTAGATTGTTGGGTAGTGATACGCAGAAAGTAGGTAGGTAGGCAGGCAGCTAGGTGGGCCGGCAGACAGACAGACAGACAGACAGACAGACAGACAGACAGACAGGCAGGCAGGCAGGCAGGCATTAAATCGTATCTTGTCTTTTGGACTGACCTGAAGGATTCCTTGCAAAACAAACGATGTGGTACAACTTTTGGTTTATTTCTCAACTGTGTTGTACAAAGCATGAGAAATGAATAGCTGCGAGGTTGTTGAAAAAAGACCTCGATTAGGTGCGTATGAAACAACCTCTTGTTTCCTATTCATTTTTTCAAAATTTGTCTTATAGTTAAAATGTTAAAAGGATGATGTCTCCAAACGTTCGAAACTTATCACACTTTAGCACGACTGAACATACCAAGCAAAGGACTACGGCTTTTAGAAGTTTATCTTTTTAGAAAATGTTCTCGCTTGAAACGTTGATCGCAGTTGTCTTTGTTACAAATGATCGAAGCAAGTGCAACAAATATACACCTATGTCTTGTGAAACTCAAACAGCATTACACACCTTTTCATTCTTACCTTTGACAAAATTTTTTGAATTATTCCTTAACCACGAGAGCCATAAATCAAAATAGGAATTCGATCAACGTTAATGACTTACGAGTATAAATTTCAACATTGCCCGTTTAAGTCAAGGGAATAAAATTGTCAATAGAGGTAACGGGTGCCCGTTCGAAAAAATATCGACCTAGGGATGTGTAGCCTCCTTAACTAGGTGGTGTCAAACTTTCCTTTTTATGGTATTTTATTTTACGCAGTTTCAGATTTTTTTAGAAAGCATTTAATATGGGTGAAAAGCCAAAGAAAAGGAAATCTCAAACTCGGATTATTTAGAGGCGTAGAAAGGACCTTTGCGATTGAGTTGATACTTGAGTTGACCGAGTGAATGATACTTTTATTCGTTGTAACGAATTCTTAAATAGCACAAGTTAATCCGCAGTTTATATTCAGTAAATTGGCCAGATATTTGCAGTAGGTAACAAATGTCGAGGGCGAATTAACGGAAAGCACCTCCCCTCCGCAGTTGACGGTTATTATCATTTCTTGTCAATACAGATCGTCTATTTTGCAACTGTGTTATATTCATCACTTGAATCGTTCAGCGCCTCAAGTCCGAGTACTAGTAGCTGGTACTTACGTCTCTGAATTTCAGGTTATTTGGAACGTGTCTGTCGATTGTTAAAATCCTTTTTAAGATGATTTCCGCAGAACATTTCAGCGATAATGGAAAAAAAAATTAAGTTACCAAATAAACCTCATGTCATGGTAATATTTTGAATACAGCTGAGAAGAACTTATCGGGACTTAAGCTCTCAAACTGACCCCGCGAGAGAAAATTGATCTTGGAGTTATCTATATTTCAATTAAAATAGACGTTTCGCGTTTGTTGAAAACTGAACACAATAACACACGCTTTAAGTATTCTTACGATATTTGACATTAATTTTCTCGAGAACGCTTGAGAATTTAATCGCGGGGTCACTTGAGAAATGAACTAAAGTGCGATGTTTTAAATAGTATTCCAAAAGTTACCGCGCTATGAGTCGATTTTTAGTAAATAATTTTTTCACTTATTTGCTCCAGCTTTGAGTGGAATCCGTCTTAAAATCTCTTAGCCGTTTATCAGATGTGTTTTTCACAAAGTGAATATTTGATATCCGAGGTTATGTTATTGTTGATCAAAAAACAATTTATGGGCATATTAGGAATATATATATACATATGTTATAGCTTACATAAGAGAACACATAGTGTGCCGTCGACATCGTATATACTTACCTTTTAATTAAGAGTTTTAACACCCAGAAACGTTAAACCCTCTTCTCAGACCAATAGTCGAGGCAAGAATGCCATCTAAGTGATCGAGTTAAAAGGTAAATTATAAAAATCCAGCTTTGCCACGTGATACCAGTTAAATCTTCAAGTGAAATAACGGCTGCTCGTTAACGAGCCACACCCCAGGCCTGCTGGGATCTTAAGACACCACGACAGGTTCCTGGCATTAGTTATCGGCGGTAACCCCGATGCTACCATAGCTCACTTTCGATTACTTGCACATTTGAACAGTCTTAAATCTCAACAAAAATTCCTTAAATAAATGTATTTTTTTTTATCTTATGTCTTCATTCGCTCTATTTGAAAAACGCACGATCTTATCTCTTTGTTATCCTCTGCCAGACACCCTTCGCGATGTATACAATACCTTGTGCAAGTCACGGCACTACGGTTGACGATTGCATTGCTCGCTGCGGACTTCAGACGTTTATGCTATGTATTATTTAATTGGCTCCTCCCAGACGAAATGATGTGTTCTGTACTGGGAAACAAAAGAAGATTTTACTTCCTGTTTCTCAGGCGCCAGAAAGCCTACAATTCCATTGACTTCAAAACTAAAAGTAACTTCAAAAAAGATGATAAATTTTGGCTCAACATTAGTAATTACAATAAATAAAATTTAATAGGTCTCTCTTTCTCGATTCTCCCGACGTTGGAGCATGTGAGAAATCATAGCTTCGAAAGCTTTCTCGTCAAATAGCTCTTTGCTATTTAGAAAGCTTATATATTCAACTTATGATTAATTTTAAGGACGTTAGCGCTAATTGTCTGTATGCATCCTTACTTCGCCCACCACGGCGTGCACCAAGTGCGAGCTAAGTAGCAGAGTGAAAAATAATATTGCTAGTAGCTGTTGCTATACCTTTATGTGAATTTTGCGACCTTGGACACTCGTTGACCCTTACCTCTCTACTGTTTCTCTACAATTTACACACAAAAAATAAGAAATAAAGGTCAATTTATTAGAAGTTTTAATTTCTGTCCTACCATCGAATTCCGCTCTTTTGAGTTGTTCGTTTAGCTGTGAGACGACTTCAAATACCTCTTAAAGGCTTAAGCTTTATGTCAACGATGGCAACAATTCGAATTATTAACGTAATAGAACCATTTGTACAAAATATGACATTGTATTTTGTCTATTCTGACTGCTCTTTAATTTACTTAACTCTGAATACCGTGCAAAGTTTATTGCGCCAGTTTTCCAGATCATTTTATTTTATCTCTGAAGTCGGTGGCCCCCATGTTATGTTTCATTTCTGACAGAAGTGAGTAGTTGTTTTGACCTGGGTGTAAGGTAAACCTCTACAACTTCAGCTGCTGAAGTTAACATCCACATACACGTACACAAAGATTACGCTTCCTACGCTCTGTGAACGAAACAGGAATATATCACCAGGTGTATAAACATTAGTATAACAACATCAGCTACTCAAAAAGGCTAAATTTATTTGACCATTACCCAGAGTAAACAAATCAGTGTTTAAAACGATGAAATATAGATAATATTTGTAGTTTTTCCTCGTTGATATCTTTTGAAACCGTGAACGTGTTGTGGAATAATGAAACAAGTAACATTTGCGTAAAATGACAGGTGCTGGGGTTGATATATCAGGTGCCAGTATTTCTTCTTTGGTAATGTATGTTCTTTTCACTTGGTTGGTATTTGAAAATCTTGAAAACTATTGCTGATGGGTAGAGAAGGTTAACTGTTCACTTTCCCTTTATTTTTGGTACTAAAGAAATGACGGTGGTATTGAGTCCTCTTGAGTCGTTACTTTATAAACACTCTTCACGGCAAACGTCACGCGATCTTTCTCTCGCGATTCTCACGAGTTTTAACGGCTGCTATTCTTTGCTTTTAAATGTCTAAATAAAATGCCAGAAGGGGTAAGTAAGCTGAGAAATCTAGATCATAAAAAGGCTATGTCACAGATGGCACATCTTGAAAAATTTAGCCTCCATTTTTAAATATTACCATTCCCGGCCCCACTCTAACCTTTCAGTTTTTGTTTGTGTTTTGTGTTTTTTTTTGTTAAATTTCTCCTTGGACGTTTTCGTACGTTAGGTTACCACTGCCCAGACGCTTCCAGTGATGTTTAGGAATTTCTGTACCTGGCGAAAAGTAACTTAATAGTATCATCAAATGTAAAATTTTACCCTTATCTATCGACGAAACTGGTGCCATATGCAAGAAAACGTTAACAGCAATTACTATGGTATAGTCTACATGCATTCTGTCTCCCAAATCAGGAAAGGCCGCATAACTCGCTCACAATGCACAAAATTGTGTATCGCACAAGGAAAGACAATACTGTGTTTCTTCAGTAATTATCTCACTGATAATTTCTACTGAATACCTATTTTATAAACGAAAATAATGTAAGACATTGCACATTACTGCTAGAACTTGACAATCATAATTTGTTTTACCTCGGTCTTTCAGCTAAAGATCAGATGTCAAGAAATATGTGAGGGAAATACGGTTTTAAAGTAAATAATAGTTAACAGTGTAAACCGATGAACGTTTCTGTTCCTCCATGGTCTGAATGGTAACAAAGCATAACAGGTACACCTTCTAGTCAAACAGGTTGCGGGAACTGAATTTAAACTTTCTTGTCCCATGTTGCGAGATTTTCGGTGAAGTTCGTTGAAAAGAGCGAAATTTATTTCATTTAGTATCTTTTTGACTATTTGCTAACTTGTTTACACGCATACGTATCATAGTTTCGCTCATTTCTCTTAACCTGAAAATGAATCAAAAACATACCTTAAATATCCGACTGTTTGTCCTTTACTGAACTGGGCAACTGTAATTTCTCAACCCAGATCGAGAAAATGAAAGCGGAAAAGATATTTTTTCTATAGGTTTTTACGTCAATAATAACTGAATGTACTAGCTACTTTAATTCTGACAGAAGTCTTTAATTTACTTTTCTATAGTACACGTGCTATTCGTTTTACCGTACGTGCAGTCATTAGTTTTCGCATGAAACCTTATCAAGTGAGATCTTCGAAGCATTTGGTTCGCAAAGCACCTAATATGACTTCCAATTTTACGACATCGTCCGTCATATTGAATAACTCTCCTAAACCGCTGCGAGCCAAAAACATGGGCCTAATTATATGATGATTGGGTTACTTTTCTAAAATTTTAAAAATGTCACATACAGCAGGTAGAGTCACTGTGGAAGTCATTCAAGAATAACAAAGGGCGGGAAAATGTTTAGACATCAATCATTTCAGAACTAAATAACAGATTTCCCTTTTTTAATGCATGTCATACCTGCTTCTTTATAATAATCAAATTTACAGAAATTCAGTTACAGTGTAAAGAAATATAGGTAAGCAACAGCGTTTCTCTGTAAGCTGTCTGGTTAAACTTCGAGACTTGGGGTCTCTGCTGTGACCCACATGCAAGCAACAGAACAACCTGAAGCGATACGACAACTTCATCTTTGACACCGGCAATAAAATTTGTTCCATCAACAAGTTGTTATTACTAAAACGCAGTTAAATCACGTACTTTACGGGTGCCGTGACCATCTGAGACAGCAAAACGTGAAATGTCAGGCTCGAGAGTGGAAGACTGGACGTAGATACCCCCAAACAATCGTCTTCTTTGAATGAAGTTTTGCAGTGGAGGTCTTTATTGTTGTTAGAGTCTATAAAGAGATGGGTGAAAAAGAAAGTTTATGAGGTGATGATAAACTTGCATCGAGATATCGATAAAACGTGTATTCAAGAAACGCCATCCATTAAGTTAAAATTTGCATTGTTTGTGTATTACCGATTCGAGTGAGTAGACAAGTTGGTCACTCCACTAAGGTTGATTCACCTGTTGCTTTATTATCGAAATATTTCAGTAATAGCCCGTTGCAAAAACGTGAGAGGACTGGGAAAGAGTAGGGTTGTTTTCCGTTTGTTTGAAAAACTAAGATATTCAAATGAAAGATCAACTAAATTTGAGAGTCTTAAGCAAGAAGGGAAGTATTTAGAGGAGGAAAATGGCAAAATGATAGCTCTGCAAATATCACCTAAAATAGAGAGTTTGTATGGATTGGGTAGACGGGCCACAAAATTTTAAGGGTTTGTATGGAATTTTGCAACTTTTGAAAGGCTCCCATTCGGACAAGTTTCCGCTAAAAACTCTCAATCTTGACTGGGTAGCTCTTCATTCGGATGAAATGTTTAGATTTTCAATCTAATCAATATAAGAAACTCGTCCCAGTCCTCTCACGTTTTTGCAATGGCCTATGTCGCGGCGGCGATTATATTTTCAACGACAAACTCTGAAAACGGCGTTGATGAGAGAGTCAAACTAACATCCACTTTTGACAGAATTAAAAAATTTCATTTCCACATTACATCGTATTTTGTCGGCCAAACGCGGGCTCTGAGTTTCAAACAAGGCCGGGAATCCTCGCTTCTTAGGCTCAGAAAAAGACTTAATTCGCTGCTAGGACGGCTAAGACGTGAAATCTTAACAAACAAGAGGACAGCATAGTTATGAGTTCAATGAAAAGGTTTATTAGGCGGCCAGAGTATTTTCCATACGACCTCTTGCAGCAAAAGTCACGACAGATGATTATTAACAAGTTATAGCGGATCTCCTGCTCGCCGAAGGCGCGCGAGCGGAGCCCCCTACCTTAGAAAATTTGGTAACCCATCGATCTGAAAATATTTTGCATTGGTTGTCAAATTTTGGTTGTCATGTAACCGTCCGTCCGTACGTCCGTACGTTCGTGCGCCGATACCTTGAAAACTAAGAGAGTAGCACCATTACCATAGCTACATTTTTGATTTTGGGCGTCCATGCTAATGTTAATTGACAGTTGTCACAAAGAGCTAACCGCTGACCAGTATCACGTGACTATATCGCGGGCTCAGGTTTAGAGTTCATCGAGGTTGCATGTTTTTTAAAGTTGACCGCTGACCAATTACTGGTTTACCGATTTCAAGTCACGTTATTTCTCTGTGGGAGAAGGAAGTAGTACTCGCAAAGGCAAAATTTCGACGCAAATTAACCCCTGGCGCGTTGTTGACTTTTCTTCTGGCACATTCCTTGTACAATCGTCTCTTGGAAAGTCCCTGATAATTTCTACAATCTTGGTTAGGCTTGTTGGGTATAGTTTGTTAAAATTGAACTGGAAAAAATAGCAAAACCACACGCTGAACAATTACATGCTCACAATTGATCATTCTTCGAGTTTCTGATCTAAGAAAAATAATTCTCTTTTTCCTTTATCGTCAGTTATTGCAATCTATATATTAGGGACGATCTCAAAGCACTTCTCCGAACTGTAATGTTGTCGCTGGTTTGAAGTTTGATAATGACGCTCAAGTACTGAGTTTGAGCTGTCTGTGTTTTTTTCCAGGAAGCTTATTAACAAAGACAGGCATTGAAAAAATGTTACATCGTGTGACTCGTGAGATTGTGTAGATAATTATACGGAATCGTTTCATATTATGGGATAGACTTCCACCCTTCCCCCGCTGTGTCTCTAATAAAACAATTCAGTGAAAGCTGAATACCCTTGCTTAAAAAATGACAATAATAGAACGTGCCCGATATTACATTCGAATATCATCATTTTTATTATTTGCAATTATTTTCCGCAAATTATTGTCACATTTTTCTTCGATGCACTGAATAGTTATTTAGTTTAAACTACCCACAGGGGTAGCCTCCATACAATGTATTTGCATGTTTGTATGGGAAAATATTCTTCATTATCTAATATTTTAAAAAAATATCCGTGATTCTTAGAGCTTTACTCGTGCACTGGTTATTGAGGCTCGTTACATGATCATTGACAAGAATACTCTTGTTATTAAATGGAATCTGTGTAACAATGTTTTTTCCTTAAATCATCGTATTCTAACGTGCTGTGACATCGTCTTTTTTTACTCTTGTATTGGTTAGATCTTATTAGTGGAACTTAGTTTATGTCAGCATTTTATCAAGTGAATACCTTAAGGAGCAGCATTATACTTATTTGCGGCAGTGTTATTATAGTCACGCATAGAATCATTTTTCTTAACTTTACACAAGACAACTATTTTCACCTTGTCCATGCACTTATGTCCACCTAAATTATTTGATTGTAAGTTTAAAATTGTTTTTATAGCGGAAAAATCCACGACAATTATCGTTAAATCACTGTCAATCGTTTTAATGATTAAGTAGATAAGCGGGCAGATAGATGGTGTCGCTTTTTCTTATGGAGGTCTTCTTGGATGCGGATGTCTTTTTTCAGTTTCCTTGTTAGTTGAAGTTTTCAACGACGTTTTCCTGAAACAGTAATGACATGAAGACCAATAAAAAATAACTGAGACTAGTTAATACTCGCTCATAAATATAGTGTCAATAGTGGATTTAACTTAGAGACGTATTGTGAGTTTATATATTGTCTTCCATATTGAAGCGTTTATAATTATGTCAGCCTGCATTGGGCCACAAGCGAATGAGGTGGAGACCGTCTTCCCTAAGAAGGGGTGGCGAATAGTCCGTTAAAAACCCTTGGTCTCGCAAAATTTTAGTCAAATTTCACGTGTCTCGCAGTCTCGTTAATTGTGCGTCTGGCAGTCGCGGTTTTTATACGAAGTTCTGTCGGAGTCTCGATATTTTGCAAGGCGAATGGCCTCGAAGTCCCGACTCGTTTGTTTGTTTTTATAAATGACCTCTTCTCGTCACTTTATAATGAATTTAACTTTCAAATTTCCGAGAAAAAGTTAATCTATACTTCTCCTAAATTGTCTGAATTCCACAAAAGTTACAAAACTTCTCACTACGTCATTTTGGCGCCAGCAGTTATTTTGTTCTAGGATATCATAAGGTAGTGTTTTATAGTCGAATTTCCAGTTTCATCTTGTTTGCAGAAGCTGGCCAACAGGCTAAAAAGGGAATCAAGAAACCACACAACCCACGATAGCTCATGAAGTCACGAAGTCGGATAACTTTTTTGTTGTCCCCTGTGGAACTGTGTAAAAGCTCAAGTATTTACGACAAAAGGCTTCTTTGTAAGACTTCTGTACAAGCACACTCCAGCTCATTCTTATAGCTATCAACTAAATCTGGAGCTCGAAGAGTCTGAACTCCTCGCGATCGCACTCAAAAAACTTTGAAGTCTCGGTCTCACAATCTAAAACGCCAAAATGTCTCAGGCTCGCACAGAAAAACGCCTGTCTCGTGGTCTCGCGAAGTCTCGCACATACCATTCGCCACCCCTCAAAGGGGCTATGAGCCAAACTCATGAATTGCCGAGGAGAATGAAATTATGCGTAATGTTACACATTGTCACACCTTTCATTGCATGGTATGCAAGAATGCTCTTCAAGTTAGGAAAATCAAAGACATTTTCCTGTAAAACATATAAGTAACCTTACACATAATTTCGTTCATTAGTCAATTTATGAGTTTGACTGATAGAGCCTTTGATTAGTAAATACCACAATATGGGTTTGTTGTAAAACGCAATAATATTTTGCTACTCTCTTGTTAAAGGTCTCACCTTTAAGTTGGTAAAAATGGCGTAACCAAGCAGGGCAACCTGAAAAAAAGGAAGAAATTATTTGAACACAAGCAATTTAATGAATTAGCAAAGTGGTAAAGCATCTGTATGAAGGCAATATCTATAAAATCGTCATCGTTTGTTTGGTAAAACAATCCAAAAATATAGAACCACTAAAGTTTTTATCCTCACCAGGCATAAAAGGTACTAAATTTATATCTGTTTACAACTTTCCAGCTCAATTAAGCGCCCTTCGTTTGGAAACCGGTGCATTTTGAATTTCGAAGTTATGGCGGCGCGTGACATAAAGCTACGATCGCATTTGTTGAAAAATATGTATTTATATCGTGATTTTTAGCCATTTAAGACGTTGTCGTATTTGGAAAAGTACTTATTTAAAAGTTTATTTGTTCAGTGCAGATAATCATTGTCGCAGATAGCCAGAGTAACTTCCAGATGTTAACGCTATTTTCCGGCCGCCATATTGGTGTACCACAGAGCAACACCAACATGGCAACTCCATGCTAAGCTCTGTAAATTTGCGCGGAACATTTCGACGAATATCTCAACTTTGGGACAACGCACACACCTCAAACTTGGAGAACTGTCTTCTTTATTTATCTTCTGTAATATCACAATTTCTTGACCTTATCCACTGAATGGTTTTTGATTTTATTTTTCATTGCGTGACAATGAAAACGCTCTATTGGTAATAAATCCTCATTACCACTAAGAAGATTTGAGATCGGCAGTCCTGAATTAAACCGCTTCACGCGTTTGAAATCGCTAAATGGTCCGCCTTCCACCAGTCGAATTTTTAACACGTTTCTATTCTATTTAGAGTTTGTATGTGTATTCTTTTGTTTTGTTTTGGTTTCATTAATTGATCGATTGATTGATTGATTGATTTTTTTGCTCATTTAAATAGTGTCCCCAATTAGCACAACAGTGCTAAAGATTCTGACAATAAAAAATTTTTTTTTTATGGGTGATGTAGTCCAGGAAGTCGTTCAGCAGCGCAGAGCAGGATGTTCGCTCGCACTTTGTGCTCGACCCTTCTAAACCGTGTGTTCTGCAGGTTACAACTGACTCAATTGTTTACAGAATTTGAGCGCAACTCCGAGAATCGAAAGTGTCATTTTCAATGCAATTAATGACTACTGTGCCTTACAAAACTTACTTTTCTCTTCAATCTTTCCCAAACTTGGAACCAAGCCTTTCACGTCTTTTCCGGAAACAAGTCCATTTATCAACGCCCTTTTGAACGCCGGGGTGAAAAGTCGGCGATTTGAACACATTATGCGCAATATGTGATGCTTCTTCTTCGATGGGCAGTGGCTGCAAGGGTTTGCGTCGCTGTCCTTCCTGGAAGTTGTACAGGTGAAAAAGATGAGGTTTCCTATAATTCAGTAACTCAGTTGTACAGTACACACAATTCTTACGATGTTTTTTTCGACTGTCTTACACAGATCCAGCGGTGAACGTAATAATTTAAATATATCCAGTATGGTCAAAACCTACCGTTCTGACTTAAGATTTCGAAACGTTATTACTTTTGCATTCAGGCCAATAGTAGGGGAGAGAGACTTAGTAAAGTTTAAGTTGACGTCGACGTGCAATTAATTCGAGGGTTCATAAAGGTACGCCATCTGGTTGTTTCTTCATGTATGTAAGTTTAATGTCCTCCGCAGGCGTTTTCAAGATTGCCACTCTGGAAATGAAACTAAGCCCGTTATAGATCAAATGTTTTTCAGGCGTTCTTTCGATTGCTCAAGGTGCTACCATACTGTAAAGATCATGGTTTTTTCAAAATTGTGTTAACGAACTGTTTTCTTAATCCTATTTCGAAATATAACTCGTTATTTTGTTTATCAAAATAGCAATTCTCTTTGCTCGCGCCATCATTACAAAACAGGTAGCACCGGGGTCCATTAACTCATCTTTTCGAGCCGTTGCTAGGGAAAATTTATTCTCATTTATATAATAAATAAATGAATGCGCGCACTCTGATTGGTCAATCAGCTATGGTTTATCGTGCCAGTAAACTCATGGAAACTTCGCGTGTGTTCTGAATTATTATATAAAAGCAATAGACCACAAGTTTCTGTGGTTTATAGGCATGATAAACCACTTGGGATGTTGGAAGAACACGAGAAGAATTCGTAAATCACTCGCCTGCGGTTCGTGATTTACGAATTCTTCTCGTGTTCTTCCAACATCCCGCGTGGTTTATCAGCCTATAACCCATAACAACTTGTGGTCTTTTACTTAAATAACCTCATCATTTTTAGTTAGTTCAGAGTAACTTCATGTGTTTTAACTTTTTCATGATCAGTAGTACCAGTGATGACGTCATCAGGCCACGCTCTTGGTCATGTGACTAATACTGAAAAAATGCAAAGGCTCCCAGGCAAATTACTTTATCGGGATTTTTTTCATTGAGCTAATAATTTAATTTAAATCCTCATTACGCTATGCATAGATTTTGTTTCATTTCTAAAAGGTCAGATTTCGAGAGAATTTCAAAATATTGAAAAATTCGTAATTTTCTGAAAAAAGGGTGATTTCGGAAAAGAAATGCATAGCTATGTGCCCAACGTTGGTTTGAATCGAAATTCGTCGAAAAAGGCTGGATTTAATGTAAAACCGCGTTTCCTTTAGCATTTAAAGAAACCGGAAGTGCGCCCGATATATATTGGAAGCATTCTCGTCCCCAGAGCCCACGATCCTTCTGGCCTGCGGCAGGGATCGAGAGCTCTGGGCTGGTCCAACAACGGAAGTCCGCGATTCACGGACTTCCCTTCAAATCTGGCAAACCTGATTGGCTGAGAATACGAAACGAATACTCTGCGTATCCTCAGAAAATCGGGCCAGGCTAGAGCTCTCGATCCCTGCCGCAGGTAGGAGAATGTATTGGAAGTTACCCTATCAGCGCGTGCGCAATTTACACTGCCAGCGCACTTCGGTAAGATCGAACAAAGCCACATGGAGTTAGTTTTTCTCTTTCTATTGCTCTTGTTTTTCTGTCTTTCTCTTATTTTGCCTTTGCTTGTACTTTTTTTACTTTGCATTTTGTGGAACACAAATAAAAACATCTTAAATGTTAGCGAATTTGCAAGTTCTTGAGTTGTTTTTATTTTCCACGCTCAGGCCGACGTAAATACCCGGAAGTGAAATATCATCTCCTTAGCAACGCGCGTGAGCGCGCGCATGAATCGGTTAATGGGCCCTTAAATAGAGTTGTCTACATTATTATTATTAATCAGTAACAATGGTCATAGAACTGAGTGGAGTCTAATTGAATTTTGTTCTGCATCCATGCGAGTGATTAGAAATACTGGGCGACCAAGAAATAAAAGTCAAATTTGTTTAATAGCGAGTTTGAAAACAGACCGATTTAGAGCACACGAGGTCCCGTTAGCAATTAATCATAATTATAACAAAATTTTGTTATGAAAAATCGGACTGATGTTCAAATTTGGGGTGAATTGAAAAATGTTGATTGCTTTTACGATCACACCGATTCGGCATCCAAGTGCAATTTCCTGATAGCAGCGCACACAAATGAGGCTTACTGTACAAATACACCAGGCTTAAACTGGTTTAACTTGTTAAATTAATCGTCTTAAATAAGGTCGCAGATAATCAGACAATCAGATTAAAGAGTGTTGTTACAACAACTTACAAAAGTCCGTAGTGGTCTAAAAGATCTTCTCCCCACGAACACCATTGTTTCCATTTATCGCATTCTCTAACTGACTGTCTTATTGCGTCGCTTATGACGGCAATTAGACCAATCCCAATAACAAGCAAAGCTCCTATGCCAGTTGCTGCGGCCGCAGCACCGGTAACACCGAAGACGGTGGCAATTCCTGAAAATGAATAATGGGAAAAATTTTGCTTTCTGAATTATTAGCAACCCAGTCGCCAAGATTCTCTCGAACTAAAAAATGAAATCACATGTTTTGTGCTCCCAATCTATAAGAAGCAATAACATGTCAGGTAACGATGTTGGGAATGAAGTACTTCGACAACAGGTCAGTGTCACAAAACCAATCACTAGTCCAGCTTGGTTAGGCGGGTTCACAACCCCTTCTCCTCTCCAGAAGGGTAGGTCATGCACAGCCCTCTGAGAGAGGTCCTTACTCCTTTACAGGGCTTCTGGTCACCCTGGTCACAATACCTCTTTCCAGGGGCTGCAATCCCCTGGAAGAGGTATTTAGTCCTTTAAGGAGTTTAGACCATTCAGTACACAACCAAACCAAGTCAAACTCTCGCTTATTTTTTTTTTCTGGAGAACCTTCTCGAAAAGTAACTAATATTCAAATACGAATAAAGCTAAGTGAGAAAACTATGACTGCGCAAAAAAAGCTGCAGTTCAGTCGTCTTTTAATACTGAATGTAGTGTTACCATGCTATTGTTATCGCTACCAACCTAGGCCTGCTCCAATTCCAGCAGAAGCCGCAAACGCGAAGTCGTCCGCTATTTTCCAAGGATCCACGTTATCTGCGGTAAAATCTTTGTAGAGGTCATAAATGCTTATACCAAAGAAAATTCCGTCAGCAACAACACCAAGAGCGGTAAAGAAGCGCCCTAATTTGGCAGCCTTTGACATTCGAGTCATTCTTGCACTTGCTCTCTCCATGTCATGCAACTCCACGCTAAATTCGGTTGCTAACCGTTCTTCAAATGTACGTAACTCCTCAGCATTTCTTGTACCGTAAAATTTCCATGAGCTTGTCTGTCGACGCGGCTGAAATAGTTTATCTTTCAGCACTTTGGCGACGTCGTAAGTGCCTTTAATGGATCCCACACCACCAACAGCTGTTGCTACAACAGACAGAACATCTCTCGGATTACCTTGACGAAAGCCACTGTTTGGAGTGAAGATTTCTCTGAATACGCTGTAGGTGGCACCAACTGCTCCTAGCACGTTAAACGTATGTGCAATTCCCTGGACAAAACGCGGATTTGTGCGAATCAACTTGTCGAGTTCACTGGATGATAGCCCAGCAAGAGGATCCTGTGCGTTTCTAAGTTCTTCGTGGAATAGGTCGCGCAGATCGTACCTTTTCTTTGTCATGCCAGGTAGTTTATAATAATCTTTCCAGGCTTCTTTCTCTGCTTCGAAGTCCCTTATGGGTCGGCTAAATAATTCACTTATAGTGTTAACTGCTCTAGGTCTTAGTTGTATTGCTTCATTGATCTCTCCAATATCTTGAGAATGCTCCTGAACGAAAAGGTCAAGGAACCTCTCCTTGAAGTCTTTCGCACGAGAGTCGACAGCTGTTAGAACGTCGAGCTTTTTCATGTCAAGGAAATTGCTAAACACTCCAAGCTGTGTGCTTGTCAGAGGATAAAGCATGACATTTATTATGCCCTCCATGACGTCTATGAATGTAGTTCGGACTTCTTCAGGTACACTCGGCTCTTCATATATTGCGGTAATGGCCGCACTTATGGTATCCCTTTGCTTTTCCTTGTCAAGCGGTTGCATTATTGTCCAAGGCTGCAAAAGAACAAATAAATTTAAAATTAGTAGTATTAATATAAAGTAATGTCTAGGTCCTTGGTCTAACCTGGGTATGTGATTTTAATGCGCTTTCAAGATGTCTGATATCGCTTTGAACTACCAGCCTAAAAAATAGTCCGTCTTTAGAAACGATGCTTGAGTTAGACAAGAACTGAATTTATTTCAGGAAAGATATAAGTTTAAATGAACAATGATACAAACGAATTTCGTCCCAAGGTCGTTCTTTGTTGTCACGAAATTTCGTCAAAATTTCGCTCACTTTTTTTTGCCTATGTGACTGACTTTCGACAACCTGAGTGTTTGTACAGGACTGGTCCATTGAAACTGATTGGTAAGTTGAGCTGCGATGGAATTGGCTGTAAGATTCGTGTGAATTAGCTAATTTATAGGCATGCCACTGAAACAAAGGAAACAAATATTTCAAATAAACGTAACATATATAGTTAAAAATCCCAACTGGCAGAAGGCAGACCAGTTGGCTATTTACAAAGCGTGACCGAGGATTTGAACTCGGGACTACCGAGAAACAAATCCCCGCTAGTGGCAGGGTGGAGGCCTTGAAAGACAAATTTAAAAGTGTTTTCGTTCGGTCAGATTGACAATCATTATACACTTGAAAAGATTCTGATGTCCACTGATAGTGCGGTTGACATTTGCTATCCTTGTGTAATCTCTTGAACACTTTTGGAAAGTTACCACGTTAATAGTTCAGCAAGGTGGGATTGAAAAAATTGCCAGGTGACGATAAAATTTTCAATGACGCCCATTAGGGTTGAAACATAACACTGGCTGTTCCCTAAAATTGCAATATGTTCAAAGGAAAGTGCTGTCCATTTCTCTCCACCCTCCCCCTTCAACCACCCTGCTTTAAAGGTCCCCAAAATTATATAGTTCGCGACCAAATTTTGAAATCAACCTACACTGGCATATCTAAACAGAGTACATTCACTTCGATCTCGTTGTATTATGTTTATAAGAACAACCGAATTCGCTGTAATTGTTTGAAAAATTGCAGGTCGTGGCATGTCGTACTGCACCCAGGTTTTAACATGAATACGAATTTAATTCAAATTTACTTCTGCAAGGTTGTGCTGCAGCTCTGAGCAACACAGTGTAGATGAACAGCGCAATTAAAAATGAACTAACCTGGTTCACTATCTCTTTCGAAAGGAGTGCGCTCATGATCTCTTGTCTGACTTCTATTCCCAAGTCTGGTCGGATTAAGTCTAGTACTTTAAGATGTGAGTCCATAATGGGCTGTATATAAGACCTGTCATTGGATAGCAATTCTTCTAAAAACTCCCGACTTCTAAGTCTGGTGGCAATTAAGACGGCTATTCCACCGTAGGCCGAGTATCTATTGGAAACATCACGAAGCAAACGAGGTATCACTTCGTTGCGCATCTTGAATATTTCTTCGGTCATCCACTTAGACTGAAAGACTTGATTAAGTTTATCTTTGATTTTCTGTTTCAGGACTTTATCTTCCCAAAACGTTAAATTCGATAAGGACAGGCAGGCTTCTAAGTCTCCAATTTCTTGCCAACTATGTGCACCGGGAGGTGGTCTGATAGTAGGACTTGCAGGTGGCGGTTTAGGAATGTGATCACCAATTGTGCTCATTAGCATTTCGTTTACTCGCTCACCAATCTCTTTCAGTAAAGTTATATCCATATGTACGGACAGAAATGGCCTAAACAATCCCTCTCCAAAGCTTCCAGGGCCAAAAGCTTTATTTATTACCTCGGTCAGGGATTCGACGGAGTTCGGAGCTACATTATTTACTGTATCGTCATTAAACTGGAAAAGAGTCGATATTGCTGCGCACATCCCAGTGACTTTAAAAGGAGGTGGAATTAGCCAAACGAATGACGCTGGAGGTTCTGGATATTCCAAACTTTTCAGACCACCAATTCGTGCAAGTTTTTGAAACTCTCCAGGAGATGATGTGTCTGATGGCGACTTGTATTCAACGCTGTAAAACAAGCCTGTAGTCATAGTTTGTTGAGCGTAGCTTCCCTCCTGATAAACATTGCTGAAAAGAGCTTCAAGCTTGGCATTTCTATCATGTGAAAATGCTGCAAGAGGAAAAGCTCCACCGTTACCTCTGAAAATAAGTTTAACTAAAGCTGGGCTTTGGTTGTTGGAGACTATGACTGGTGTTACGGTCGTTTTTGCAAACCGAAGTAGACCTCCTCTTACCCCTGATCCTGGTGAAGGTGTGTCAACCATGACCTTTCTATGAAAATGAAGAAGAGAGTATTTGTTGCCTTGATAAACGTTTCTTGGTGAATTTGGAGGTGAGCCAGCTGGCACTGGTATCGGACGCTCCGGTGTAGGCTCGCTGGGAATTGTTAGACGCCAGGGGCCAAACCAGGATCCAAACATCCTTTTGGCACTTTCAATTTCTCTTTCTGATGGAAGAGCAAGAATTTGTTTGTAGTGACCAGGTTTAAGCTGCTCTGTTTTTGGCCAAAGCAAAATACAGTCGTTCGGTTCAATTTCGCCAGACACAACTGAATAGCCACCATTTGTCGGATCACAGGACTCTGTTTTAAATATCCAGAAGTTCAATTCCTCAACATTTTGATCTGCCTGAAGATTACTGGTAATGAGTTTGACATAACTCCAACCTTCCTCGTTCTCTGGACTGCTATATGGAGTTTGGATGGTAATTCTCTCGCCACTCTGAATGGCAGTTCCACCATTAAATGTACTAATTTTAAATAAGAACCAAAACCAGTCGTTGTCAGGCATAATACTGCTGATGGGATTTGCCACAAGATTGTCAGGGGTAGCCTCTCTCACGTCTATATTGTAGGTATTGGACACTTGGCCACTTTGAGGACGGATTCGTCTTAAAAATGGGTTCGAGGAGGCGCTACTTTCCTTTTTAAGATATGCATAATACGTAATACCATTGTTTGTTACATCAGGGCCAACAGGTTGCGCCTCAATTTTATTAATTGAAACTGATGGTAAACCGTTAGAGTCAAGTGTTAAGTCAAGGAAAAGAATGGAAGCACTTGAAGTTGTACCGGCTATAAGCAACAGGTGGTTGTTGACAATTTTAGTAGAAAGCCGCGTGTCCAGACTCCCAATGCCAGTCACAAGTAAAGACCCTGTACCACCTGTTTTAACTGTTATTTGCCCTTCTCCATTTATTTGAAATATATTCCACTTAAAGCGCAGGGCTCCTGAATATTGGTCCTCCGCGAAACACTCTATCAGGATCAAGTGATCCCGGTCCTGGTCTCGGGTTGCTGCTAGGCAGCCCTTTTGCGCCTGGCTTGATTCTATAATTCGTTGATTCCCAGCAACCAGTACAATTGTGCTTGTATCGGCACTGAGAGAAAAACGTTTTGCTACGACATGACCTTCTCCCGTCAAACGAAGTATGTAGATATTCTGTGTTTGAACGATTACCTCCAATGGAAAGCCAGTCAATGGAGGTTCATAATCCTCCAGAACCTTTATATTGGATACAGATTGTGTTTTTGAAATGACGTAATGAACCACATTAATCTCGTCTGACTGTCTTAGGGACCAGAAGCCAATACTTCCAGTAGCCGTTGGATCTGGATCCTGAATGCTTCTATCGATTTGTTGCTTTGTTCTTTCCATATTGAAGAGTTGAATGTTACTTATTTGACCATTAAATCTGTTTCGTTTTATTGACTGATGAAGTTCGTTTTCCCCAAACACCAGTGTTCCCTCATTTGTGCTAGGCAGAGGGGCTGTAATACCTTCCCATGTAGTTTTTCGACAGGCAGATTCTCCATTCACCATTATCGTTAGTGAGCTTCCAACTGTTCCGGTCACCGCTATGTGGTGAAATGCTAGAGCTCCTACTTTGTGAGTGTCGTCCGTTACTACGTCTGTGTGGCAAGATAATCTACTTTCCCCATTTAGAATCACAGAAAACGCTAGAGAGCCATCTAACTTCAAGTCTAAACTAACGGATGACTTGTGAAACAAAGCCATCGGAATTTCATCTACAGGCATGCGCCGTGGCCTTATCCAGAACTCGATTGAAAAGCCAGGTGAAGCCTCTGAGCCCATTGAGTTCATTGCTTCGTAGTGAGGAATTTCAATTTTATCGACAATTCCATCCAGATCAGCTACTCCGCTAACATCTTTGTCTCGATTGTTTACTGTCGCGGGGCTCTCGTTCGTTGCATCTCGGCGTCGTTGGGAATACAAAGGGCCAAGTTGTCTAGGCTCCATGTCCACATAACCTCCGAATTTAAGGTGGGCGCCGTATTGAACTTTTTCACCTGTGGATGAAAACTTGCCATTTGGAGCGATATGGTGAAGACCGGTATAAAAGGTAACTTTAATAGCTTGACCACCCGAGGTAAGATCGACAACCGAGATTGCAGGATCATGTGCCTCTTTCACCTTGTTAATAAAAAAAATATAAGTTAACATTGATATTATCATCTACTTGCTTTGTTCTTTCTGTTTTTAGATATGAAATCCATGATCTCTAAAATATATAACTTATCAACGAGTATCCACGTTGAATGTTAACTCTTGTGAACAAAGCCAATATTTCCCTGTTTTCTCTCTAAATCACACACGTCGTCAAAAGTCTCAGAAATAGACAACAGAAATTCATTAGAGTTCTAGAGTTCTTTCCTCCCTTCTCGTCAGTGTTTTTTTCCATTTTCCATTTTGCCTTTCTGCTCTAAGTGTAAGTCTTTTTGCTGTTGGACACAACGGCTTCCGTGAACGTTCTGCAAAAACCGAACTTAACGAGGATAATATAAGAAAACACAAGCCTGCAAATTGTTTGTGAAATGGCTAACATTACCTCTCTTTGTAAGGACGGCAAGGGCTCATATCTCACTGCGCTCCCTGAGGAGAAAACAGCAGTGTTCATATTTTCTCTAATGCACAAAAATAACATCGCTTGATGGAACTCCTTTCTAGGCAAGCAGCTTTTTTTCAAGGCTGCATGTGTAGCTTACATGCATAGAAAAATACCAAAGTAGAGAGGTGCGGCTGCTGCCCAATATTGAACTTTAAACTGCTATACTTACTCAATATAAAACAAATTGTTATTGTGAGAAATTATCAATGTAAAGCACGAAGATACATTCTTACCAGATGTTTTACATGTAAAAGCCCTTCTGTCGAATGGTGTGCCACTTCCAAGTCTTTGCTTTCTACATGCCACGTCTATCCATGTTCCATCTGGTTTCATTGCTCCACAGTCTTCATCTACTGTTGCCTGGTTTGGTTCTCCCACCGCCCAAGGCGTAAAATCTCCATAAGCTGAGCCATCGATCCATTTAAAAGAATTCGATCGAATGTTGTGATCAGTGAGGCCTATCCATTGTTCGCCTTCGTCTGAGGAGAGTGACTTTATGAAGTCGTTTTCTCGCTGACTGTGAATTGAAGCCAAATGAACATTTTCGCCATGTTGTCGACAAACACCTTCGGCTGAAAACCAGGAATTTGCGGCTGATTTTTCTCGGTGGTAATAGTAATGGCCACTCCATAACTGCCAATCACCTTTAGAATATAAAATGAAAGTTGTTAAATTAAGAGGAGAACATTGCAACAGGAGATGAAGCATGCATAGGGTAGATGTAGCAAATACAAGTTTCATTAATCACACAAAAAATGAATAGATCAAAATGAAAATTTCACTTTACCTGTATTGGATAACGTTGTGCTGTCTAGCGATAAAAGAAAAGGGAATTGATTCGGTAAAGTCATTACAAATCTTATAACAATTAAAATAAACGAAATAATATTCTAACAGACACCCACAAGAGAATGAAAGGTGTTACGCTTAAAAAAAGACTTCCCATTGAATTACAATTCCCCGTTGAATTGGTTAAGGTCCCTATCTGGAAAATTTCTGGAAAGAATGACCATTCACCCTTTCATTCTTTGCACTCGATTGTGTTTCCTCACGTTAAGCATTCAAATACAAGTGTTCCTACGAAGAATCGCCGGAAATCTTAAGCTCTTGCCCTTTACTGCGCAGAATTTTACTTTTCATTAGATCACTGAAGTCACCGATGAGTTGATGCCAGAGACGAAAGGGAGGTAATTGTTTTGAAAGTAGTCAGTTTGAAATAATTTCCAGGCGTGCGCTAGCTCACGCTACATCCGATATTGAACTTGTTTAGTAACAGATTTAATTAAGTTAAATTTAGTTGAATTTTTTTTTCTGTTTTATCGTCGCTCAGCCGGACACTCAATCGAACTTCACTTAAAGGTCACTCCAAAAAGCTTACTTTTTTGTCTCCACCTATAGCAAGTAAACATTAGGTTTTTCCTCACGTCGAAGTTTCAGCCTCTAAAGTGCGTGCCATCCTGAAGAAATTCGTCTCGAAAGAAGCCCAGTATTCGACTTTGGAGGCCGGCATTTTAAAACTGTACTTGGCAGCATTTCGTCCAACTCGAAACAGGCAGGACTGTTGAAAACCCGTCCTTCATAAGGTCAGCAAAATGTATTTTCTTTCCAAGCGATTATCCACTTCACTATCTTCCGTGCCATCATTTTAGGAGTTTGGAGCACGTTTGGCTCGAAATAATACGGCTCGAGAGCAGACATAGAAGATGGAATTGGATTGGACATATAATGAGGAAAGACAAAGAGGAACATTGCGTCACAGCTCTGGAATGGAGGCCAGAAGGGAAAAGAAGGCCTGGTCGACCCAAAACAACATGGAGGAGAATGGTTGAAGATGAAAGGAAAACAGCTGGGTGGCAGTCATGGGCGAATGTCAGAAACCTCGCAGCAAGCCGTAGTGGTTTGAAAGAGAATGTCAAAGCCTTATGTGCCTTATGGCATAAAGAGATATAGGATAGGATAGGAGCACGTTTGGCTCGAAATAATACGGCTCGAGAGCAGTCATAACCTGGAGTGGTAGTTGGAAGGCTTGTTGCAAGCCATGGACAAAATCCCTTGGACGGAATCACGTCACGAAAACTCGGCCTGGCTGCTAAGTACTGTTCAAAATGGCGGCAACGATGTCAAATTTTGGGCTTCTTTGGAGACTAATTGCATAAGGAAAACCTGCACGTTTGGCTCGAAATAATACGGCTCGAGAGCAACCATAACCTGGAGTGGTAGTTGAAAGGCTTGTTGAGAGCCATGGGCAAAATCCCTTGAACGGAGTGACGTCACAAAAACTCGGCGTGGCTGCAAAGTGGCGGCAACCATGTCGAATTTTGGGCTTCTTTGGAGACGAATTTCATTAGGAAAACCTGCAGTTTAGAGGCCGAAACTTCGGTGAGTGGCTAAACTTATTAGTGCCAGGTTTTTATTACTGTTGACAAAAAAAAAGTTTCCTGGAGTGACCTTCTCCTTTAGAACAAATGTCCACAAAAACCGAACAAAACCAAATTTCTAAACGAGGCTAGAAAACTCAACTTCCCTCGTCTTTTGCACATAGCTAGCCCCTACCAAAAATGCAAGCAAGCTCTGGTTTCTTTTTTGAACGATTTTTGTCTTTCCGAGTAAAAGAACATTTCGATTTACCCTTCAGACTCAATTTAGCGAATCCCAACTAGACCAAAAAATCGACCAGTTTCATTCGAGTCGCATGTCGCAACTATTGAGCGCAGAAAAGCTGTGACACAACAGGCTTATTGCTGGACTAATATTTTTTGTTCAAAAAGCACAGTTTCAAGAATAATCTAACTATTTAATGGAAAGCAAAAACAGAGTGATCTCCAACAATTAGTTCGTCCGTTGGTAAGACGTATCCTCATTTTGGCCATGTGCCATAATTCGGAATCCATTAGACTGAGGATTTTAACCCAGGATGAAAAGTTGGGCGTATTTACGGGATGGTCGTATTAATGGGCAGGGTCAAATTTCATGACTGCACTATTATAAGTCAGTGACGTCTTGACAGATATCACAATTACACTTCTAAACAACTGTTCTGTAATAAGCATTCAAAGTACAGGTGTATTTGTTTTTTTTTAAAAAGTTGAAACTTCAATCAATACATACAATATTAACCAAGGAAAGATGAGCATGACTGGTTCGTGTGGCCGTATTAAGGGGGTTAAATTACAGACAGAGACATGTGCCCTTAATAGCGTCCTTTTTTGATATTGGACTTCCATGCTATGTTCAAGTGACACCTGTCAAAACAAGGTATCCGCTGACCAGTATCACGTGATCATACCGCGGGCTCAAGTTTAAACCTCGCTTGTTGTAAAACAGGGACGGGTTGTTCGGAAGCCGGTTAACGCCAACCCAGAATTATAAAAGTTAACCGAAGTATAATTTTTTCTTGTATTCAAATGCTTTTTGCTACTTTTGTTTTGTGTATTTTGAGGACCTTGAGATTATTCAAACCCAAAACAGAAGGGCAAACAACATAAGCGGAAAACCTTACCGTAAAGTTACAAAACTCGAATCAAAATTCTCGCAACCCCGCCAAGGAGCTCCGCCTTTAGGCTTGGCTAAATCTATAAATTATGTTTGTCAAAGCGTGTGATTTCACGTACCACTTCTTAACGCCTTGCAAGGAGACTCTATCACAATCCTTTCTGGGGCTTCTTGCAGGAAATTTTGCCAGCTGTACACGTTTCCATCATCCCATTCATCCAGCCAACATGATGTCGACATCTCCTCGATTCGTGTATCGGCAAGCTTGTGATCCCATACGTTGACATTTGTTAACATTCCTCTGAATGATTGAGCGGCATCTAAAGCACCTCCGACCGAGTCTTGCTCCTGTCCAAGCATCAAGGAGCCGCCTCCTCTTATCGTATGGCCTTGCTTGAGCCGGCCTTGTTCTTTGATCTCTCCGTCTTTGTAGAATGTCCATGATCCCAAACTGTTTTCCCACGATACACAGATTTGATGCCATGTACCATCATTAGCCGATACTGTTGTCGTGCTGTAGAGGAAACGTTCTCTGTTTGTATGACTCGTGTATCTCGTTCAGTTTTATTGGACTGTATAAAATAAGGCTAAATGGATATGTGTATATTAAAAGTGTTATTTGCCATTTCATTCTTGTGTATCTACGCTGTAATTATGAAAAAGTAAAGCTACGGTACTACATTCGATTAGGCCTAATATAACACTAACGACTGTCGTATAATAGCAGAGGTTGTTTTTCAGGGTACAATGAAAGAAAAAATCATTATTTATTTATATATTTATTTATTTATTTATTTATTTATTTATTATTTGCTTCTTTGTGTTCCTCTCCCTCAGTCATCATAGCACTTTTTATGCACTAGTGGTAGTGCGTTCTCTATTACTTGCGCGGCGATTTGACTTATGGGGAAGCCATTCAGTGTTCGAAGCCAAAAGGAGGAATTATGAGATCCAAACCGGGAGGGCAATCTTCACAACCCAAGGTTAACTAACGAATCAACACACACTGTTCGACAAACACTGTTTTGATCCATACTTTTGAATTTTGTTCCTCAAGTTAACAATCGTACGGTTACGAGATTTTATCTGGGGATTAGCTTTAACCCGAGGTTCTCTTAGCCCTTTTTTGCTCAACCGGGCCCTGATCTTTAAGGTTTGAAAAAGTATTTCATCATGCATATGAACGGTATGGAACCATGTGAAAGACTAAATTTTAACATGATTTGTTTTATAAACGTGAAATTCGCGCTATTCTTTGTCGTTGTTCAATGTTGTTCTTGTTTCTTTATTCTCATAACTACAAAACATGCGTCTTCCACCTATGAACGATTCAAATATCTGTTCATCTGCTAACCAGTTTTCAGGGTCTTCCCCGGATAGAGAAGTAGAAAGACCTTGGGAACGAGGTTGTTCATGTCTATAGCCCCGTCTTAAACTTAGTTTTATTTTACCTTCCTTTGTCATCGATGAGCAACTTAAAATAGCCATTCCGGAACTCGATGACGAGCTCGTTACCATTGTTCGAGCCTGATGTCGCGTAGCTGAAAGGAGTCCCTAGAGTATCACTTGAACTCATCCACAGGCACACGGTAAATGCCCTCAAACTGGGCATGCCTGATACCCTGACAAAGTCGCTCTCTCCTTTGTCTGGAAAATGCAGGGCTTTGTCTAAAGTGATAAGGAGAAATAAGAAACGAATCAGGTTAAAATGTATCTGCACTTTTGTAACTGTTCATGACAATTGAGCTTTAATAGTAATAATATATAACTGATTAATAATTGAAATTGCGCTGTTCACTTTACGTGCCTGTTTCAAATTCGTTTCGTGTTTGATTTTATTATACATGTAGTTTTAGGGCACTTGCAAGCCTTGAAATCGTTAAATTTTACCTCGAAGTTTTTCCAAAATGTTCCGTTTACTGCCTATGGCCGATAATTGCGGTTGTATCTCTTCGTCAGCGTATAAATTGATCCAAATATTTACTTGACCGCAGCCCCAGAGTAGGATTTTTCGAATTGTTTCTTCTCTGCTTTCGGCCGCCTTCTTTAACGTGTTTCCTTTGATTGAGAACGAAACTACCACATTATGTACATGTCAATTATAATCAGAAAAATTTTGTTTCGATCAGCATACACACAATGAGTTTTCGGAACGAAACATTTTATTCGTTATCAGGCTAAATATGTTAAGGCCTGGTGTGAACACAGCTTTAGATACCAAATATTTTTACGCCTCTCGAAACCCAGACGTATTCTCAATCTTCCACTTTATTATAGAAGTTGTGGATGTTGTTGTTTTTCTTTCATTGATGGCTCACAAAATACCGCATGCTTAAAAAAATAAAGCTCGAGAAAAGTTATTTGTTTTTTGCCATTTCTTCCCAACCTAAATTGGAAATGCATCACTCTTGCTCTAGAGTCTTTTCTTTTTTTATGAGAATATTGTTTTTCCGACCGAGGCTGAATATTCCTATTTTCTGCCGATTTGAGGCTGAAAATATTCTTGTGAATATTCTTATTTCCCGTTCACACGTATCCGGATATTTTTGAATCCGCAATTTTTTCTTACCAGATACGGCCTCCGTCCACACGCATCCAGCGAATTCGGCAGCGAATCCGGATATTTTTTAATCGGCTCTCCAGAGTGGAAAAAATAAATCTGCAACAAATTCGATAACGCCGTGTGGACGGTGAATCCGGATATTTTCGAAACCGATGACGTAGCAAAATCGTGTCCAGTCTCTTACCAAACAATAACCAATATGGCGGCACAACGTGTGGGCCTAGTTTCTCTAGAGTGAATCCGGATACCATCGGATGCGTGTGGACAGGCGAATTCGATTTGAATACGCTAAGTGTGACTGGGAAATTTTTGAATCTGGAGAGAAAAAGTTGCGGATTCAAAATACCCAGATACGTGTGCAAGGGGCCTGAGACTATAGCGCATGTCAATTCTGTTTTCGAATGTATTTGTTGTCTGAATATCTGCAGGCATTAAAGCCTTATGTGAGGCACATAACTTCTTCAGAAATGTTATATTACCACCGAACATACAACCAGTGCTGTTTTTGCCGTTTAGAGAAGGGAAGAATTTTACACTGTTTAGTTAAAAAGTAAAATTGTATTGTATTTTCAAATTTTTAACACACAAAATTATATTCTTCTAAAAATCTCAGCCTCGAGTTTATTCTTAAAATATGCCTAAAATCTCGTAATTTTCAGCCTCGATATTTTCATAAAACATATGCTTATAAAAAAGAAAGAGTTTATTTCTCAAAGTGTATGCTGCCTGTGTTATATTACGCACCCGTTCTGGGCGGCATACAAGGAGATTTTTTCACAAGCCTTGCTGGGGCTTCTTGCAGGAAATTGCTCCATCTGTATACGTTTCCAGCATTCCATTGATCCAGCGAACACGATGTTGACATCCTCTCGATTTGTGTATCAGACAGTATTTTATCCCATACGTTAACATTTGCTAACATTCCTTTAAATGATTGACCAGCATTAAAACCACCACCGACCGAGTCTTGGTCTTGCCCCAGCACCAAAGAGCCGCCTTCTCTTACGGTATGGCCTGCCTTGAGCTGGCCTTGTTGTTTGAGCTCACCATCTTTGTAGAATTTCCATGATCCCGAGCTGCTCTCCCACGATACACAGATGTGATGCCATACACCATCATTGGCCGATACTGTTGTCTTGCTGTGGAAGAAACGTTCTCTGTTTACATCCCTGATTTATCTCGTACAATTTCATTGGACTGCAAAGGGTAAGGCACAGTAAGATATATGCAGTGTACGGAAAGTTTTTTGGGGAAACATTTCATTCTTTTCTAGAGCAAAAAGTTCATATTCACCCTAAGCATTTCGGAGTTAGTGGCATTAAAACTAGTAAATTTGTGACAAAAGAATTTTCTCAAACATTGCGGTAGACTCCGTGGCACCTATTGAGACCTCAAATAAATTTAAACTGCAACTAGCCTACTTATTTTCCAAACACTTCAGCGAAAAAAATATCTCGATGATAAAATCCCCGCGTTTCTACAGGCGTTTGAAGATGTAATTTCTGCGACCACGACCGAGCAAAGTGGAATCTGGGTCGAGTCATCGGAGGAACTGCGCGAAAAGCAGTCAAGAGACGTTTGACTGGGTATCGAGCGCTGTGAAAACATACTTGGGATATTTGTGCTTCATTCTTATCAAAAATGATCAAGACTTTTGAATGAAAGATAAAGTCACAAGTCACACACATTTGCATATTTCGTACTAGACTTCGCGAAGATCTTGACAAAAGGTTCAGTGCAGTATTATGGTGGATACATTTCTCCTTCACTGTTCTTTTGTCGATTCAGTAAACGTTTTGTTTTACTTTCCTAATACACGTATCAATGCTTGATTTCTTTTAAGTTTGTGACTGAGATATATTTCGTTGCTTAAAGAATGAAACAATTGTGTATGCGGAAGGGCTTTTGAGACACTCGGCCGTATTGTTGTTTTCACCGGTCATGTGATCAACAATAAAAATCGTAAATATTCAATAAATAAAGTTAAGAGCTAATTCCTGTAAATACCGAGAATGAGATGACAGTCGCGAACTTTCGGATTTCTTCATATTTTGCCCAAATAACCTCTATAGTGAGTTGTTTTCGAAAATACCATTCAAAGGTCCTGAAACGCTTTAGTTTTTTCGAAATCGAGGAAAGTTTGAAAATCGCCAATTTAGCTGCCTGACGCCGCCGAAAATGGCCGAAAATTGTGCATTTTCTCTTCACTCGTACAGATCAACGCGATGATATCTATCAATATACTTTGGGTAGCTCATAGTGCATGTCTTGCTGTTTCTAAAGCATTAATTTGATTAGCAAAAGCTCCAAGTGTAATAATATTTTAGGCCGATACAAGTACCTTCATCGAAGCTCGGAGCGAAAGGGCTAATTTTAGCTAATTTCAATACCATCAAAAGCCCATTGGTACATTGAATTTGAAGTCGAAACTGAAATTTTCTAAAAGCCCATACTCTATATTATGTTGTATGAAAGTCTCTTTTGCGGCCCGAAAAAACTAACCCGTCGAGAGACATAAACGTGTGGTACATTTTTGTGAATTCGTCATTCGTGAAACCAACATGGAACTTGGCCCGCTACCTTCATCAAGAACAAAAATAAGCGAATGGAAAACTTTTTCGTCAATAAGGATACTTGCAATCTGTTTTTTTCCTTTTAGATTGACCACATGATTAACTTTTGCAAACATTTATAGTTAAATGAAAATAGACGCTGCTTTTGGTACATTGTAATGTGATGCAAATTTATTTCGATCACCGGCACGTGCATATCGCCCGAAACTGCTTTTACTTCCGCCTACTGCATGTTTCGTTTTGAAGGTTACAACTGTAGCACACATTATTCGTTCAATATCGGCAGTTTTAATTTTTGTGGAAGACCCATGGCCACAGCCGAACTTTGTATCCCAGCCCTATCACCGGTGCATTTTTATTCAAAAAGCACGAACGACAAACATGCATTTTAAAGGTAAAGAGGAAAGGTGTTTGCACAACTTTTGTGAACGCAGTAATATTTTCTATTAATCTACGTAGACATGCCGTGATAGCAGGACCGGCGCAAGGCTCTGTGACTCGTCGAGTTCTGTCCTCTTGCAGAATTAAACAACACCCCCTTCCCCTTACATCCTTCAATTTCGTCCAGAAATGTTTATTTAGGCTGACAATGCGAACCACGTTACCTGCACGAGCAAAAAGTTCCATTCGCCGCCATCTTCACTCCCTTTGCAAGTGGCCGATTGTCACGCAATCCACATTTGCCGAATTGTCCGAACTGGGACGACCAAACAAAGTCAAGTACTTACTCAGCTAACGCCATGACAGTTATTCGGACTGGCCAACAGAACGGCGTAGTCTTGGAATTTTAAAAAAGAGCGACGTCTGGAGACTTTGTAAGAAAGAAATCTGGACAGTGTAGTGCGATTGACGAAGAAGCCTTTGTGGTTTTCTGTCTTGCTGCGTACGTTTTGCAAGTGGCCGCGCACGACCGTTGGAACACTCCAAGAAAAATGATGTCACAGTATGTGGTTTATTCAGAGGTATGTGCCATTTTGGGTAAAGAAACGAACGATTCATTCATAAATCTGGTGGTAACAGACAGGGGCAATTGTACCCATTAGCATTGCAAGCACACGGGTAAGAAATATAGAGGTTGAATCATCTTGCCGTGTTATACCACAACTTTTCGACAGTTGATCAATAAGTTTCGCCAACTGCTCGTGCTTTGTTATCATTACCTGGTCTCAGACCAGGATTTCAAGAAATGCTGCGATGAGACGGTTATTTTTAAAGTAACGTGTTCCTGTTTACATGAAATGGTTGTGTTCGAATATTTACACCAAACATGATGGATGCAACTGTAATCAATTGTTCACTGAAACTTCAAAATGTTTTTTTTTTTTTTTTTACTTGAATTCAAGTTCGGCTGTGGCTATGGGTCTTCCACAAAAATTAAAACTGCCGATATTGAACGAATAATGTGTGCTACAGTTGTAACCTTCAAAAAGAAACATGCAGTAGGCAGAAGTAAAATCAGTTTCGGGCGATATGCACGTGCCGGTGATCGAAATAAATTTGCATCACATTACAATGTATCAAAAGCAGCGTCTATTTTCATTTAACTGCAAATGTTTGCAAAATTTAATCATGTGGTCAATCTAAAAGGAAAAAAAAAAACAGATTACAAGTGTCCTTATTGACGAAAAAGTTTTCCATTCGCTTATTTTTGTTCTTGATGAAAGTGGCGGGCCAAGTTCCATGTTGGTTTCACGAATGACGAATTCACAAAAATGTACCACATATTTATTTCTCTCGACGGGTTAGTTTTTTCGGGCCGCAAAAGAGACTTTCACACAACATAATATAGAGTATGGGCTTTTAGAAAATTTCAGTTTCGACTTCAAATTCAATGTACCAGTGGGCTTTTGATGGTATTGAAATTAACTAAAATTAGCCCTTTCGTTCACGAGCTTCGATGAAGGTACTTGTATCGGCCTAAAATATTATTACACTTGGAGCTTTTGCTAATCAAACAAATGCTTTAGAAGCAGCAAGACATGTACTATGAGCTACCCAAAGTATATTGATAGATATCATCGCGTTGATCTGTACGAGCGAAGGGAAAATGCACAATTTTCGGCCATTTTCGGCGGCGTCAGGCAGCTAACATGGCGATTTTCGAACTTTCTTCGATTTCGAAAAAACTAAAGCGTTTCAGGACCTTTGAATGGTATTTTCGAAAACAACTCACTATAGAGGTTATTTGGGCAAAATATGAAGAAATGCAAAATTTCGCGACTGTCATCTCATTCTCGATATTTACAGGAATTGGCTCTTAAGAATCTGGGATATGATAGATGATTGATATATAAACAACCTCGCCAAGAAATAGGTTTCTGCAGTGTTTCATTCGCACCTTACTCGGAAAAGTGTTTCACCCGGCAAATATATAAAGCTTTGTAGATGCCATGTTGGAGGCACAAATATGGCGGTCGTAAAGTACTGAAACATCTGCCGTTGAAATCTACAGTTGAAACGAAAAGTTATTACCCTAGAGCTCTGACACGCTGAAATTAACACTTCTTCAGGTGCAATAATTGTTCTCATCTTTTGACCCACGCATCAGCCTTCTCGGGCCGCCATTTAATGTATCGCATCGTAAAAGCTTGGAAATTCAAACGTGCTTTATTACAAAACGAAGATCCCTGTCGAGCTAAAACGCTATAAAACGTCAAGTTCTTAAAGGATCTTGCGTCGATAAAACAAAACCTCCGAAGGAAAGGTAATTTTTAATTTTGGAATAATATGACTATGTCACATGAAAACCAAGAATTGTCGACTTCGTGGGTGTGGTTGCATTAATACAGCTGTTGTATATAAAATGATTAAGACGAAATCCGATAGAAAATCGAGCAATTTCAGTTCTTAGTGGACAAAAATTTGGTATCAGAATAATTTTAAGTATTTTACAGTCCCTTTTGCATTTTCTTAAAGCTAAAGATATAAATAGTTGCCTGAAATAACACCGAAAACAATTTCCCCTGGGAACGAGGGAAAACAAATTTCAAAGTTCAGAGAAATTGTGCAAACACAGGTAAAATTTCATCATCAGTTTCATTTCACCAGTACTTTCAAGTGGTTCATGCGAAGCTTAACATTTGTTTTCGACGTTTGGTGTTGCTAGAAATGATTTTTTTTGAGAGGATATTTAAAACAGTCGTAGTGAAGTTTGCAATACGATGTAAATAATCTTGGTACAAAGTTTTTGCCCAATTGTTACTCGAACTTCTGGTGAATTCCGTCTTAAGAGCCATTGCCAGTAAATATGGAGAATCCGACGACAGGTCGGAAAATTCGGATTTTCTTTTATTGCGTCAAAAAGACCCTTTTGGTGAACCATTTTCAGAAATATGCTTTCAAAGTTCCAGCGAGTTCACATTTTTGTGAAATCTAGCAAAGTTCGAAATACCGCACAATCAACCAATATGGCCGATGGAATTTATGAAAAATTGCACATTTTCGACAGGCCAGTACAGAAAGAAGGGAACTTGCCTGGATTTCATATTCACACAGTTTGTAATTTACACTTTGATCAGACTTCTGAGCTAAAAGTCATCTTGAAGTAAATACGTTTTGTCTATTTCATGGCCGTTTGAAAAATACAACTATTGCAGTTTAATTTACATGCAAAATTTTAACTGATTTTAGAGGGTCATAACTCTTCTAGTATACAAATCTCTCAAAAAATAAAAGGTTCTAAAGAAAGAGGTATACTATGGGTATACCATATTTAAATGGCTAGTTTGGCCCGTGAAAATTAAGCGCGCTAGACGAAAAACTATAAAGGGTATTTTGACCAATTGCGCCATTTTTGGACGAGCGAGCAAGAACTTCGATTTCGCAGTCATCTTTATAAACATAATTCGACATGTTTCATAACATAAATTATTCGTAGACATCGTGTATTGTACACTTAAGCAGTATTTTAAATAATACCTCAGAATAAGCCTCGGTATAGATGGCACAGTCCTCTAGAAATCAGCCGCCCAAACAGACGATTTTGGCAAAATGTCGGCCTTCAAGGTTGAACGGTAGTCCTGCATTCAAAACTTGAGCACCTTCGGCGAATAAATGGAGAAAAGGCATCGCTACTTCTTCCTTGGTTTTCTCTTGTTATTAGTTCTCTCTTTATACGTTAAAAAAGGAGAACCAATCCCGACTGCAACGATTAACAGAGCCGTTTGCTCGGAACGAAACGCAAGTGTATATGTAACGTTTGTGTACACAACATTATTGTCATTATTCCCTATTGTTCTCTATGTTACGGTGTCACGCCATGCAATTTACCACGACAACATATATCGAGGTCGCTGACAGACCAGTCACAGTTTTTTAAAAACCGCTGCATTTGAAGTTTTTCCTCTACATTATGTTAGAAAAAGATACATAGGGAAAATGACCAAAAACAAGTAGCGAACGTTTCTTGGTTTTAGCTTTCAAATTTACGGCGATTTTGGATTGTGAAACTATGGCCCGTCACAAGAGTCAAGTCGTCTTCTCACGCAGATTTCTACAAGACTTTGCCCTCTAACCAAGGCCATTTCTGAGGTATGATTTAAATTATTGCTTACATGTGTGACACACAATGTCAAAGAATAATTTGTGGAATGAAACATGTCGAATTATGTTCATAAAGGTGACTGCAAAATCGAAGTTAAATTTTCAGCTCGGTCTTCTAAGAGTAGCGCAATTACTCAAAATACCCTTTATAGTTTTTCGTCTAGCGCGCTTAATTTTCACGGGCCAAACTAGCCATTTAAATATGGTATACCCAAAGCATAGCTCTTTCTTTAGGACCTTTTATTTGTCAAGAGATTTGTATACTAGAAGAGTTATGACCCTCTAAAATCAGTTGAAATTTTACATGTAAATTAAATTGCTATAGTTGTATTTTTCAAACGGCCGAGAAGTAGACAAAACGTATTTACTTCAAGATGACTTTTAGCTCAGAAGTCTGATCAAAGTGTAAATTACAAACTGTGTGAATATGAAATCCAGGCAAGTTTCCTTCTTTCTGTACTGGCCTGTTGAAAATGTGCAATTTTTCATAAATTCATCGACCATTTTGGTTGATTGTGCGGTATTTCGAACTTTGCTAGATTTCACAAAAATGTGAACTCGCTGGAATTTTGAAAGCATATTTCTGAAAATGGTTCACCAAAAGGGTGAGTGTCAGTTTTCCAGCCATCTTTCTTGCCTGGAAGAAAAACTTTCAGAAGAACAGAAATAAGTATTTAATTAAACGAATTAGGCTTATTCACAACTATTCCCACTGCTGTTGGTCTTAATAACTGCAACCTCTTTTTGCACTAGAATCTGCAAATGACAAATCCAACAAAACAACTTTGTTACCAGAAATGCGAAATAAGTGTTAAACTATGATGTGAAATAAAGAATTCAAATGCAAGAAGATTGAGAGTGAACTGGACTGACTTGAGCAGAAACGATAGATTAATTGGACATGGGACTTATATTTAGATATACAACCTACTGATCATGATGTAAGTTTGTGTTCAGTCGGCGAATATGAACAATTGCTTGTAATATCTACTTTTGAGGATAGTTCTTACCTCGAGAAGGACCCAAAAGCCATCAAATTTCCCGGGCAAGGGCTTTTACGTCTCTGGTTTATGCGAAGCACGTGCTTGAGAAGTCTGCTTGAAGTATAGTTCTTGTCACAGGTATTTGTGTTCAGTAGCAGTTCCTGATGTACGGGCATATCCTACTCTGAATATTGATAGGTTTGTAGCAATGAGAGACGAGAAAAGACTATTATTTCTGCTCGCTGAGTTCTGAACGTGGATGGCAAAGCCTACGACCAACGAACACAACGTGACAAATGTTTCTTCGCATCAATAATTTGCAATTTAAATTTTGAAATGCTCGTGACCACGCACCAGAGGTCGTCAAAATGCGACGATCTAATTGGATGGTCATATCAATGTCACAATAAGTGCTTGGAATTTAAATTTCCTATCATGCTGTCTTCATTTTCGGGGAAAGTGAGTTTTACAGAGCCAAAAATTAAATATAACATCATTTCTGGAAATATAAATCATTGCTGGAATGCATGCAGCAGTAGCTGCTATATATTGGCCGTTCATTTGATGCATTTTCTGGCGTATATATGTATCACAAAAAATAAACAAAAAAGTTAAGATTGCGTTCCTACACGATTTTAACGTAAATCTGAAAACTTGAATGAATATTTTTGTAGAACAGAAACAGAAACATGCGCATTACATAAAGTTAAAATGTAAGCGCTCAGGCCGACGTCACGAGACACGTAACCCCAAGGTTTCCGAACTGATCTTTCAAACTAATGGCAATACAGTGTGCTAAATGCTATTTCTCTGGAAAGCCACGAGTCTATGCTGCATCCTACGATGCAGCATATAATAGGCATTTGTCGAAAGTAAGGATTTCCAAATTTAAAAGACAATGTAATGTTAGAAAAATGATGTACTAATATCATCAAGTGCAATTTTAGTAAACCTAGAAGATTAAAACGGGTTGTATTGGTAACAGGGCAATTAGATAACGGATGAACAGCAGTTTAATGAAATTAAAGGTAAAAAAAAAAACAACACTTTTTTCGAATTTGAATTGTTGTATAGGATACACAAACGCCTCAGGCCATCACGCAATATTATTCCTACGCGTTTTATCGCTTTAATTAACTATTTTTCCAAAACAGTGGGGAATGAGGGGAGGACTTTCTAAAGCAGGAGGTTTAAAACTAAGACGAGAAATAATTTCAAATCGTTACTTGAAGCAAAGTTCAGTTTCAATTCTACTACAGACATTCGATTATTCGCCTTCGGTGTCGTCAACTATCACCTCGTTCTAAATCTTGAGAGCATAATCTAATTGTTAAATAGAAACAATCGCTTGAAAGCTAAGGAGAACTAGAAAAAGCTGCGAAACAGTCGCCTACAACTTGTGTCGCGTCAGCATTTCACGTTCTCCAAGCTTCCATTGTGTTTCTAAAACTAGATAGAGTCACGTAAATATTGTTTTATTACCAAGAGATAATGAAGAGTACAAGATTTAACCCTTAATGTAAGGTTCATTGGCCAAGTTATTTTTAGACGTGGTACTCAGTTCTTTCGCGGATAATGTCACCACGCGCGTTACGTGGATGTTTCTGTGGTGTTGAAAATGCGTCGAAGACCGCGGCTGAGTTCTTGAACAAAATCTGCGTCAGAGCATTGGCTATTTCTAGTCCCTCTTGGGTTTTCTACCGAGAATATTCTAATTTAAAATTGACTTTAACCGGATTACCTTGGTAATGAGGCCTATTTTATGGATCAACCCTGAACTCGCTTACCCTCCAACGTCTCTTGCTATTTCTTCATGGTAGGGTGAATAAATGATCATACGGGAAGAAATGGATCGGCAAAAAGTAGCTATTGAAAATAAAACGCTCAGGTTGAGGATGTTAAAGAAGGGAATTCGAGATACGGACCACCCAATGCTGTCTACTGCACGGGGACGACGCGCATCCCTCCCCGGAAAATTTTTAACATTGAGGTCCTCGGAAATGGGATTACCGGCATTCTGAGGCCGAGTACGACCAAAAACCCCCCAGATCCACCCCAGGGGTCAATGGCTCTGATTCCGGATAGGTTTATGTTTCCTTTGAGGTTAGGAGCTTGGAACGATATCGCCGCGAGAATTAGGTGCCTTGCTCGATAACCTATATATACAAATGTGGCGTTTGGCGATGGGTTTTAGTCAGAAAAGAAACCTTACCATGTTTCGTTGTTTACCACGGATAAGACTGGAGCAATGAAAGTCAGATTTGATAATGCCACAATTGTGTCACCAGTGCACTAAACAACATCATTACAAATACTTTATTTATAATATACTAACAAGGTTTATTTACACTTCAAAAACTGCATTGTCTGCGTTGGTACTGCTTCCGTTTTCACGAGAAGTCTCTTAAATTACGTACTGAACATCGCTGGGTTTGCTGTAAGTTAGTACGAGAAGACTATATCGGGGCTATTCCTTCACCACATGATGTACATACAGTTGCACAGGGATGTACAGTTGTACAATGATCTTTGCTTGGCAGTGCAAGTTACTTAACACTGGACGTATGTAGGTCTCCTTCTGTTCTTGTATTGGCGTTTCACCATAAGTCCTTTGATGCAGGAATGAAACTGTTTGTGTAAGGAAGCTGGCAAAAACGTCTCACTACTCCAGTCGTTGCTTTGTTGTTTAATAGAATGGCACCCAATTGCTTCCATCTTCTGGTAGAAGCTTTCCCGTTATCAGCAGAATCACATCCACGATCCACCAGATACCTAGACCACCAAGGGTTAGGAGTTTTCCTACAGCTGTACCAGTGTGTCCTAAACAGAAGCGGTCCACTCCAAGAAATCCTAAGAGAACAGAGTACAGGAGGGTGGTCACAAAACGGTGACCCGAATATCTGTCGAAAGGACAAGACGAAAGAGAATGTTAGAATGCAATATGGCTTGTCTAAAACAAACCCTTAAGTGAACCTCGTTAATACCGTCACCAACGGGCTATGAAAAATTGACCATATGAAAGGGGTAGGGTCAAATTTCATGACTGGTTTATTTTAAGTGACGTCTTGACGTAATATATCAAACGCGAGAGTCAGTGGTTTATCAGGATATATATACGAGAAGAGAGTTGAAAATACGACGCGCAGCCCAGTATCTTTGACGAAATTCGAGCTGCTTGGATAGCCCGAGAAACACTGTCTTGAGTGTTTGATATATCTTCTCAATCGAAACAAAAACTAGGAAATAAACGGAGAAATAAAATCGTCAAAATCTATGCTAATTAAGACCAGGTATCTAAACCTCCTTCACGGTTGTGATTTTCTTTGTTTTAAATTGATGAATTATTACTGCGTTTGGGAAAGATATATCACTATTGCACTTCTAAACAACTGTTCTTTAGTAAGCATTCGAAATGCAGATACTACATATGATCACTACAGACAGTATTAACCATGCAAAGATGAACATAATATTATTGGTTTGAGTGGTGGTATGAATGAGTAACATTATTAAGCCTTTAAACGAGGAAGTCGTACATATGGGTTGGGATTATGGCTGTTTGCCATATTAACAGGGTGGGTGGATTTACAGGGTTTTCTTATAAGTATGGGGCATTTCAGCAGGATGAACAAGACTGGTCGTAATAACGAGGTGACCGTGTTAATGAGGTGACCATGAGGCAGGGTTCCACTGTATTTACATGATGGAAGGTTACCCACAGGCCACAGTTAAATGCGCATATGCACATTTGGGCCCGATGACTTGAATCTCCATTTGAAAACGAATAGGGTTCAAGTTACCAGAAGAAGAGGGCAAATCATGAATGGGAATATAACGGGATATGATTCCATTAGGTTTCTTATAGAAAAAGAGTGAAACTGGAAGGATACTCAAAGTGATTTAAAATAGACCTAAATGGAATAAAACAAAACAAAGTATAACAGCAGAAGAATACAAGTCCCTGACACTTCTGTTAAAGAAGAAAAATTATTTCCAGCTCTGCTTCATCATAATCTTTATCATCGCATCATTCCCTTACATGTCCAGGGAGCATAGAGCGGGTGTTGTCTTCTTGGGCAAGACACTTTCATTACTTCCAGTGCCTCTCTCCAGCCAAGTGTACAAATGGGTAAAAGGCAAATTTAATGCCGGGGGGTAGCCCTGTGATGGACTATAACATCCTGTCCTGGGAGGAGTAGAAATACTCCTAGTTGCTTCATGCCACAAAAACAATGGCCTAAGGGGACTCTATGCTCAAATGCAGTGGAGCAACCCACCGCTGTTTTCCTAAAATTACAGTTCTCTTCAAATGTCTGCTTCTAACGTAGAATATCATGCTTACTTGATACAAGGGAATTTTTGGAAGCTGAGGAATTTTCTTTCTCCATAGCATTCTATTCCTGGCAATACTTCACACCAGACTGATGTTTGTTGGACTTCCTGATAGCTTGAGCCTCCAAACTGAAATGAAGTAATAGACAAAAAGTGTAATAAGTATATTTTATTGCAGCAACACCTGTCTCAACTGCTCAGGCCAAACTGCCCACACAACTGCAGCTTATCTCGCTGACTGAATATGAAAAGTAGACGTATAATTGCTTCTTCCCATGGATAAGTTTCTAGTCTACTGCATGCTACTGCCAGGTATTTTGTTATGTTGCTCTTACAGTTTGTGGGTACACTGAACCTATTTCAGTGCAAATGAGGAGGGACACACTGTGATAAAAAGTGTCTTGTCCAAGAGTACAACATGGTGACCCCTTCCAGCTCTTGATTGTGCACAACTTGATGCAGAATGCAAGTAAATATACATGAATGAAAAATCATATATTTGAACTGCAGACTGAGAGATGAAGACATTGATGATCATTGCAGTTATACACACAACTTAAGCAGTTGTGAAATTAATTTCATAACTGCTTAAGTTGTGTGTATAATGGCAATGATCAATCATGTCTTCACTGATCCAGAATCCAAGTACTAACAATTTAATTCAATACTAATGGTACCCACTGGAACAAACGTTTTGTGCTAGGGATTCAGCTCACCAGCAATGAGCTCAAATGATATCCATATAGCAGCATCTTGAAGAAAATTAGTAGTGTTGAGCAGAGTGATGGAGAGTAGATTGGCAACAGAGTGACAGAAAATAGAATGGCAGGAAGAGCTGAGTAGAGTACTGCAGTGTCTGGTAGAGTGGAGTGATGTAGCGCAGAGTAGAGTAAAGAGTACATGCAGAACAGAGCTGAACTTAGCCGAGTAGAATAGCGTAGAGTTCAGTAACATAAAGTGCCATAGAGTAGAACAGTGTAGCATTGAGTGGAGTAGAGTGGCAGAGAGTGGAGTGGAATGTGGTTGAGAGGAAAAAGATGAGGGAAGGAAACAGTAGAGTAGTGTGGGGTAGAATAAGTTAAGAGGGTACACGAGAGTATTTAGGCTAGTGTATGGAAGGAAAGGTTAGGGAAGGTTAGGTTAGAACATGGAGAAAGGAGCCAAGGTGTTTAAAAGTAAAGAGTTTGTTTCTGTAAAGAGTTTGTTTAAGTAGGATAGGGTAGGATAGGGTAGGATAGGATAGGATAGAGAAGGATATGACAGTTTTGAGTAGGATAGGATAGGCTTGTGTAAGCCAGCATGGGGTAGCATAGAGTAGGGTAGTATAGGATGGGGTAGGGTGGAGTAGGGCAGGATAGCACAGGTTAGGATAGTGTACATGTATGGTAGGGTGGGGGAGTACGGGGTGCAGTAGGATAGGGTTGATAGAGTAGAGTATAATATAAGACAAAATGTAGGTTCAAAGGGACTATAACATTTTTCATCACTCTCTTGCCTCCCCCTACAACCTTGCATGAGAGCACGGATTCAGGCTGTCCCTTTGGAGGCAACAACAGTGTACCTCATCTTGACCTCAGTGCAACTCGGGAACTGACTGTAGTACAGACTGATAGGTACAAAATTTATACCTCACTACATGTATTAAGTGATAGGGTGGGAGGAGCAGGTGAATGCAATAATCCCAAAGAAAATCAAGGACATCAGAGATCCAAAACTGAACAGCAAAATAACAATAATTGTCATTGACAACAATATTATTTTGTCATAAAATCACGATTCACGAGACAAAAACAAGCTTCTTCACATTTCACGGGAAAAAAATTAGCCCATTCACAAAGCATGAAAGAAATGCCCTGTCTTTCAATGCAAGTTGTATGAACTTACTTTAGTGCATCCATAACCAGATTCTTCTCTTGCTGTTTCATTTGCTTTAAAATCAACTGGGGGATCACACTGCAGAAAGTCCATGGGTCTGAGGAGTAGAATAATGTGAAATACAGTAGAATCCTGCTTTTTTGAACTCTCTGTTTGAAATAGTGGGAGTTCAAAATAGTCGATAGTAAATGACTGAAGGGCAAATCCAAGGGAAATGGTTTGAGTTTGAAATAACAGGGAGTTTGAAATACCTGAGTTTGAATAGCTGGGTTCAAGTGTATAGGAGGTAGCTGCCAGTTTCGCCCCATGGTGAGTTTGCCCCACCGAGTTCGCCCCTACATCGACTCAACTTGATCGAGTTTGCCCCCAGCCAGATCGAGTCGCATATAGAGATTATTCCTTGTTCTTTTATCCACTGCCTTATTAGATTACTGGTGGCGAGGAAACTTCGCTTGGTGGCGAGGTGACTTCGCTTGGTGGCGACTGGGAGTTCATTGGTGGCAAGACTCCCTGATGGCGAGATGACATAAACATACATAGACTGATATGGTTCTTCGAAAATGTTAAATAACTCGATGACAACTACGTAAACACGAACACAAAATTTTGGGGCGAACTCGAAATGTTGGGGGCGAACTCGAAATAGAAATTTTATAGTGGGGGCGAACTTGCCATGGGGCGAAACCGGTATCATTCGTATAGGAAAACAAAATCTTTCAATATATATTCAGGTATATCAGCTTTACTCTGTAAGTATACATAATGTTTTATTCCACTGTATCGTATAGTAAAATGTGCTAAATCAGGAGGCTAGACTACTAAGGATTTTGGATTTTCATGCCTTTAAAGTGATACGATAAACTCTAATAAGCTACCTGTAATTAAGCCAAGCAAATTGATAAGCTTGTTATCGTAACAAAAATGCAAGCTTCATGATCACTAAGCAACTTACAAGTAATTGCACAGCACAAGTGGTCCCCCTGGATCATACTTCCTACCACATGATTCGTCAAAGCACTTTTCATCAACAGCATCACCATCAGCTGAGTTTTTACCCACAAGAAGCGAGAGGATGAAGATTGATCGGCAAACCACGAAAAGCTGGCCGCCACCCGCCATGTTTATCTCGAGCCAAATAATTCCCAGAGTGCCCTGCCAGTATTTTGCGCGGCTACAAAGTACTAATGTAAATAAGGCGCGGTCACTGAGTGGTGCCTTGTCGTTTTCATCGAACTTCAGCTGGATTTGTTGTGATTAGATAGATTAATATGGACAGAACGGCCCTTTTCAAAGCAACTGTAAAAACTATACGGACCAAAAATAAGGCCCTGGGTGTTAAAGAGGCGACCAGGGACATTCTAGGCTCGAAAAGACAAAAGAGTGAATTTGGGACACGGGCAAAAGATGTGGTAAGATGCGATATTAAGTTACATTTGGGTGTCTGGAAAGCCCGAATAACGAATAGTGAATAGTTGCGAATAGCGAACAGCGAATAGTCCCGAATAGCGAATGGCGAATAGTACGAATAGTGCGAATAGTGGCGAACAGTCTCGAATAGTGGCGAATAGTGGCGAATGGTGGCAAATAGTAGCAAATAGGGTACCTAGTATCTCGCAGTCAACCTCGTAGCAAAAAGCACAGACGCTTATCAGGACGAAAGGTGTTTCTAAACGTAATTTATTCTGTTTTAACCGCTGCAAAAGCGTAAATACGTCTTTATTAGGTTATCCTTGTGTTTTCTGTTTTCATAATGTAGGCGATGGACAGCCTACTAGCCTGAGTCTGGAGAAGAAAAGGTAATAAATTCACTGAAATTCTGTTGCTTATTTGGATAATTAATTAACGCTGGATATTAGATCTAAAGCGGTGACTATTGATGACTATTCGTCACTATTGGCCACTGTTCCCGACTGTTCGCCACTATTCGCACTATTTGAGACTATTCGCACTATTCGGGACTATTCACTATTCGCTATTCGCGACTATTCACTATTTGCTATTCAGGTTTTCCAGACACCTGTTACATTTCATTTCTGCTCATAGTGTACATGTAGGCTTGGTATAATTAGAGCTAATATGTATACTTTTCAAGTGATCAAGTCCCACAATCTTAGGTAATACAAATACTCTATTTTCAAACACCTCTTGTGGTATTTTGCAAAACATCCATGGTTTTTGCTGTACATCATACTGTACTGTGTGTGTAGATCCAGAGACGTGGGTCTACAATAGGGTTCTCAGAATCCGCTTTCCCTCCCATTTTTTCCTGGTAATCCTGCCATCCCGCCCTTTTTTGCCTGTAAATCCCGATCCCGTCCACTTTTCAAAGAAGTTTCTGCATTAATTATTAATTTGTTGAATTGATAATAAAATTATTAACATAATATAATTATTAACACAGAAACTTTTTAAAAATAGATATCGCAAAAAGATCACAAAAGAATTCAATGGCTAGCGGATAAGTAAGCACAAATGATTTTAATGTTTCTTTCTGTAAACGGTTTACTGTCTTGTTTTCTTTTTTCCACGTATCAGTGAAAGAAAATGATTGTTCCTTCCCATATTCAAGAGATGGCCCGTAAACACACTTGACAGTTTCTTTCAAAGCTTTCAGCGTCTTCACTTTCCTTGAAATCTGGCCTCAGAACTTATCCTTTCGAATGAAGGCATTCCTGCTTGCACATCCTATTCGTAATATTGTCACGCAATTCATAATGTCGCGGACTTCGTTCGGTAAATAATTTTTATAGCCATCCATTGTGGCCCTCCTGGCCAAAACAAGCCAGGCGTTCTAGAAAAGGTCGAAAGATTAGAATTTTAAAGTAGTAAAGATCGGGGGGGCCAAGATTACAGATGCAAGCATTGAAAATGTCGGAAATGGACAGATGTCATTGATGTCAGAGGTCAACACAAATGATTGCAATAGGACTCAAAGACTTCATACAGTCTCATGATACTAACGTATTCAAGCGATAATGGGTACATTTGACAGAACCTGACAGGGTACAGAGCCATTGCTATTCATTACTTGAAACCTGACACAGCTATATGCACAAAAGGTTCGTTTCTGCCAGCTTGTGGCTTTTGTGCTGGTCAATAACAATTTATGTGGTCATGTGAGAATTCAATTCTCGTATCCTGCTCTGTTCCCCTTGCGATTCTGCATCCCAACCCCATAAAAACACGAAATCCCACTCCCACTCGTAATTGTAATTCCCGCTTCCCGCCCCTGTTTTCAGCTCAAATCCCAAATATCATGGCAAAAAAAAAAAACCAAATCCGGCATCGCGCCAAACCTATTGGGGACCTTCAGATACCTCTGTGGAGACAATTTTTTAAACCTTTCACAAGTGTATTAAGGTTATCAGGGTATTAGGTTGTTAGGGTATTACGGTATTAGGAAATTAGGGTATTAGAGTATTAGGGTATTAGGGTATTAGGGCATTAGGGTGTTAGTGTATTAGGGTGTTAGGGTATTAGGGCATTAGAGCATTAGGGTATTAGTGTATTAGGGTGTTAGGGTGTTAGGGCATTAGGGCATTAGGGTATTAGTGTATTAGGGTATTAGGGTATTAGGGCATTAGGGTATTAGTGTATTAGGGTGTTAGGGTATTAGGGCATTAGGGTATTAGTGTATTAGGGTGTTAGGGCATTAGGGCATTAGGGTATTGGGGCATTAAGGTATTAGGGTATTAGGGTACTGGGGTATTGGGGTATTTGGGCATTAGGGCATTAGGGTATTAAGGCATTAGGTTATTAGGGTATTGGGGTATTAGGGAATTAGGGTATTGGGGTATTAGGGTATTAGGAGGTAAGGGTATTAGGGTATTAGGGTGCTAGGGTATTAGGGTATAAGGGGATTAGGGCATTAGGGCATTAGGGTATTGGCGCATTAAGGTATTAGGGTATTAGGGTACTGGGGTATTGGGGTATTAGGGTATTGGGGTATTGGGGTATTGGGGTGTTGGGGTATCGGGGTATAAGGGTATTGGGGTATTGGGGTATTGGGGTATTAGGGTATTAGCGAAGGGTATTAGGGTATTGGGGTTTTAGGGTATTAGGATATTTGTGTATCACGGCATTAGGGGATTAGGGTATTGGGGATCAGGGTATTAGGGTATTGGGGTAAACTTGAGCCCACAATATGGTCACATGATACTGGTCAGCAGATACCTTGTTTTGACAGGTGTCAATTGACCATAAGATGGATGTTCAATGTCAAAGAAGTATGCTCTAAACCAAGGCTGCATGTCACTTTCAACCTATTAGCTAGAGTATGGCCGCCATCTTGTGCGACTCTGCCGTCATTGTCATCGTCTTCGTGCGTATGCACCCACAAGCAGTATCGCTTGCCATGATAACCATGAGAAAATCAATGCATGGGTTTCCTTTACTTTCGTATTTGGGTATGGTGCTCCACTTGGCCGCCCTTTGGGCCGTCAGACCGGAGCTCCACTATAATTCATGGTAGGACACATATATATTTTTTATTTACTGCGTTTGCTTGCAGTTAGCATTTATTTAATGCTGTTTGCTTGCGGTTTAAGCATTTCTTTACTGCTGTTTGCTTGCAGTTAGTATTACTTACTGCTGTTTGCTTGCAGTTGAAGGGGAAACTGACTATATGTGTCCTGCCATGAATTATATGGATTGCCCTTGTTACTCTCTACACTTCCTGCTTTCTGGAGTGAGAGATAACCAAGCTGAGGTCCTGGTAACCAGTTCTCAAAACTCTCTTTTTTTCACAGCACAACAAGTACCCCCAAAATGCATTTTCCTTTGTCTCTTAATATGAGGTCTAGCAAATCACATACACTGTAAATACTGTTTTTCTAAGTAAATATTATAAATGGGTCATGTTATTATTTACATGATTGCATGCACATGTAGCAAAAACAGAGATAAGCAATTGATAACTGCAATAACAAACTAGTTGTTTTAATTGATGTATTTTGTTTAACAGCTGGTCAACATCACAAAGCTGAGAGACTTTCTCCTGAAACACCAGAAAGACTATATCAGTCCATTCAGGTGAGTTGTAATGCTGTTAAAGTGATAGTAGCTCGCCCAGAATAGTTTTGCTTAAGCTGCAAGCCACTAAGGCTTGTAAATCAATAAATATATAATTAAAATAATTAAGTTACTGTAAGTTACTGTTACATAAGGTTCTATTTTCTGTATACAGGGTGTATTTGAGGTTGGCATTTGTTGTAGTTACATGTATAGTCAATCTTTTCATGTGGTTAAACTCGCTCTCATACAGTATGTAACAACTGTTCTTGTGATCTCAACGTGAAGTTGCTCCGTAATTATTAAAATATAGTTTTCTGGAGTTTTTAGAGATTTACAGCTGAATTTGGTAATAAAGGTATAATATTATAATTGTTTTTGCCCTCATTTGTGTCTACCCAGTCATTTGAGTTTAGAAGTCTCCAGTATGACCGATGAAGAGAGGGATCAGATAGACACTGATGCAGAAACATACATGAGGACTTGTTCAGTTGCTATACAAACCCTTAAAAATGAAGGTACTATACACATGTATGAAGATGTACTAAAAAAAACAAAACAAAATAAAACAAGCTAGTTTGTAGTCTGTCCACAGACCCTATATTTTGTCTTGAGTTCATGAGATCGGAAGTTTGGCAAAATATTATCCTGCTGAGTGGGATATGAACAAGCCAAAATGCAAAGGGGTGGGGCAGGGGAAAGGCAAAAATAGAGGGTCTGTGGACTTCTTTTGAGCAAGTGAATTCTCAGTTTCTCCAGAAATGGAATATTCTGTACATTAAATAGTGCACCTCATGTACATGTAACAAGTTAAAATTAAGATTTTCCTCACAGCCTTACAACAGAAGAGAAGTGATCAAGTGACAACACACAGGGATACTGTGCTGGAAATGCTGGGGCAATACTTAAAAGGTAAGCTATATAATGTAGCTAATGTACAATTTGTGAAGAAAAACAATGCCACAGGCTCTCAACTAAGATGCCTTGACATTCTTTCTGACCACTGCGAAATCTGTACTCCTACCTTTCCTGAAGCATTGCAGAATTTTACATCAGAAGGCCAAAGGTCTCATCAACTATTTCCACATAGAAATCAAAAGTGTTTTAGTAGTTAGTGTGTACATGTTTTAGTAGAATTCTAATTGAAATTTCCTTCAAATAGCAATTTCCAATTATTTCTCTATGTAGTATTAAACTTCATACCTTCACGGTTTGGAAAAATCAGGTGGAATTGTCTTTGAAATTTGCAGTCATGAATATATGTGTGCATCAGTTTTGTCTGCAATTTTGAATTTTTAAGGTCAAGAACCCATAAATTTCCTTTTTTTAGTCTTCCCAGAAATTAAAATATCCATTTGTTTGTGAAATGTTTCTCCAAAACTTGGGAAATAAGAAAACAAGAGAGATCAGTTCTTTTAATTACACCAAGATGTGCTGTAGCCCTGTATCTGATCCTTGTACTGTAATGTAGCCCTGTATCTCCTTGTACTGTAATTTAACTACATTTAATTTTCAGTGGTTTGCAAGTTGTACAGCGAACAGAGAGCAATCAGAGTCAAGAGAGTGGTCGACAAAAAACGAATGTAAGATTATTTCTCAAGGGTACTTTACAATGTGTGAACCGCAGTGGAAATCTGATCCATGTTTAGGTCACTGACAAACATCAGTTGATTAAAAGATGGTACATATCATTATGAGTCCATGGATGCAATCCTAATGCGGCACCATTCATTGATAAATGAAAACTAACAGTAAGTCTGTAGTCTGTAATAAGAAACTAAGCCTCCTGTGATACTGTTCAGCTTCCATGAGTAAAAAGTTTAGATAACATTGTTTAAATATGTCCACCCTTACAACTGAAATTGATTTCATCTCTTGTACCAGGACAAGTTACTTGAAGTTTACATAGCTTGGGGTCTTGCTGATAAGTTTGCCATAGGTTGTCCTCCTTATATTGTATATTTTCTGATTAGCTCTAGGCTACAGCCTGATCAAAAGAGAATGAAAAGAGAAGCAAATGCCACTGAAGAGCTTGTGTCAAATTCGTCTGGTTCAAATGTTGTTGAAGCTACATCTAAAGGTTGGTATTATACATTAATATATGCTGCAATCTCTAATGTGCCATTCAGTGCTGGTAATTGCAGCCCCCTTTCTCTTCCTGAAAGTGCTAAGCTTTAAAACATCTTGAATGTCTTGAACATTAATATTTAGTTTGTGGAAAATCAAACATGACCAGTGGTCTTCCAAAACTGATCAGATTAGTAAAGTGTAGCAAAAAATGTCAAAGATTGCCAAGGATTTACCCACAGATAATTTTAAGACTTTTGCACAACAAAAACTTGATTATAATATTAAATTAACGTACATGTTAAGTCAGAAAATGGGTTATGGTTTAAGAACTAGCTGTAAACTTACTTTTGTCTACTCCCATCAGAATCCAAAAGTCAGCCTCAACCACTTGATTTGGGTCCCCCTCCTGGTGAAGATGAAGAATTAACACCAGAGGAAGTGCAGATGGTAGGCAAACAAAATAAATTTTGGGAACATAAATTTACAGGCTTACGGCTACATTAGTTTGTGTACAAACTACAGTAGTTTGTGTACTTGAGCTATTTGAAGCTGTGAGCTACATGTGTACTAGATGTACCGTAGTAAGAGTGACAAAATTTGTAAACTTGGAATTAAGTTTTTTTAAAAGAATGAAAAACAAATATTATGATGTAGAAGATTTAATAGGTAGAACTATAAAGGACATAAGCACATAATCAAAATTGTGGCATGTCAAGGGAGAAGTATGTAATACATATACGTTGGTTATTGACCAAGCACTAGGTCAAGATGGCTAACTTTACACTGAAAAACAGTCATATGTTTTGGTAAACATGCACAAGGAACACGAAAATAAACAAGCGTTTTGTAACTAGTCTTAATTTTATTTAATTGCGGAAAAATACGTGCACTCTAATCTTGTTTTATTTGCTGTTATTACTTAGTTTGAAATGGAAAACAAAAGACTATTTACTGAAATGAACAGTCTAGTGGATGAAGTAAGGTATGCAAATAAATCTATTTTTTATTAGAGCAATGCATCTCGGTGCCAGTAGATTTAATACAATTTTAATTATGATATAAACATTCAATGCCTTGGAGAGTAGACTTGACTTAAATCTAAGTCACAGTGTATGTGCAGTGTTACCAGTGTTAACAGTCCTAAGAAAATACGCGCGCTGATTGGTTAAAAATCGTGTCTCTATAACTCCATAGAAACACGGTACATGTTTTCTATTTCTTAAATATTACACATACAAGGTAATGACAATTTCACTTCACTTCACTTAGCTTCTTTGTGCCTCGTGGCACATAAGGCCTCCACAGAATGCCTCCAATTTTCTCTGTTGGCTGCAGCAGCTCTTGCCTCATCCCATGTACGCCATCCTGCGCTGTTCCTCTCTCTCTCAACTGTTCTTCGCCAGGTGGTCTTAGGCCTTCCTCTCTTCCTTTTTCCTTCAGGTGTCCATGATAGGGCTATGTTGGTATGGCTGTTTCTGTTTTGTCGTAAGACATGCCCTATCATCTTCCATCTTCTCTTCTTAACCTCTTCACTAAGGAACTTCGTCTCTGCCTTCTCAAGGAGCTCTCTAGTGGTAACGTGATCTTGCCATTTTATTTTGAGAATCCTCCGGAGGCATTTGTTGTGAAACACATCTATTCGTTGGTCATCTCCCATGTTCATCTTCATCTTCATGACAATTTGGTAGCATTAAATACTAGATGAATTTATACAGTCTGATACCAGAAACATGATGACAAAGTATCAATTTTAATGGTAAGATTGTGTATGTTTAGTTTTCCGGTTCAATGTTTCAGGCAGATTGAAGGAAGAGTGGTGGAGATTTCTCAGCTACAAGAAATATTTTCCGAAAAGGTTCTACATCAGGTGAGAATGCGAAAGAACAGTTTAATGTAATCAGGTTAAAACTGATCTGCTTGCATCTTTTTTTCTCAAATTCATTACTAATAATTCATCGAGTTTAAACAAAGGAAGTCAAGACCGTGACGGTGTTTGGATATCTGGTCTTAGATTTTTACGATTTTAATTCTCCGTTTTCTCCTTAGTTTTAGTTTCGATTAAGAAGATATATCAACACTGTCTTCAGTGTGTTGGACCACATTTCCAAACACATCGAAGTTCGTTAAAAATACCCCGCTGCGCGTGGTATCGAGTCGTATTCTCAACTCTCTTCTCTGAGTTTAGAAATGTGGTCAAACACTGCCTTTCGTGTTTGATATATTCCTTAAAGCTCAAGATACCATTTCCAACCCTTAATTTCTATTATTATTAACTTAGTCAGAGTCAGTGAAGAAACTTTTTCTCTTGTTTTCATTGACAGTCCACTCAGATAGATAGAATATATGAAACAGCTGTGGGAACAACAGAAAATGTCAAAGGAGGAAATGAACAGATTAGAGAGGTGAATGCCTAACTTCTTACAATACGTGTTATGCTGAAAGCACTTGTACATGAGAATGCTATATGTATGTTAAAGTGATGTACGTCTGTCTAACGTTATTAACAAAACATAACGAAACGAAACGTAACAAAACATAACGTAACGTAAGGTACATGTAGAGTATCCTGACCTTTTACGTTAAAACATTGTTACATCTCGTGAAAAAAATTTGTTACGTTATGCGTCAAAAATTCTTAGAGTGTGCTTCAAAAGTTGTTACATTTGGGCATTAAATTTGTGTGATATGTTTTAAGGGTGCTAGTCATTGAATGGTAAATAGAGATGATAAAAAAAGAGTGGAAAGTTTTCAGACTCTCGCATGTTATTTTTTTGTGGCGCTAAAGAATACTGTTAGTACTTCTATAGCGTCATAGAAAACATTTTTCAGAAAACTCTTGTTCAGGCTTTCAACTATTCAGCGTGCATGAACAATTGCACAATTGCAAACTATTACATTTTTCTAAAACACTGTTTAAAAAATTAATGTAGATATATACACGTATATTATTCATTATTGTTTTCATTGTTTTTCACAGGCTATCAAAAATAACGCCAGCTTTAGAGTTTGGATACTGTTCTTTTTGGTGATGTGTTCGCTGTCTCTGCTATTTCTCGACTGGTACAACTGAATGTTATCAGTTTGAAGTTAATCAGCAATCTTGGACAGAATAAAATGGAACAATTATCCCCCATCCCCCCCCCCCCAAAGCAATGATGAAGGCGCGAAGGAGCAAAAATGCCCCATTTTGGCATCATTGAAATGGGGGGAGGGGTGGTCCAGATGTTCCATTTATTTTGTCCAAGATTGCAGTCAGTTATAAACAAATTATAAACAAATTCAAAAGTACACGAAAGAATAATTTAAAAAATTTCATGTCCATATAATGCCAATTAAAAATGATATCCCTAACGTCTAAAGTAAGTAATGTCTAGTTTTGTACACAATGAGGTCGTGGTAACGTTTTGTAAGTTTTACAGAATGAAAGGCAAGAGTTTGTGATAAAATACAATTTTTATCGAATGAAAAATATTAATGTGTAGTGGGCCAGGCGAAAAGTGCCCAAAGAACAAACCAGGATCTCGTTGAAATCGTCAACGATTGTCAATTAGCTGTTAGTCTGGCAGTCGGTTGTTGTAGAAAGTCTGTAGTTAGCCAGTCCTTAATTTCTCTGTTAGGTCCGTCATTAAGTTCACTATTAGTTCAGTCCTTTCTAGCTTTACTGAGTAATGAAGCTATAGGAAGTTGTCTAATTGAATATCAGGCTATTTAACACCGCAGAACCGTTAAGGGATATGAAGAGCGATTCAGTGATAGCCTTAGTAAATGGCTTAACGAGCACTATTTAACTCCATTGGTTAGGGAATAGCGTAGTTAATGAATTAGGAATAAAGTTAAATTTTACGAACTCATTGAATGTTAAATTTATAACGCGGATTTGATCAACGTTGATCTAATGCCCATGTTGAGTAAAAGCCGACTAAAAGATCAGTTCTAAACAGGTGGAAGTGTTTCCAGTGAAACTAAGAGTGAAAGAACGTAAACTGAATTGGTTATGGCTTATAAGTTCCGTTCTGAGAAGTCTAAAGTAGAATACAGTTCAACTAGAAAATACGTCGAGACAAACGTGTACACGATAGATTTAAGCGTTTAGGTTATTTTGGAAATACGTCTAGGAGGCTTTAACATAAATGAGGAAGATTTCGTTACATCTGGACGAAATAAAAAGATAATGTCTTCATTAATCAAGATTCCTGGATTTTTTTTTTGTTGCCGAAAACCATTGACCGAGGCGAAATTTCGAGAGCAGGAAACTAGGCAAGATTTTCCCCCAAAACGGACGATTAAAGTTCATACATTCAGAGAGGAAACACGTCATAAGCATGCGCGAGTTTTGACGCCAGGCTCCAAGTTTGAAAAAATGGCGGGAATTTAGTCGCTCCGCCGTTGACGCTGCCTTTCTTTCTGCCATTGCAGCCCGCATTATTACCTGAGGCTAGGGATGAGCAGAAAGATGCGCAGTACGTTTTTCCGTTCCGAAGACCAAACATGAATACTTTCCTATTCCTGTTCCCTTCAAGACAACGTATTTTAATATTTCTTTGGGTGTTCTCTTTTCTTTTGGCATTCTACAATTCTTTTTCTCTCCTATTCTGTAGGGGCTGTGATGTTCATTCTCCAGAACAACTTTAGTTGTCTTTGTGAACGTTTAAGAAAAAATGTCAGTGGTAAGGAAGGACAAGTTTGTCTTCACTTTTCAAAGGACGGATTCGTGTAGGTGTACGCGTATCTCTAGCCCGATTCAGCAAGCTTTGCAAGATGAGCTTTTCGTTCTTTATCAGACAAATATTAAAACCATGCCCTATCGCGAAATTGATGACGTTACAAGGGGTAAATATACCATGGTCCTTCTGAGCGCCTTTTTACGCATTTGAAGTCAGTGGGCAAACATTTTAAAATGTGCTTTATCAGTGGATGAGGTGAGGTGTAATCGAGATTCCATAACTTTTAAGAGGAATGCACCCGTATCGACATATCAGGATCCTGATTTAGCTCAGAGACGAAAAGAGCTCTGACGGAGAAGTAAGGGCTAAGAATAACAAGGACGTTTTTGTGGTTTTTGATTTATTCTCCTTAACCTCCGAGCTAAGGTTGCGTTTCCTGTTAACGCGTCAGGTTCAAATTAAAAGACCTCAACGCCAATGAAAGTACCTTTTATAGCGGAGCCCCATACTCACATAGGAAAGAAAAGGAAACCCATGAGTTGATTTTCTCATGGTTATCATGGCTAGCGGTGTTAGGGACTTTAAACAACGACAACGCGGACGGCGACGGGAACGCCATAAGATCAGGGAAAAGCCAAAAGGTCCACCTCGCATGACTGGCGAGAAACGGGTTGACGTTCTGCGTTGGGGCTCGACGTGAGTGAAGCTCATTTCGCGTTGTTTGAAAACCTGAGATTTCGCTTTCGTTTCCTCTACTGTGTCAACGCTAAATAACCTGTGTTACTAATTTGGAGGAACTTTAATGCTTGTTTTCTCTTGTTATGTGAGATATTTCATTTACAAGGAACGTCGAGAAATCTAAAGCGAACTCAAGCCAGTCGGCGAACATGTGAGTACCGTGAAATATCTTTTTTTTGAAAGCTTATGTAAATAAAAACAACTTACACGAATTTCAATCGAAATTTTTCCTTTCAAGAAGTTTTCAAATGTCAAATGGCTCATTATGGTGAAATTCTAACACATTTAAAAGGGTAGACACCATTAAAACTTGTGTAGCTGTTTACATTTTCAGTCGTAAGATCAGTGGTTTACTTAGATCTTTATCAGTCGGCACACTGATTTGTCGCGCCGGTCTGATTAAACATATGCTGATAATAAGTTCATTTACTTCATTGTACAACTCAGCGAGAAGAGGCAAGTTGCGTTTGTGGAAGCGAAATTCGGACCGGCACTCGTCGTCTTCAAACCATCGAAGTTAAAATCAGGAAAGGAATCATAAGGTTGGTCGAGATCATTCGACCGGTTTAAATCGTACAAGAGTACAAGTTCGTCATCGTTTAACACACCTTCATCGTGGATTATCAAGAGTTGATTGCGAACTTCTTTCAATGAAGTCATCCTAGTTCATCCTGATAAGCAGAGGACGAATATCAATTACGCTGTGTCTCTATGTCCGACTCTGGTTAGCCAAATGTTGCAAAATTCAACAACTTGCACCTTCACATTCAACAACTTATATTTATGTTCAACAACATATATTTATATTCAACATTTTATATTTATATTCAACAATACGCATTTTCTTTCAACTTCAACCAAAATTCTCTTCATTCAACAAAAAAATTTGTTCAACTTCAACCAAAAATAATTTTATTCAACAACAATATTTGTACAACGTCAACCCAAATGATTTTCATTCAACAAAAATAATTATTCAGCTTCTACCAAAATCATTTTCATTCAACAACAATATTTGTTCAACTTCAACCACAATTACTTTTGTTCAACAATAATAATTATTCAACTTCTATCATGCATAGTGATTTAATAACATACCTTCTTTTATGACAAAGGTTTTGAAAGTTCCTGGACATTCAAGACATCATCATTCAACAAAATTCCCCGTCCCTCCCCCCGAACTACCCCGAACGCTGTCACAAATCCCTAGTATTTTGGGTTCCCAAAACACTGAAAGCGTAAAACTGATGCAACTGAAATCATCCACAATTCTGTTCAAAACCCATTTATCTTCTTACGAAGCTTTGTCTCAATAAATTAAAGCGTTCTTTAGCTTGATATAAACACAATACGTCTCTAAAAATAGTCGCAATTCATAACAGACTGTCTGATCCGAGTCCGCAGTTATAACGACATACAAAACAGAATTCACACGCCAAAGATCCTTGTATGAACATGCGCTTGGTGCCGGACACGGAGTATTCTAAAAAACCTGTCCGGCTGCCGGACATGTAGCCACAGCGTATCAATTATGTCAATAAGCTTGATAGTGCGGAAACCGCGGTTTCCGACGGTGCTGCTTAATGTTTGTGAATTCCCCCCACAACGGCGCTCTCTCCCCAGCCTTCTCACAGGTTTCGGCGTCCCCGTCGCCGTCCGCGTTCCCGCTGCTTAAAGTCCCTATTGTTCGTGACCGCTGACCAAGTGCTGGTTTTCGATTGGATCGCGGGCTCATGTCAGCTTAACTTGTTGAAAACAGGGCAGGATTGTTCCGAAGCCAGTTAACGCTAACCCAGGATTAAAAGTTAACTGAATTATAACTTTGTCTTCTATACAAATGTTTTTTGCTGCTTTGTTTTGTGTATTTGGTGATTATTAAAACTCAAAACAGAAGGCCAAACAATATACAGAAAACCTCACTGCAAAGTTACCTGAAATAAAAATTCTACCTTTTCCTGGGTTAGCTTAATCGGGCTTTGAACAACCCGGCCCAGGAGCTACGCTTTCAGGCTGGCCTAAATCTATATATTACGACTGACACATCCAAGTAAGAGACGCGATAAAGAACACAACTAACGTACAGAAAAGGGTACGATCAATAGACACACTCGTACAAATGGCGTTTTGAGAACGAGGAACTTGAACGTCTGCAAACACCTGTTCTGACAGGATTTGGAATCCTCGAGCAGGATTCAGACTTTTGAATCGAAAAAGAGAAAAATGAGTAGGAAAAAAAATAGGATATCACCATAATGCTGCAATCATACGCTATAGAATGACATTGTAATACAACCCAACACCCTTTTTGAAATTCGCGATTACTTCATCATGCGTTTATTGTTGGAGCAAACCAGGGTGGTGAAAACTCAAGTAGGCTTCCATACGATTCATTTTGCTAAAAAAGAGACAAATTTTATAATTTGCAATTATAGACAAAATAAACAATTTTATTTTACAGCAACCTAGTAAGAAAATAGAACACTATTTTACATATTCACAAGCGTAATAAACTGGCGCAACTTCCTGTCAAACTTGCATACAACAACACTGCAAGGAAAGTGTTACAAAATGGTAAAAAAAGGTCTCTGAACCAGTCTCTCACTTCCTTTACCCATACGAAGAGACGGCATGAAAGACTGTTCCACATGAATAGAAAAAGAAAGTTTCATGAGAGAAGCCAGCTAGAGTAATAAAATTAATTGTAACACTTCCAAGTCTTCACTTTGCAAATTTACCAAAAAATTGCACCATCTAATCAACAGAATTCTCTATTTTCCTCTGAATTTGTCGTATTTTCTATTTACTATCCCAAAGCAGTGTCTATAATGACGCTGCTATCAAATGTTTAAGAATAGTATAAAAAATTCAAAATATCAAACAACTGTGTCATTCTTTTGTAAGTCATCTAGCAAGTCATGGAAAGCTGAATGAATTATCAGACGTCCTGGTTTGATAATCTACCACCGACCTGGGAAGTCATGCATTAGGAACAGGTGGAAAAAATGTAAGTTTTGTTTACCTACGAAACACCAGAGAGTTCTTGGGGACTCGCCGCATCGAGATTAAATTAGGAAGGTCAGTGTGAGTGTATAGATTTACAAGTCCTGGATATGAATCACATGAACATGATTTGTGGACAGAATGACTTGATGTGGAAAAGGGAACATAACAGTTGCGTACAATTTATCAACATTCGCAAAGTAGTCCAAAAAAATAAAATTGAGAACTATCGAAGGATTTGAACCCATGAATTCCAGTTAAGGTACAACGCCAAACAGGGAACCGGCAGGGTTGTGAAGTCATACATGACTAAAGACTTTCCGACACAGCTTTCTTCTTACGTAGCTTGTTAATCATGTATGACTAACGCAGGTAAGAACTGAAAAATTCTGTGACTTGAAGACCTCAGTGAGACATGAAGTGTCAAGTAACTACTAACATGACTATGGGCTGTGCACTTGGTTACAATAAGTTGAACGTTCACTCAACCTGTCATTCAATTCTATTCTGTACATTACAAAAGTATGCTACAGCAACATCTCCCTACGAAAAATTGCATGTGTGTTGTGTATATATAAAACAATCGTCATATGTTTGTACTTAACATCAAACATCGATGCATTGGTGAATCAATTCTTTTAAAGTTATATCACTTTCCACAGTCATGTGAAGGGTCACCACTTTGACTAAAACAAAATTGTTTCTTGCAGTGCATCATCATATGTTTTTATGCCCTGGGCACACAAACTTGCAATTATTTAAAACAATAGTTTAGCTACGTTTAGAATTCTTGACAAAGGTCGTGTAAAATTCTTTGTGCCATCTGAAACTCCACAAGGGCCCAGCCATGGCACCCAGATGACAGAAAAGGTGCCATCAGGTCTTCTGTAAACGCCAGCTGGGGCCACATGGCGGCAACCTCCCAAGGCTCCATTTGGAGCATCATGAGGACTAGAAGTGGCAACAGATCCTCTGCATTCACTGCTGCAGCAAAACTGTCTTTTCCACTTCGCATTCGTAGCTCCTGTACAGCATTGGTGATTTTCCGGAGGGAAGAGGTCAAGCATTTCAGCTTGTTTAGGGGGCTTGTGACCTTGAAAATGTCTCTCATGTTCTGCAGTGCTGGACCAAAGTGATCTTCAAATGTTTCTCCACAAACTCTACTATCCTGTTTGCCAACATCACCTTGGCTTTTTGAAAGTGTTCTCTCTAGCGTGGCTTTATGAGGCTGGCCATTTTCATCCTCATTTGTGTCTTTGTTTGTCTCCCATAGATCAATGATCTCACCCATGGTTAATCCCATGTCGCCTGCTGGTGCACTGGAACTGAGGACAGTCTCCACCCTAGGCTTGGCCTTCGGACGGCTTGTATCAGGTTCGTCAAGGGGTGGCTGACCTCCCTCTGCAGTTATGGTTTTTGAGCGATTACGAATAGCGCTAATGCACAAGCTCCGAAATGAATCAACATTTTGTGGCAAGTCACCTCCGAAGAGGCTGTCCATACCATTTCGTGTTACCTCCTCTTCAACGAAGTCATCCATATCATCAATCATGTCGTAAGAACCACTCAGGCCTGTAGCTGTCTGTTCTAGTAGAGTGCCATTCATGTAAGCCTCTGTGAATGGTCGAAGGTGGCCTTCGTCGACACTTGTCTGGTAAGTGCGTTGTTCAAAAAGCTCCAGCCACCACTCGTCTTTCATCTGTAAATTCAGTAACTTTATCGGCAGTCTTCGGAGCCTTTGTACATCCCGTTCAAGTTTATCCACGTGCTGATGATAAGCAAGCTCATAGACACAAGCCAAAAATGCGTGCTCTTTGTCGTAGAAACATTGCTCATAGCAAAGCCTTATTTTGTTCTTGAACTGTACGTCCTTGTTATTGAAAAAATCGGACAAGAACTCTGTTGCAGTGTCTAGCTGCTTAGCAATTTCCGTTTGTAAAAACTGCAATTTGGGTCTGTGATACTCCACCGCAAAGTCCTCCAAGCCGTACATTTCGTACTGATTTGGACCAGGTTTCCCAAAGGGCGAACAGGAAGGAGTGAACTCGGCAAAGCTGCCATTTCTCCCAGCCTCGACGAGCTCTTGACAGAGGGCGTGGATCCTCAGGCAAAATTGTTTGAAGTGGTTTCCAACCGGGTGTTCTTCATTGTTAACCAAAGTAGCAATTCTTTCACCCAGCCTCTGCCATTCCGGCTTCCAAACTCCTTCGAGCACTGTCAAATTTAACAAAGGACAAAGTTATACAAGGGTAGACGTTTTATGATACAACAGTAGTAAGTGGGTGTCATAGACTGCGAGCAGTCTCTTTTTTGGTCGAACATATTTGAGAAAGTGCGCACAACATGTGATCGTGCAAGCGTGACTGCGAGCGTGACATGTGAGCGGCGCCGCGAGTAGCTACTTTCGCACGTGACGCTCGCACGCTTACGACCGCTCACTTGTGTTGCGTCCGGCTTCTCTGCGTTTTTCCCCACGGATTTCGAGCAAAAGATAGCCTACTCGTAGTCTATGGGTGTCCTTTAACAAGGTTCAACAACTGTATTTAATCTACAAAACAACACCTGTATTACTAGTTGCATTAAATAATTCACTTCAGTGATCCATATATAATCAGAAGATTCAGTATTTTTGTTGGATGAGTTTCCCAGCTTACCATCAGTGGCACGTGATCCTAACGCATTAGCGTCATTAGCATCAGTGTAGCCCTTTTCCATCAGCTCTTCCACGGCAGACTGCAACATTTCTCTTACACTCAAAGCGCAGTTCTTTAACACAAACAAACAAATAAATAAATAAAGTGATATCCGAAAATAAATTAAGGTCATTTCGCTGCATGGCTAGATCGTTCCGAGTCATTTCGCTCCAATCAAAAGTTAGATCGCTCCACACAGGTAACCGAGTTTGGCTTGGCAGTGGATGAAAGAACCAGGAATAATCTATATGCGCGTTGGAGCGAACTGACTTGGAGCAGCTTGGACCGATCTAACCATGGAGCGAAGTGCCTTTTTGTGGTGGTGAAGATGGAAAAGTGTAGTTTTGAGAAACTGTACCTTTAAGTTTAGCGCAAGTACGCTGTAGGCTAAGTTCTGGGTGGATGTACAGTTTCTTTGTGGTATAGCAGTTTTAAGGGCGAAGTGTAATTCTGAGGCTAAACTTGTGGTTTTGTGGCGGAAGAATAGTTTTGAGGTCATATGGGCCGGGATTACATGTACGTTTCGAAAAGGATACGACGGTTTGGGCTGGAAGTGCAGTTTTTTGGGCAAAGCGTTGTTTTGAGGTGGAACGTTGCAGTTCACTAGTAGAAGGGAGCTTTCAAATAGATGCAAAAGTTTGGGAAAAGTTAATTTTTGGGTGGAAGATAAAAAGGGAATGCAGAATTGAAACAGAAGTGTCCTTGTGGACACTCAACTTTGAGGTACATGTGGAAGTGTGGGTTTAAGGTGGGATTGTAGATTCGACCTTTAACTTCTAAAGGTGCATGAGTGGAAGTACAGAACAACTGTACTTAAATTGAGATGGACATGCTCTGAGGAATAGTAGACGTTTGAGGTTGAAATTTAGTTTCAAATAGTTTTGCAGTGAAATTCAGTTTTACTCTAGTGTGTGTTGATGTGCAGTGTTGCACTAAATGCACATGTAGAAGTGCAGGTTTGACGTTTAAAGTGTAGGTTCCAAATGGTAGTACAGTGGTGAGAAGAAAGTGCATTTTTTAACTGGACACCAAGAGCATTTTACACATTACCTTCTGTTCCAGAAATCTTTTGCGATTTTCTTTGAGAACAAAAAGTTTCTCCCTTTCCTCGAGATACTGCTGCAGCAAGTAATGCCCAACAACAATTGCTCCTTTGACATTTGCAGCCTGAAAGATCATTATAATTGTTCATAACCAAGAAATTAATTTTAAAATAGTACAATGTACATTCATGTAATTTGGATTACTGAGCAGTACAATGTATAAAGAGTGCCAGAACTGTTCAACTGTGGGTGTTTTGTCCATTGCATGTGAACATCTACATTACATAACAGGGCAGGAAAAAAATTGAAATACACTTGCCCCCACTGAAAATAATATTACTCGCCGACGTAGCGACCAGTATGACAATCAGAGGACAAACTCGAACAAAGTACGCTTGAATTCCTAACTAATCTATGCTTTCAACTCAGTGGTTAACTAATCTTGCAGACTTAAGTTTTGAAAAAGCTTCTGACCAGAAATCATCATTTATCAAGCTGACATTTTCATTCAGACTCACAAGAGTACTAACAGGGCCTAATTTCGCTTGTCCACTGGACCAACAAACTTCCATTTTCACTTGCCCAAGAGCAAAAATAAAATTTACTTGCCCCGGCAATCAGACCTGAGTTTTTTAACTGCCCTGCATAATGCAAATAATTAAGATAATTTAAGATGACATAGGATTGCGGATAAAAATATGAAGCAATAAGGGAAAGTTCCCCGAATGGACAGAAGGAACACCAGTATGGTAAACAAATGTATTGCCTGACAACCATTTTGCCCGAAGTAAGTTTGCCTGGACTACAAGTTTGTTTGCAAAGACTGAAAGTTTAAAACAAGGTGTGTTAATTTCTCTTTGTTTAAGCTAACTGAGTGAAAAAGACAACATTTTGGGCATAATGAAACAAAACTACACAGAACATGTTTCTTCTGTGTTCATTAATCCATCAAACACAGAGCTTGACAGTCAGGGTAAATAACCATCAGTCCACTGGCAAGCTGGCCTTGGGTGAACTGGCATACACTATATGTAATGAGGGGAAACAACACAATTCACCGCCAGTACCATACCTGATGAGTGGCACTGGAAATGAGTTCTCTGGCCATGAGAAGCGCTACGAGTTTTCCTTGTTTTTCATCTCTCTTTTGTCTGGCTGCACTCAGCTGTTCACTGAATGCAGCACATGATTTCTGTGACAACATGTCTTTAGCATGTTGCACTAGATCTTGAGCCTTGTCAATCTGCAAAATAGGTTTTCGTTCACTGCTTAGAACTACACATGTATACATAACAAGTATTCTGTTATTTGTTATAGTAAGTTGCCATCCCCTTACAGGGAGAATAAAGTGGCTGAACTTTTACAGTAAAACTGTAATAAGGGGGTGCATGTACATGTAGGGTGGGGACCAGTTGGCAAGATTTGATGAATAGTCCCTGTTATATACAGTGACCCCTCTGTGGGCTCTGTGGGCTCTATGTTACCTACCCCTCCCTCCAAAATCTTAAGTGTTTGGTTGAATCCCCCTCTCCTCAAAAAAACAAAAAACTGACTATAAACTGTATAGACTTAAAGAAATCACAGAAATGGAATGAATAAATTCATCTTTGACTTTCCACAAGTGCATTTTGGATGAAGAGACAGAAATCCATTTTACTTCTATAAATGTACGCATGTACCTGTTGCCGTAATCTTGGTTCTTCCCTGCTAACATCCTCAAGAAGCAGGTCAAGAAATCCCTTTGAGCACCATCCCTTGTTGATGAATCCTTCTAGGTCAGGAAGGAATTGAGTCCGTAAGTCCTCCATCTGTAACTCACAAGCATCAATGGTTTTGCATTCCTCTATAACCTTTCTATCTAACATCTGGATGTTCAAGGCCTGTTTTTCTCTTGCATTTGTGACTTTGTCCAAGTCATCTTTACATAAGGTTATCTTTGGCAGGATGTAGCAGTGCAGCATACGAAGAAGGCACTGTTCATAATCTTCATCAGAGGGTTGGGAGATTCCATTCTGAGATTAACCAAGTGAACAATATTTTAATACATTAGATTACTCATTATTGATAAAACATAAAAATAATGGATAGCTAATGGAGAATGAAATGAATCATCTCACGTCCTTTTTTATCTAAACTACACTAAACAACCAATAAGGTAAAGGTAAAGTCTGTATACGAGCCAAGTGGCTCATCAGGCCGGAGCTTATCCTGGTTTCTGTAGCATGAAGCGACTAGGAGTATTTCTACTCCCCCCTGGATGGGATGTTAGTCCATTGCAGGGTTACCCCCAGCATTAAGTTCGCCAGAGCCCATTTATACACCTGGGTGGAGAGAGGCACTGTGAGAGTAAAGTGTCTTGCCCAAGAACACAACACAATGTCCCCGGCCAGGGCTCGAACCCGGACCGCTCGATCCGGAGACGAGCGCACTAACCATGATGCCACCGCGCCTCCCAAAAGAACCGATAACTGAACCAGAATTTTATAAAGAATGCATTGTGACATGGACCCTTTTAAGCGAGGACATCCCCTCCTCATCCTCTGAAATAGCAAATCAAGTTATATGGAACAATCAGTTCATTTGCATTGAATCTAAGTCAATTTATAACAGTAGGCTGATTGATCTTGGAATTGTAAGAATTGGAGACCTCTACGACAAACGGAGAGAGTTCAAGTCGAACATGGAACCATTATATTCAACTCTCTCACCAGTTGAACATTCTCTACTTCTTAGTCTCTTCAATGCTTTTCCAGAGGAATGGCGCAAAATATTAAAAACAAATTAAAACTCTATCTTCTCAAAAACTCATGATCTAATCCAAACTGATTTCAATTTCCGTACCGAAGAGAAAAAAGTCAATTTCCAAAATCTTAAATCAAAGTAATTATATGACAGTTTTGTTTCTAAGATATCCAGTATACCAACAGCGCAAAAGAAATATAACGAAGCTTTCAGCTCGCACACATCCCAGTTAGACTGGGAAAAGATATATCTACTGCCTTTCAAAACAACATTGGATACTAACTGTAAATTAGGAGAATTCCAACATAAAATATTAAACAGAATCTTATACACAAACAAGATACTGTTTAAGTTTAACCCATTGACTCCTGGAGCTTTTTACCAAAAATGCATTTTTTGGACATTTTGGAGATTTTCTGGCTGGATATGGGCCAAATTAGCTCAATCTACTCAAAAAGGCATTTGCAACATGACAGCATGCCTTTCTTTCCACTAGCATCGTGTTTTACGACATGTTTGCTCAGGCATGTACAGAAATCAAAATTTTGAGATCTAGACGAGAAAGTAACCTACGTCTTTCGGCTTTTCCATTTTTTTATTTTTTATTTTTTCACCTTTCCTTTTTCTCCTTTTCTTTTGTTTTTGCTGCAGTGATTGACTTTCTACTGGGCTTGCTTCCAGTATAAAACATTCTGAGAAAGCATCATCGAGACAGGCAATTTTTGCCATGGAGTAGCCATGTGTAGGGGCAGGAAATTATGCTCTGAGTTTTTCACTCAACTTTTTGAGCATTTTTGTGCACATCTCAGGCTTCATTGGGCCGATCTCTCTGATCTGGGTATCAATGGAAAGACCTTTTCTGCCTGCAGAAGTTGAGCATAGATGACACCAATTTTGGTCAAGGGTGATGACATCAGAAGTGGAAGAAAGGCCAAGGCTTGTCACGGCCGGTTATAGCCAGCACAGGAGTCAATGGGTTAAAAAATAGATTCTCCCTTATGCGATTTTTGTGAAAAGGAGTTGGAGACCATAGAACATCTATTTTTCCATTGTACAAAAGTGTGCATGTTTTGAGATGATTTAAAGGTTTTACTTAATTCTTTAAATATAACTATTAGGTTTGATATCAAGGATGTTCTCTTTGGGATTTTAGATACAGATAATATAAGCATTCTAGTCAACTACATCCTTCTTGAAAGTAAATATTTTATTTACCACTGTAAGTTAAATAAGCGCTCTTTATGTAGTAGACTGTTAGTTGATAAATTAAAAAAAAAACGTTTCAAACCAAATGTTTTATTGTGGAAAAAAACAAAATCCATTTCCACAATAAAAAATGGAAACCTTTACTCCCATTAATAAAACCGTAGCTGTTATCCAAACTTCGTTTTCTAAGATTCCCTTAATTACTCTTTATTTTAAGTTCAAGTTGAATAAGTTATGTAATACTTGTAGTGTAGTGCAGTGTTTTTTTTTTCTTTGTAGTTTCTAATTAAGGTAATTGTAAGTTTAAATGTTCTAATTATGTTTGTATGTATTGATCTGTATGTTCTTGCACTATACCTGTAAAAGAAAATAAATAAATAAAATGCAACAAAAATGTCCTCTTTTATTACTGTTTACACGCACTAAGCAAGCTTCTTCTCTGCATCTTCTCGTCCATTTCATGTTCATTGAGGCCATTTTGTCATTGCCAACAAGATTGAGTTATATACAAATAAGGAAATGGATGGACGAGTCGAGTTAGACTGGGATTAAAAGGTTTCCGCATCAAAAGAAACAAAACAAAACCTCAATGTTTTGGTTGACCTTTATTACGGTGTTGTTCGCCAACTTTGCAGAAGGATCGGCAAGGATAACATTCAATCTAAACTGAGCATTCGCCTGTTAAAATAACATCACTAAAAGTATCACAAAATGTTGAGTGTTGCACTCGCTTCGGCTTGTTGGCAGTACTTTGCTCCGCTCCCGTCCTCCAGCCATAGTTTCTACTGTATCCGCCCAACAGTTTTCGGTCATACTTCAATGTTAAATCTTACTAAAGTATTGGTGTAAATACAAGAGCCAAAAGTTTGTCTTTTGCTTACATTTCTTCATCGATGGCGTTAAAAGTGCTTGGCAAGCTGGTTGCTTCTTTCTTCCTTGGGTAATCACACAGACTACTGGTCTCTTTGTGTCATTTCAGAAAAAGACTCCGTAACTGTCCTTGAAGTTACAAAATGTACCATCTTCCCATTTTTTTCAATTAACTGGACTGACATTTTCACTACGAAAATGTAAGTTTATTGTTTGTATTCTCACAGAAGGAGACAGTTTCAACCGAGTGTCGCTAATCCCTTGGAAGCATTCTTGTAACTGAGTTCTTGGAATAATCGTTCTTCTGGACGAGGTCTGAGAACGCTTACCAATGGAATGCTAACAGAATGGGAACACAACAGTGCAGAATGGATAGAGAACGGATATGGAAGGGATACGGAACAGATAAAGAACAGGAATGGGGGCGCCTGTGGAGCGGCAATGGAATGCATTCTGTCAGGCCTTCCCTGTTGGGTTTCTTCTGATTGCCAAATGTAATCAGAGCTTTTTTCCTCATAAAACAGAAACATTGTTCCATATTAGTGATAAAGCAGCTGCCTTACAACCCCACAAGCACACATTTTGAAGAGACTGATTATTTTGAAGTAGTTTTTCTCCTAAAACAGCAACAAAAATAAAACACCATTTCATCTGTGGCCATTTTTTAACCTCCAGGCATTCCAACCTAATATAGGCAAAGAGCCCAGAAACTTCATGTAGTTCCTAGTTACTAAGCTACGGACTTTCCATGAGTGCAACAAGGAAATCTAAATGTAAAATGGCAACGCAAAATGAGGTAAAATGCACTATGGAAAACTACGTAAATGAAGAAATACCTGTTAACAAATACCATTAAAAGATCAAGCATATAATATTATCAAAGTTGATGAAAATGTTGTGCATTGCATCAAAGAGCCTATATTGTGGGTAATACTTTTTGTTCCACTGTTGTCCGGACTTCATCATCAGTTTTGTTAATTGCTGAAATTTTCGCATAATCCAGTGTGTTTTCTGCATAAATGACACATTCCTCTGCACTTTTCCCCCAAAATTTCTGCATAATTTGTTATTTTTTCCGTACCCTGTCAGATGGCATAAGGACTATATGCTATAAATACAATATAAACATCCCAGGGGTTCATGACTCCCTTATTTGGGCTATATGGGGACCTTCCGCTGCACAGGGTATGGTTTTTTGGTCTCGTTGTCCTGAACAGGGTATATAATTTTACTCGCCTCTGTCCTAGACAGGGTCAGAACCTGTCCTAAACAGGGTATGGTATATTAGGAGCCGAGAGACGTTAACCGGCCGTTACAAGGTCATCAATCAACATCAGATCATTTTCTTGACAAGAATGCTATTGTTGTCGGAAAAAAATTTTTTCCACTTATCAGTGTTATAACTAGCGTGCATTGACAGAATAGATCGTACCGGTAGGTCTAGTTACTTTGTGTTTCTTTGCCCAGTACACAGGGTAGGGTTTCTAGAGCCTTTTTGTCCTAAACAGGTTGACGATTTCAAACCCTTGGCAGTACCCCTATACACAAACATGGGTCAAGTTACCCCCTCCCCCGCAGGATACATATTCATGTCTTATATAGTTTTTAAATTTTAATAGCACTATACATCTGTAGAAGCCTTCAAAGTAAAACATACCTCTTCTTGACCAGCTGGGCAAATGATTTTTCCAGCCAAAACAAACAGTTCATCAATGTCCGCATCATAATCATAACATTCTCCTTCCATATAAAAGGTTTGCTGATTGGGCAAGTCAGGGTCTAAGGAATAACCAAACAGGCATTACAAATATATCACTTAACATGTAAATCCCATCGTTATGACAACAATAGCAGATCTAAGGGTCTAGGGAGGGGACCATGCAGATAGCCCCCTTCTCTTTTGATTCCTTACAGTATGGCTGAAATTTTTTAAAGGGCAGAAGGATCAAGAATCATCCTCCTTGCCAGAGCAAGACAGGTCTTCCTATCCCCTGTCCCACAAGCACCCAATTTTGAGCACCACCAGATTAGGCATTGTGCCATACAGAGTTTTGCTAAAGAAAAATTAGGAATTTCTTAACCAAAATATTCTTTTCATTTTTTTCCTAAGACCATTTCCTGACCTGTGGCAACCCTGTTTAATAAAACTACATGATTTGGCTATATATGGAAGCTTGTTTATTGTAAGTTAACTGATGGTTTCACAACATTTGCCAACTTGTTACAAGCCTCTAAAGATGATTTGCCTGTCTCCTTTACAACTGAATTACAGGAGACCAGAGATGTAAAGCTCTAATACCAAGATCTTCTAGATCTTATAACCGTGCTTTTAAAATTTAACTGTTTTCTTAGCACTACAGCTGCAATGCAGTGCACATTACAAAGTAGTCCTTGATGATTCATTGATTACTGTAGACACCACATCACTTGATCAACACAAAGTGTATTATTGCACCATCAGTTGTAGCTGTTGTGAAATCTCTGATAACCTAATGGTCTTAATCTGGAACTTCCTTCGGGATATGTACGGGCATGAATGATATAAACAATACAATAATAACACTATTAACAACAGCTTGCTTTCTTAAAAGTAATTGGTTTTAGCAAAGTAGTCACATGAGTCACATAATTCAAGAATTAACATTATCCACGACTATCTTTAGTACGGTGGTTATTTCCCTACCAATGACGCAATCCTTGCATGTTCTGACAGGTTCTTTGCTTGGCTTGCAAATATTTAATTTTCCTTCTGATCTCTGAACTTGCTTCAATAAAACAGCATGGCAATTCACTTCTCTTGTCTCAAAATATGAAAAATACTTGGAAAACTAAAAAGACTGTCCCCCCGGGCAAAATAAACTTGCAAAGTAAACACCATCTTTTTTGTCACGTAGCAAAAGAGAGAGCTGCAACGTCAGCGCATTCCATGGCTGACATAATAACTTTTTTAGTGGATTTATTATTCCCTTTGAATCCAATGCTTTGATAAAACCAAAAGAAAATATATTTTACACACAGTAAGAAAAACAATGTCCGTAACATTGTCCGTGTATTAATGTTTCAAGAGCTTTTTGTGAATAAACATCACAGGTTGCATGAATTAAAAATTTGGCTGAGAGGAAGTTTGGGTCTCGTCACCGACAAAACGAAAAAAAAAAAAAAAAAAATAAAAATAAACAATGCAGAGAACATGAACAGTGCTCAGCCCATGGCTGCGTGGTTAAAAAATCAAGGAGGCTCATTAATAAGCAAGCACCCAGCATTTCTGCCTTTGCATCTTTAACTGTTACCTCAAGTATTTTTTCTTGTGAAACTTTATAAGTATAACTTTATACTGTGTCTCCCAAAATCCAATTCCCACGTCCATGTTGTAGGAGGTGAAAACAGGCAAAGTAGGGGATTGCTAGGCAGAGTGATGCATGGTGATGGATTAATCTTCCCGAGCTGCTACAGTAGCCATGAAGGCCTGCCTGGATCTACCCTGAAACGTGCTGGTTAACGGGGACCCTGGTGAAGCTGACTGAGCCAATCATCCACCAGTGGATACAAATGATTACAGAAACGGAGACAATACTGAGTATGACCAGCCTGACTCGTGAGGGGGTCTCTTCCGTGAGCTATATGACACCATCTGGCGAAACCCTGCCAGGAGCCAGATGGATGAGATCTCTTCTGACGATGAAGGCTATAACAAAGATTGGGATCTGGAATGTACATACCATGTACGATACAAGTAACGCCGCACAAATGGCAAACGAAATGCGCCGCTATGACATTGCAGTGCTTGGCAGATATGATTCAAGCAGATGGAATGGATAGCGAGAATGTATTCCAGCAGAGATCGCTAGGAGCAAATGGAATTGGATTGGCCACACATTGCGGAAAACAATATCTGATACAACCAGACAGGCCCTTGAATGGAATCTGCAGGGTAAAAGGAAGGTAGGAAGACCACTGAAAACCTGGAGGAGATCAGTGGAAGAGGGGCTTAAAGAAGCCAACATCACTGGACTACGGTAAAAAGAACAGCCGCGAACAGAGTCTGCTGACGCAGCATTGTAACCACCCTTTGTTCCACCAGGAACGTAATAGCCTAACTACCTTTAACTGTTACCTTAAGTATTTTTTTCTTGTGAAACTTTATAAGCTCTCTTCCTGTCTGTGAAATTAGGTAACAGCTGGCTCTCAGAGAAAGCACCATTTTGCCAAGCCTATGTTAAAGTACTAAGTACCTTGTAAAGTTCCAAATTTGACAGGGTGCCTGGAATAAAGCCCTAAGTGACTTTTGGAAAATTTTGAGTTCGCTAGGATTGAAATACCTCCCAGCAATTTTCACAGTTTACTTTGGTTTTTTATTATGTCTTAAAATAACTAGTTCTTTAATACTAGTTCTTTTAAGACAATAATTAATACCAGAATGATCTATGAAAATTGCTGGGAGATATTTCAATTGTAGCTACCTTGAAAATTTCCAAAAGTCACTTAGGGCTTCATTTCAGGCACCCCTTCATCTAATCACTTTCAAGAATACTCTGAAAGTTGTCGCACCACAATGATGCTATCATTTAATTCTAAAAACAAATTTTAAGATCAAGCCTGTGCACCAACATGTCATATCATTTGGGTGTGAGTCACAGGTGTTACAAAATACATTCTTCATGAAAAAATCAATGATAAACCCAGTTATGTACACAACTTAAGCAGCGTGTGTATGTACATGTAACTACGATGATCAGGAAGAGAAGAGAGACAGGAAGAGAAAAGGAAATCTGCATGCAGGTCCTCTTTTAATGTTTTCCTGTTGTTTAATTAGTTTAACTAACCTTCACAATGACTTCCAGTGGACCAACTAACTATCCTTCTTCCACAGTCTACTGAGACAGACTCCAGCACAAGAACTTTAAACCAAATGGCAGGCTCCAATCTTGATACATTTGCACAGGACTTCCGTGTCAATCCATTACCAATACAGGGGCAAAACCCATCTTGAAGGTGGACATCAGTTACCCAGCGCCTCTGATGTCCATCTTTGAGATATATATGCATCCTGGTTATCAGCTTTGCGTATGTCTAAGTGGAAGAAATTTTTTATACACCCATTAAATTATTCTAAGCCTACTGTATCAGTATGCTCTAAAGTTGTAAATACTTCGAGAGTGATAAATATACATGTAATTAAGTTTTACTATTTATCACGTCATATGTGTGAGGGACAAAGAAAAATCAAAGTCCCTCACAGTCTTTGAACCCACGAGCTATCTAATGTGGTACGGAGCAATAATTGTGAGCAAACGTTAGGCACAAAATTGTCAAATTGGTAAAACGTTAACGCAACATCAGCTTCGAATGAATAAGTTAAGTTACAGTACCTGCATTACATCATTGGATTACGTTCAGATTAATGACTTGTTAAGCGTTTAACGTCTCTAGAGCTCCAGAGGTACTTGTATTTGATTTACAATGAGTTCATTTAAGCGATCTCACCTTTATTTCTCAATCTTCCAGGACTTAAACGATGTTTTTCTTAATGACCTTGTGCATATTTGGCAAGTTGTTGCTTGCTGGTGAAGATTGTATGACGAGTTTCCGGGGTCCTCTCAGCGCATTTCCTCGTTTGATCAACTCCTATCAAAGGGCAAATTCGCAGCGTTCTCAGTAGATATCAAAGGACGCAAAACGACACTAAAAAAGACCAGAAACTGCAATCGCTTTCAATGTCCGTCTGCACGGAAGTATCCCAAAATGCGACACAAATTGCTGAAATATTTGATTTTGTCTTGCAAGGATTCATGGGAAATATTCACAAATTTCGAACATGTTGCGCATGCTTATTTTTTCCCGCCAAAAAGATTGGCATTTGTTTTGTGCGACGTTTTTGGAAATTTTAAGATTTAAACCATTCTTTTGAACAAAAAACTACATTATAGAGTATAAATTGTTAAAAGTACAGGATTATAACAACCAAAGTGGTCCCAATTTGATCGTCTTGGACCGGAACTATTCGGTTTTTCGACTTCGGCGCAATCCAAGATGGCGGATGAAAATTAAAGTGCTTGACATTTTGTCGATTTCATCCACGCGCCAGGATTTCAAATGGAGAGCGGCGATGAGCCAGTTCTTAGCTTTGTAAGCGTTGATAAATCGAAGGAGGAATATCTGCAACGAGCATCGGAAGCCAGCAAAGAATATGCACTTGACAGCGAATGGATTCCTGCATGTGACTTGCGTGATGTTGATTTGGAAGCAAGGCGATCCGTGTTTGTTTTGGAGAATTTCGAAGGAGAGGACTTCGAATATTTGAAGGTAAACAAGTGTAGGATCGTTGGTCCGCAATGTATATTGTCTTGTTTACAGACAAAGACGTCTTTGCCAAATGTACAGTACCCAGTTTATTCCATTGCCATGCGAGGCATTGCTGTCAGCTGTACCAGTGTGCCCAAGCAGGAAAGAGACAGACTTTACGAGCTTATTCAGCTTATGGGAGGCATTGTAATGAAAGACTTCACCAGTTCAGTGACTCACCTAGTTGCGGGCGAAGTAGGCTCCAAGAAGTACAGAGTTGCGTGTAGTTTTAATAAACCAATCTTGTTACCTCAATGGGTTTATAAGTGTTGGGAACTTTGTCATGATAAGCATATTTGTGCAACAGATGAAGAGTTCATGGAATACTTATGCCCAACATTCAAGGGCATTACCCTTTGTGTGACAGGTATTGATGCTGAGAAAAGGAAAGAAATCAAAAAACTTGTTGCACAACATGGTGGTACATACTCAGGAGAACTCAACATGAACACTTGTACCCACTTGCTTGTGGATACTCCCAGGGGAGAAAAATATGAGTTTGCAAGGAGGTGGAATCTTCATTGTGTTTGTACTCAGTGGTTTTATGACTCAATTCAGTCTGGTGTCTGTCTTGAGGAGTCAAACTATTATACATTAAGTGACGATGTAAACAACAGTTCTCAGGCAGGGATGAGATTGTCACGTAGCTTGACCAAATGTAACAACGCTGGTATGGCTTCCTCCAAGAGTAGCGCAGAGAAGAAGATTTCCAAAAAAGCTGCACAAGCGGCATACAAAAGTGCACAAAAGCATGGTGACAAAGATCTTAAGTCTGGTTCTGGAAGGAAGAGTAACTTGTCATCTAATCAATCCAGAAATTTTGACAGTGTTTCCAGATTAGGAGAAACTCACATTTCCGATTTAGGAAGCTCTGACTTTGATGTGAGAATCCAGCCTGGAAATATGTTTCTGGATGGTTGCAAGATTTACTTGAGTGGATTTTGTGGAGCAAAGCTGGAAAAGCTAAGAAAGATCATTAATTCTGGAGGAGGGACAAGATTCAATCAGATCAATGAGATTGTGTCTCATGTTATCATTGGAGACAAAGTTGATGAAGACTTTGAATTGCTGAGGAATTGTGAATTTCACATGTTTGTTGTGGGTGTTCAGTGGATTCTGGATTCTGCAAGGGAAGGGAAAAAGCTAGCAGAAGAAAGTAAGAACACTCAAAATATTGATTTGCCTACAATCAAATTACTAAAAGTGCAATTCCATGCTAGCATTTACGTCACTGTTAACATTACTGAGAAGACCAAATGATTGAAATCAAACAAACAGTATTAGACTGACCTTCTGACAGGGTTCTGGAAAAAAAAAGACTTCAATTGTGCGGGGAATTGTGTGGGATTGTGCAATCTTTTGATGAACCAAATCTCAATTTCTAGTGTTCTTGCTAATTCCTACAGCAAGGAAATACTGTATTGATGAATATTTAGCCAGATTTATTTCACTAGTTCAAATACCACGTAGCAATTGCCACTTGTTTGAACAAACTGTCTCTGACTGACTCTGTCTGAACAAAGTCATGTTGTGACATGACTAAACTCGATGTTTATGAAACCAAAATCTATAGAATACCATAGTAAAGTAAAATATATTCCAGTATAATTGAGTTCCTTTACCTTTTTTGTTTAATTCAGTGAAAATGTGTAGCTTGAACATTTCATCATTTAGTGCGTTAAGGTTTACAAATTCTCCAAAGTTATCCCCTAATGTTTATGTAAATTCATCTGCAAAATTAATGTAAGTTGATGCCTTGCCATTGTTGTATTTGCCCATGCACTTCATTTGAGGAAAGTGGAAGATTGCTCGTTTGTTTTGAAAAGAAAATAATCTCTGCGACCAATAAGAGGTTGTTTTACTTCAATATTTAAGCAAATCTTTAAGTGTTGTGCAGGATTTGATGAGGGAATTGTGCGGTTTTGGCGGAATTGTGCAGTTCCTGCACCCCGCACCCTGTCAGAAGGTGTGCTTAGACCAGATAAAGTTTCTACAGCTCTTTTCCTATTATACATATCTGTTAGCCAAGCTTAATACACGTGTTGGCCTTGGTCTTTACTGTGCAAATCTGGATATGTTTAATACATACAGCTGTAATGTAAAAAAAAAAAAAAAAAAAAAAAAAAAAAACTACCTGTTGGAATGATATTTTGGCAGTAAAGTATTTATGCTTGATTATTGAGATGTTCATGCTGTAAACACACACACTTGTAGTCTCTAATATAAGCCAGACAATAACCTGACTTCTTCACACAAACGTAATAAACTCTTGAGAATCAAGTGAAGTTCTACAGTACATCACTTGTATATTTTATTGGACTGCACACTGTTGTTCCCTTTCGCAGATTATCTGATAGACAAAGAAGAACTTTCCACTTCATGCAAGGAAAATGAAAATCCTGAAGGAAATCTTGTGACAGCACCAGAAAACAATCCTGCACCTCAACCAAAAGTGTCAGCTAATTATAAAAATGTAAAAATCGCTAAACTTCAAGATGATGCCTTTGAAGATGACGATGACGTTTTCCAGCAGTACTTGACTGAGAATATGGACAATGCCAGTACATCTGCACAAAACCCTCCACGAACAAATCCCAGTGAGCAGCTAATAGGTACAGTATAACAAAGTAAAGTCTTTCAACTACAGTAGTTTTCTGCCATCCTTGGTAAGGAAGTATGGAAGATGGAGGTTTCATCAAAAGCCAAACACCAGGGGTTTTATCAATGTTTTCAGCATTAGAGCAACTAGTTTTCACAGGCTGACAAAACATTTTGAACTGAACTTTGTTATAAAAACCCTTTCCTCTAAGATGGTCAAACCAGGCAGGCAATGTCATCCTCTGACTTGTCACCATAGGCAGCTGATTTTTTTCCCCTGTAATCCATGAAAACATTTCAACTGTCAAGATTTCCATGTACTGATATACAGTGTCTACAGGGGTGATATTGTCTCATTATATGAAAGCCCTTGTGCTTGGTAAATAACATTAATTTTGTGAGCTGTATAAATTATATATAAATGATACTGGGATGAAATTAGTAAGTTCTTGATTAATTAGATAAACCTAGCACCAATGCAGACCCTGATGCAACACTTGATGAGGAAGGTGAACCTGAACAAGATGGCTTACTTTCTGAGAAGTGTTTAACAGTTGCTGGCTTTGCTAATGAGCATGTGGCACACCTTTGGCAACTCATAGAAAGTAATGGAGGAAAGCACGTGGCCAGGGGACAAACTGCTGACTATGCAATTTTGCCAATGAATATGGTTCCTGATGAGAAGTTGCAAGCAAAGCAGTTAGTAAGTAACTTTACTATTTTTTTTTTTTAAAAAACAATTTATCTGTAATTCTAGACAACTAAGTTAAGATGTACATGTAATATTTTTCCTTTTTCTGCGTCAACAAAACTGTACTGTACAGGAGTTGGCGGTGCAGTGGTCTAATGGTTGGTATACTTGACTCTGGATCAAACCACCGTCCTGGCCAGGGACATTGTGTTATGTTCTTGGGGAAGACACTTTACTCTCACATTGCCTTTCTTCACCCAGGTGAATAAATGGGTACCAACAAATGCTGAGGGTAACCTTGTGATGGACGAGCATCCCATTCCAGTCGCTTAATGCTATAGAGGCCAGGATAAGCTCCAGCTGTATGGGCCACTAAATATGAGTACAATGTAGATAGTTTAATATGTTGTGTTTTATGATTTTTGTGTGGTTGTAGGTGACGTTTTGCTGGTTGGAACAGAGTTTGGAATGTGGCCATCTATTGGCACTGGATGATAGCTTTCTCTTTAAGCCCTTCACTATCCCAGCAGCAAGCCAACCACTCAAGGGATGTGTATTGTCAATCAGCCAGTTTACCGGGGTAGAGAGAGATCACATGTATCAAGTGGCTGAACTTTTGGGTTGGTCAAGCCAATTTTTAATATGATGTTTTAGTTTGATATATCTGCGTTCGTTAATAATCATGTAATTATTATTAACAAAATTAATGTAGTTATTATATTAGTACCTACTTGTAAAACAGGTCATTTCCAAGTTGTCTTCTACCTCTGTGTCAAAAAGAGTCTGTGTGAAACCATTCTTGTGAACATTTTCTCCCCCTAGAGATTCTTTTTCATGCAAGTCAAACTCATTTTCTTTGATGGTTTCACGCAAGGACTCATATGGAGACTGAGGCATAATAATGGGAACTCAGAAATGCAAAAACTTGTGGCCTATTGAAAAACCACCCCTTTCCACAAAGGGCAACAGGAATCAATGCAAAAGAAAGAAAAGGAAACCTGGCTTATGGTCTTTGTTTTGTTGTGCTTTTTTGTTGTTGCAAATGAAAATGGCATCACTCAGCAATGTCTGTCACTCAGCAAGAACAGTGTTATCGATAGCAGTATGTGTGAATTGATATGATTAGAAAATTTTGTTTAATTTGTAAAGACAGCTGTTTTGAAGGTGTTTGTAGAATCAAAGGAAATACATGTATATGTACATGTAGTCTGCAAAATTGACTTTTTTGGTACGGTAATTCCCAGTTTATCATCATGTGCAGTGACTGTAGCCATAAAATGAGTCAGGTCAGTGGTTAGGATTGATTCACTAGGTTTGGAATGTTGTTATTGTGAATTGCATTATTTTATAGTTGCTAGTAAATATTGGGAATATCTGATTTGACTGAGTCAGTACTGTGTTGTTGTGTTTCCAGGTGCCCACTGTCAGGAGTACTTTGTTCGCAAGGCAAGCAGTAACTATCATGCAAGCACACATCTTCTGTGTCGAGATCCAGATGGGGACAAATACAAAGCAGCTGTGAAGTGGCATATTCCAGTTGTGACTAGAGAATGGCTGTTTGCATGTGCAGCAAGTGGCACCTTGGTTCCCATCAGCAAGTATCCAGTTGACAAAGACAAAATGATAGAAACAGATAACATTGATATTGATCCATTGGAGAATCTAAGACGTGATGAGCTCCTTACCAAAGACAGTGGTGAGGAAGTGAATGTGAAAACTGCACGAGAAGAAATCGCCATGGAAACAAATGATCCAGCAGCTGCTATGCAAGTCGCAAATTTAAACAAGGTGGCTTGCAATAATGGCAGTACATATAAGCAACCAGCGAAGAGGCCATCAATTTACAATCGTCCTTTCAGACCGTCATTTGACTTGACTGATGTGATGGAGGAGTTAGCCTCTCCTGCCTGTCGCAGTCACAGTCTTAAGAGCAGAAAGAGTCGTGGCAGTAGAAACAGCTTTCCTCTGGATGACTTTTTTGCAGAGAACATCAAGCAGACGCTTCAGAAACTGGGAACTGTTGCCCCACCCACAAGGGATGATGACCTAGGTGAAGATAACAATGATGAAACTATTGATGAAGTTTGCCAAGGAGGAGAGGTGCAGTTGTTATTAATTACTATAGTGCATTGTGAGTCATGTATGGGTAGGTTGTCAATGAATGTATGATATAGAGTTTTCACTGTTGATTGTTAACCAAAAGAAACATGCTACATGTAATCCCTGTGATGATCTGCAATGTGAAACAAGGACAACCTTAAGCTGGAAAGCCAAAACCTTGGCTGGTTACTGGCCCTCATTCACATCTAGAGTGCCATCCAGACAGCAAAAAAAAAAAAAAAAAAAAAAAAATGCCTTAATTAAACTCTATCCCAACTGATGTATCAATTTTGGTCACTCCAGTGGCCACAGATTGAAAACGTGACAGAAAATTGGTATTACTTTCGATTCTCACCAAATTTGGACAGTGGGATGATCTCATCATTAGCCAATTACAGGCCATTTTTCAGCTCTTTTCGTCATATCCCCCCCCCCCCCCCTCGCGAGAGTTTTGTCAAGTTAGCTAATTTAGTATGCAAGCCACCGTAATGGCGGTCGCTGTCAGAAAAATGTTTATTTGCTCAAAATTGGGGCAAACTCTTTCGGAGATGGAAGTCAGGACATTTGTATGGATACAGAAAGTAATTTGGGACCAGTTGCTGGCTTCTAAGGCTGAATTTATCCAGAAGTAAGCTGTATTTTCGTTTTCATGCTGAAAGCCACGTGGTGAAATATTATTGGCTTCTTATGCTTTCCTGTTCTGTTTTTTCTCTTGGTCTTTTTTGTAGCCCGCCGAGGCCATTCTTTCATCTAAATTGGTTGAAAAAAGTTCGAAAAAGATGTTCCTATTCAAGTTTAAGCTCTCAGGCGATAATTCTGGAGTTTTTTGGCCAAAATGTCAGCTTTGTTATGTTCGTCTTTTTCGGTTGCTATGGGCGACCGTAGCTTCCTTTGTTAGGTCAAGTCTGGGTAGTGAGGTCACAAAAAAATTCTAATTAATTCTGGTTTTGTTCGATTTTGCTGAAATTTTAACACGATAATGCTGGATTGTTAAGGAATAGATTTACCTTCTGCCGATTTGTGGTAGCTATTAACGCTAAAGTGATATATTGCTTCAAAGTCAGGGTTTTGAGGAGATTTTTTTGCAACATTTGGGTTCGACGTGATTTTGTAATTGGAGGTTTCTGTTGACCCTGAAGGAAAAAATATCCAGAAAAGGTCATTTCATTGACGATTCAAACGAAAATAAATATGTATATGTTCCGAGCTAAATTTCTGGTAAAAAAATATAATTTTTGATGAGCACTGGGTTTTTAATTTTTTCCCGCGAAAGTCAGTATCAGAGATGAGATAACACAATGTACAGTAGGGAAAGAAATATATATACAGGTACACACTGTACTGTACAGGTACATGTACTTACGCTGTGGGTTTCTGCACAGGGATTCACATGAAATTATTTGAAATTTTTGTTTGTGGGAAGAACCTTCCTGGTCCATAAACATGCCAAACAAACTTGCTTTTGGCCAACATCGTAGTCACGAGGTCACAATTAGTCAATACAGTCAAACCTGTATATAACGGCCCTGTATATAGCGGTCACCCTGTGTATAATGGTCACTGAACAACTTCCCAAAAATCATCCCTTATATTTACTGTTAAGTTGACCTGCATATAGTGGTCACCTGTATATAATGGATGCGGTCACCCTTTAGACTTCCTGAATCCACCATTTCATTATCTTTTACCTGTATATAACGGTCACGAAATTGGGTACAATTAATGAATAATGACAAGCTTTATTCATTCGCTCGTTAAATAGTAGCCACCAAGGGCTCTCACAAAAATGCAAATATTAGTACTAAACACAACTACTAATACATGTCATCGCCTATGTCCAACACATGCTTGCAGCAGATAACTTTAAAGTATCGTCGCTTTCAAACAATAGTTAGCTAGTGTAACTGTAACAACACAACCGTACCACACTGTTTTCACTTTCGTCATAGTTCCCAGATTATAAAACTGTACTGCGGTACTTATCAAGTTGACAGCGGCGGCTTTACACTGTATTAGGCTACTGTTTTATAAACCAAGACAGCGCTCGGCATCAAATTTCTCTTCTATCAGCTTCAGTCCGATGCAGCCACTCACAGGAGACTTAAATCAAAGTATACTGCACCTCCCTTAAAGTACACCACGGACATTTTATGTGCCTTTTTTGTCATGTTTATTGCGTTACTGTTACTCGTTATTGTCGTTAAAACGTAAATTGAATGATCATTTGCACATAAAAATGCTATTTATTGACTTCCAGGGGAGTTTAAAGGAAATCTGTGTACGGCGGTCACCCTGTATATAACGATCACCTGGCTATTTCGCAAGGGTGACCATTGTATACAGGTTTGACTGTAACCCATTATGTAGTCTTTGTGAACAGGTAAGAAATGTTGCTTTAACAGGCGACAGAAGCTTCACATGTTAACAAGCTGTTATTTTATAGGAACAGAGAGAATCTCCTCAGAAAGGAATTCTTGCTGGAATTATTTTATCCATCAGTAAAAAGTTGACTCAGCAACAGACAGAGCTGTTCACCTTGGCTTCATCTCTTGGTGCTGATTATCGCTGGCTTTATGATGAATCCTGCACTCATCTCATTCACCAAGTGAGAGAATAGTAATGTTTTTCTGTTTCTTTTCTGTTCCAAGATAGTTTTGCAGAGAAACAATGATTAATTTGGCTGTTTCCTCTAGTACCTTCTGTTTATATTTTGCAAACTTACAAACACTAAAAATACTAATTGCAATAATGGTTGACAATTCATTTATTTAGAATTAATCCAATTTATCCAGTTTAAATTGCTTGCCCAGATTCATCTCATTTGCTATTCACATGGGTGCACCTGCCAGGTGGAGATCACGGCTCATTAGTAACTGTGATATTGCACCATCTGCTTAGAAATAACACATAATTATATGGAATACTATTTGTTCAAGAAATACAGTTTACTGTACAATCCTCAAAGGTTATCTATCAGATAACTTGGTTCAAGTCACCCATACCTCAGTTTAAGCACACTTATCCTGTATTTGACAGTGCATGTACTTGTACATGTGGTTTGCATGTTTTGAAGTAGAGTCCTCATTAACTCATTTGGTTATTTGTATTTGTCGTGCTTACGCTTTCACTCTTTGGTAGTCTAGAAAAAAGTGTACTTGATAGTAGTAATACGTCTTTGGTATATACATGTACTTCTTTTTCAATGTTTCTATTTTCTATTTGCACTGCTGAGGCACTTATAAATATGATTATTGTGATCCTTATCAGGGCTCAGCCAATGACAAAACAAAGGAATACACCCTAGCAAAAGATCGCGGCATTCACATTGTGTCTCCTCATTGGCTGTACGTCTGCCAGGAGAAAAATGAAAGAGTTGATGAGGCCATGTATCCGCACACATTCAATCCCAAATTAAATCTCCCTGTGGTAACGACAGGTAGAAGAGTGACAAGATCATCCAAAGCAGTGAGTATTGTGATTTAAATTGTGCAGTTTACTGTATTTGCCTGTTTATACATCCACTCAAGGTACAATGAGGTACAATGATCTAGAGTGAACTCAGTGTTGTTGTGTTCTTTGCTAAGACACCATACTTCACTCTGTGTCTCTCCATCCAGGAGTCTAGTTAGGAGAATAGTTAGGGCAGTCTGCGTGTAACAATTTTTTTGAGGGCGAGAATGGACCTATGATGGACTAGCATTCCTTCCAGAGGGTGTAGCAAAAGCCATACGTGTAGTTGTCTTATACTACTGAAGCTGCATGTATGACAGGCTTTGTGGGACTCTAGCCTGCATACCCATACATCATCATGTTATTTGTGTGTGTTCTGTACAGATCTTCTATGTGTCTATTATTCTGTTCTTAAAAGTAACTACAACAATGTGCAGTGGACTATTAATGACCTCATTTCATTGTAAAAATCTTCAGTCAACACTTGAACAAGATATGTCACCACAAAAGAAAGGAAAGTCGCCTACAGCAAAGGCAAGTGGTGTGAGTGAAGAAAATGGCTCCGAAAAGCCAAGTAGGACAAACAATGGATCAAGTGAGTTACCTAGCGTTGAACAGGGTGTGGCAGAGGGGATCACTGAAGAGGAGCAAGTACAGCAGGATCCCCAAATGGGACCAGCAACATTAGAGTCTTTAGAAGCACGGGAGGATTTCAAACGACAGCTGGAGGCAATCATGGATGCTACCAAGGTAACTACAGCTGTGAATGCAGATTTTTTTCTTTTTCTTTCTAAGTGCTATTCCAAGAGCTTGTATCAATTGTTTTTCTTGTGAGTGAGCTTTAATTACTTTTGTAAACACGATTTCTTTCTGCTGAATAGAGATCTCAATTTAAACAGCGTCATAATTAACTACCTGTCGTCAGAGATTGAAGAAAAAGTGTGTGAAAGAGGAAAACTCATCTTGGTGAAATGACAAGGGTCTTAGTGGTAATGGATATCCAACAACAAAAATAGTTCACAGGGTGCAAAGAAAACAAATTTTCGACATTGCCCTTTGAGTAAGCTCTACCTAGGATTTACTAGCCGGAAAATCATTTCCATTTTCCCCTAAAATAAGAGTCATTCCTTACATCATAATTCAAGTTGGGAAATGGTCAATTTGAAAATCACAGACAAAGAAACCGCACGATTGGTTAAGCACAATAAAACCACACAAATTGAGGCTCACACATTGTTTGTTTATTTAACAACGCTTCACGTTATGTCTCAACAAGCAAACATTATTAGGCCAGGATAGCGAGAGGAAACTAATTGTACTACTGTAACACTAACACACGTCACAAATGTACGTGGAGGGGAAAGGGAGGGGACGCATTACAGAGAGGGGGAGGGGGGATGAAAATGTTGCTACAGTAGTTCAATCAAGTGTTGTTAAAGAGCACAGATTAACTTCAGTGTAAAGTGATTTAAGCATTGATGAGAGACAGCTGGACTGGAAGGTGGTAACATCCGTTCTCTGGAATCACGACTCCTCGTCGTGTTTTCTCTCTGTTAATCAGTTCACAGTTGATGAATTACCAAGTTCAGAATTAGCATTTAGAATTTTGAGACAAGTACGTGATTTGGAATCCTCTTTTTTCAGTTTTTGTATCGTAAATTCTCCGTGACGTTATGCTCGCTTTCACGTTCAGAGCCACTGTCAGTTATTGACAGGGCATTAGTCCTAATGGACTAATTAGTCTTGGAAGAAGTCCTCCCACTCGTAGACGACGGTGTCATCTTTATCTCCCCACGACTCGTCGCTGTCAGAGGCACAGTAAGCTTGATCTGCTTCCAGTTCCCGAAGATCTTCAAGTACTTCCTTCTCCTCCTCTCTTAACATGCGTTCAATCTGGCAAATTCAAGAAAAGGCGCGAAAGTTAGCTTAAAGAATGGCTTGTCAAACGTCTAGAAAATAGCGACTTACGTTTTCTCTGACTCTCCTCGTGCGCTCTGCTCTCAGGTTTTTCTGATTTTGTCGTTGTTGTTTTTTCGCCGCCTTCCTTTGCGCAGCCTTCTCCATTTTCTGTTCAATGGCGGACTGCAGCTCTTCCTTGGCGGAAGCCTGGGAAGCAGCAATCTTGTTCCGTTTTCTTGAAGATTTATTTCCGGATTGCTTCTTTGAAGCGATCATGTCATTCCTGTTTCTCTCGGCGACAGCTTGCTTGGAAGCAATTTTCTGGGCAGTAGCTTTGGAAGCAGCCTCTGCTGGGTGTGGTCTGTTACCTCCTGCCCTGCTGGATGCGCGGGCTCGGATGTTTTCCAGCTCTCTGAGTTTGCGTTCTTCTGCAGCCAGAAGTTTAGCATTCACTTGTTTTGTTGACGCTCTTGGCTGGCTCTCCAACTTGCTTAGGCGCCGTGGAACCCTGCTTAAAGGGCGGGCTGTTGGCCTCTGCCCAACAAGGACTTCAAAAGCAATGGCGTTTGAGGTTGCACCCATGAGTACTGATCGCGTGGAACTCACAGGCTGGGAAGCGATGGTGGTGGAACTTGAAGGCCCGCTGTCAATCTGAGCTTCCAAAATTTCTTTAGCGCTCTGCATTGCGCGTATCTTCTTGTCACTTGAACCCATGGCTCTCTGTGCTGACAGAATGGCTGCCGCACTGTCCATGGCTCTTGCCTCGGCATCTTTTTCATTACCGGGTGACGATTCTTGAATTCCCTTCGCTTCACTGTTTGCGGAGCTTTCCGCCTCAAATGCTTCTTTTGAGTTTCTTACCGATGCCGCATTTGGTTTTTCCTTAACTCCCAAGTCGCTGCGTGATAATTTATCCACAGGACTGGACTCGCAGATTGATAATTTATCCACCGGACTGGACTCGCGGATTGATGTTGTCTCCTCCGCAAGTTTTGTTTTTCCCTGAACTCGTTTGGGTTTTCTGAAAGCTGACTCATCCGCTGGTGCGACTTGATTCCCGCGTCCAGCGAATTTTGATAGCAAAGACCCACACATGTTGTAAAACTGAAAATTCTTTGTCTTTCTCCTGTACGTCCGAAGCACTAAGCTCTTATCAAAGTCTCTTGAGAAAAGCGAACTGTTTCAGTTGTCTTGGTTACGTTCATGACGTTATTAAACTCCTTTTTATGACGAAAAGCACGCGCAACGTTTAAGAACATTCGAACCAAATAATTAAAATGGAACTTCACCCAACAGCCGTAAAAATGTGTTTTAGTTTATTACTAATTGTCAAACGATTCGCCGAACTCCGTTTAATATGCTCCGTTTGATATAAATTGTCAAAGTAAATCCGAAACAAACGTAAGCAATGAAGCGCGTTATCTAAACTTCAGTTTTACAAGGCTTTATATCGCTAAAAAACTGATATTTTTTTGTTTTTGATTTCTGTGTTTTGACAGGCTATTGGCCGATTGTGGAGAAAACTGAAAATTTGATTGGCTGCGCAGTTGCAGCCCCAATCTATCGATCGAAAGTCAATCACGTGAGCGCGCGCACAGTTTTTTCGTTTATCATTGTTGAAAACGTAAACCACATACCTTCAATAGATTCATTTATGGATGTTCTGTTTGCTTCTTGGTTATGTCCAAACTATTTCACTATTTGTTCCTGGTTTCTATCGATTTTAGTAAGCTCGGGTTTGTAGTCTAATTAGACAGAAACGCGTACGGTTTTACTTTCAACCAGTCAAAGCGCGCGCCATCTGCAGACCGTTTTCTGAACTCTCTTGAGGCTCGCTGACATTTCGCTCCGTTTCCTCTTTTCCCGACGCAATGTATGACGGCTTAAAAATTATTTATCACGAAACAAAGTGCGTTAGAAGTTTGTTTTATATGGTTTTGTGATAAAGTTAAGAAACATCACCTTTGTGTAAGGAGAAAATAAGCTGTTAAATCCATTTTAAAATTTCGCGTACTGAATGGCGTTAACATTGTGGTTTGACTAAGCAGGCTCAAATTCAGTCCGCTATAGCTTGGTCCATGTTTTCAGTCGCTAGGGAGGGCCGAGGTAAATACGTGGGCGGACGAATGAAAAAATGAGCGCAGTCCGAGCCCTTGGAACAAGCGAACTCCGCTACCACGAGAGCTATATTAAAGTTAACCCTTTGATTTTAATCAACACCTAGTAGACAGCATTTCTTTTTTCGCACTCTGCTGCTGTCTGTTTGCAGAGCTCAAAATTCGTCTGGAATTTACAAACGGTAACTAAAAAATTATGTGCCTTTGGACAGGCGAAAGGAAGGCGAAGAAGCAGACGACATACGTCATCTACAAATTCAAGCAGCATTTCCCACAATTCACCAGCGAATGCAAATGCTGAGATGTCATTGGCCACGAGACGGACCTCATCAAGGTTGCGATCACGTGTCAGTTCTAAGGTAGGTACAAGTCTCCCTCCCACTTTCGGTGCCTACTTTTGTCTCGGCTCAATTCTCCTCGTTTATCTACGAGGAAACTCTTCTTTGTATTAAACAAAGTTGAGAAAATAGCGATCGCTCATGACGTCTGAAATGTTCGAGAAGCACACAGAATAGAGCTCGAACGGCAATAAAGTAACTAAAAAATGGGAGCTTGATTTCGAACGGAGGAGACAAAAACCGAACACAATCTGTTATCTTCAACATTTATCATTGACTGTCAGGTGGTCTTACAGCTAATTCTTCTAACAGCTTGTAATACGTTTTGAATTTCGGACATTAAAGTTGAATACAAACGGTAAAATCCAAGCCAATAAGCTTTAAAAAAATGTGTTCGTTTGCTTCTATTGAAGGCTGTTGAAGGTGTCGACAGTAACTCTTCCTCACGGGTCAAATCCCGAATGCCAATGAATGATGACAGTGAACACTCACAAAGTGATACTATCACTTACGACGATCCCGCGGGACGGATGGAGCGTGAGAAGATCATGGCACAACTCAAAAGAGGCAACAGTCCCAGTCCAGACTTCCATACAGAAGACGAGGAGGAGGACAGACGGGACAACAAAACACACACGGTGGGTGTGATATGCGTCAAACATGCTAGACTTGAGACAACTACGAAAGGTTAAATCAACAGAGAGCTGTTTTAGACTTTGATTAGTTGAAGTTCCACTGAAACGACCAAAGCGTATTTTCCAGAGACAAAATTTGATGACAATTTAAATTGCATTTAACATGATCGGAGTTAATTGGAGATTGTTCATCAAGCTAAAGACACGTTCTTAAATTATTTTGTTCATATTAATAAGTATAGTTGGACCTGGCTAATTCGAGCTCGGTTATTTTGAATTCCCCGTTATTTCGAACTTAAACCATTTTCCTTAGATTTGCCCTTCAGTCATTTACTATCTCGTATTTCGAACTCGTTTCCCCTGAGAGTCCGACATAGCGGGGATCAACTGTACAATGAATTTTAACTGGTTTCTCACATCTATGAGCACTTGAATCTAGGTTCAATTCTTGTTTTATGCGAGCTAACTATATGCGTTCTTTGGACATGTTCCTCGTAGAACATGCAGACAACAGTCTCGAAAGATTCTACAATCACTGGAGTCGCGGTTGCTGACAACAACAACACTGTTGAACGTCACGTAAGAGAGCTAAACGTGACAATGAAATCCGACCCTCCCTCGCCTGTTTCCAGCTCTACCCCCGCAGCCCCAAAGCTTGGCCTTCAAATCAAAGACACTCTAAAACCACCACCAGTGAACCTTCTTGAAGGCACGGAACTTGATCAAACTCAAACACGTGCTTGGATCACGCCCAAGTTTCAGCTCTCTGTCATGACGCCTCAAGAGAAGATTGATTACTCGGCGTTGATTGAGCAGCTTGGGGGTCAAGTGTTCGACACTGTTTACTTTAATCCCGAGTGCACGCACGTGGTGGTTGGTAAACCAAACAGGTGAGTTCGACCTAATTATTACACGGTTTGCGTTTAAAGGATGTGTCATTAAATACTTTCGTCGGTCGAAGCAGCTAGAATTAATGTCACAGCTTAGGTGGATTAAGTTGTCTGAGTAAAAATACGGGTAAGAGTTGCAAATCGGATAGTTTCTTGTTATATTCCTCCCGCTCCAGCCACACTTCTTTCTGAGCATGCCTCTATGGTGGGAAGAAGCACTGTGAGAGTAACATATCTTGCCTAAGAACAAAAGGCGAGGAAAAAGGCTAGATCTGACTCTGACTCCCAACCTCAGGTTCCCAAAGTAGCTGTTATGAAAGGCGATCTGTTTTACACTTGCAAAAACCCGACTGTATACTTTATTTTTATTTTCTGCTAAAGCATATTAAGAACACCTTGCTATTTAAAGTTATTTTCTGAAAATTTACTTTTCCAAAGGACAAGTAAGTTTGCTAACCCACTTGGCCATTGGCCAAAACACATGTCTGGGGCAAGTGGACCCCCTTTTGTGTCGCACCCTGTAAGGAAAGTGCACGTCTTTGGTTACGCTAAGGGAGAGCGTTAAAACGTCTGTGGAAACGAACTCGCTGTGCTGCCTTGTCGCTTTGCGTTGGTAGATAATCATTTTCTCCTTTGGTCAACTAGGAATGAGAAGTATCTGGCTGCAGTGGCTGCTGGTAAGTGGGTGCTTCACAAGTCGTTCCTGGAAGCCAGTCGTGAGGCAGGTTTCTTTGTGGATGAGACGCCCCATGAGTGGGGACAAGAAAATCCCGGGGAACCCCACAATAAACTCGCAGCTGCAGCTCGGAGATGGCGGCTCAAACTTCTTCAAGAAAGAGCGGTAAGTCAAGTGAGGAAACTCCCCTGGGGTACATCCCTGTAAAGGGCCCCAGGGATTAGTTAAGTCTTCTTCCCCAGTGATAGACTACGAGCACTCCCTCCTCTTGTTTAGTGCAAGTGGAGTTTCTCGCTAACTTGGAAACGTTACTGCAACTTTCAGGCTGCTTCAGAAACCGGTCCAAGTGGGTATTCCTGTGGTGCGTTCAGTGGCTGGGTGGTTCTTCTGTGCGTTGACAAATCAAGGCAACCAGGATTTAAACGTCTGCTAGAATCTGGGGGAGCTAAAGTGTCAGGATTCAGACCGCCTTTCAAGAACACTCAAGACTTTTCTCACGCATTTCTAGGTACGGATTCTAGCCCTGTGGTAAAAGAAAAGGTCTTCTTTCTTGGTAACTCTACACCTGCGACGTACCTTTATATTGACATGATATGAAGAAATTAAATGAGAAGTTAAAATGTTACACTGTGGCGCATCTTGAAAAATTTTACGCTATTACACTATTACATCACACACACACACACACACACACACACACACAAAAAATACTCAGCACACCGTGACATAACCATTCTGAAAACTGTTTGCAGTGGTTTAGTGATTAATTCTAATTTTCTTTTCAGATTTATCCAAAACGAAAGTGGAAGCGTCTGACCTGGATTCGCTACAGATGAATAATGTTTGGTGTTTAAAGCCAGACTACATCGCCGAGTACCTTATGCAAGACCCACCACCTCCCCCACAAAAATACTTACTCGCTGAACTGGTCACGCGAGCTGAACCGGACAGACCGGGTCTTTGTCAGTCGAGAAAAAGAAAAGGAGATGATATTACGGGACTCGATAAAAGAGCGCGTGTTTAAGCAAAATAAATAAGAGGCAATAACTGTCACGTTATTAATGACTGTACATACTTTACAGAAGAAGGAATTCGCCTCTTTAGAAACGAGAAGAAATCTGTAGCGAGTTTCATCTCGCAATCGTTTGTGCAGCCTTTACTGGGGACAATAGATGAGAAGCCATGTTGTCCCCAATAGTGGTCCCTCTGCAAGAGAATGTGAGGATGAGACTCTCCCCAGATGTCTTCCCGTTTCTTATGTGCTCAACTGTAGTTAGATTGCTGGTTTGTACTGTTCGATGAGATAATGCTTCGGCTATTTATTCCTGCATTCGAGGGAACGGGTAAAATTGGGATGAATTCTTAATTCGGGGTGACTCGAATGAACCCGCAAATAGAATTTATTGTTCAGTGAGGTTGTCAGACAACATGTTGAGAAATCTTGCCAGCCAAGGGAACGCCCCGGGGGACACGTACATTTTACATTTTCGTAAAGCTAGTCTTGAAGAATGAGGCTACTGTCTGGCATCAAGCGAATGGATAACAGGCGTCTTGTACTCGGGTTTTCAGCAATTGTGTATTGAAAACGACAATGTTTTGCCTAACTTCTCTCAGAAACTCTTTGAGTTTAACGAGAGAATACTTACAACAGCACGCGTTCTCTTGATTGCGGTATTAAGTTTACAATTTGGGTGACCAGAATTCCTTTTCCTTTTACTATTTTTCTTACTCAAGTAACTATGAGTTAACTTCAGTTAATCTGCAAGAAAGTTGGAATAGATTCTGGTGTACGCAATCCATCGACGCTACAGTGTTGTAGTTTTTTAGCCCAACTGGCCAAGTAATGTATATACGAGTACTTATAAATTTAGACGCCCGTGTAATATATCTTATTGATAACTTTTTAGAAAGATACCCCGTCGTTTGTGACATTTTTTCACCAATATCAATAAGAGGTCTGTAGTTTCATACTTTTCTTGCAGACTGAAAATCGTGTCAGCGTTCACCACTATTGTTAGTACAGATGCATTCAGTTCATTCTAAGAGTGTAATTAACGAAAAGCGGAATTTTTTTAAACTGTTAGGACGTCTCTTTTATCTGTTTTATCATGAGAGAACTTAGAATTAAAAGTTTTCACAAGAAATGATGTGCACTCTTTAAATCACTTATACGTCTTTCATGTGCCCTGTGTGGAACCCACAGAGCTGTCCGGTGATATAGCGCAGGTTTGACTGCAATTTTCTTCCCTTCCCCCGACAACAGTAACCACCCCCAACCCCAAAACCCCCAAATCTTGCACACTTCTCCAACAATACGCCTGCCTATGCTTGTATCGAGTTTGCAGATTTGTCTACGAAAGAACTGTAAATTCCTCCGGATTATGAAGCCTCTTACCCCGCTGTTGGGGGCTCTTGACTTTGTACTTTCCGCTCATTTAAATATTTGATACTTGTTTCTCAACTTGTGATTGCAGAACCCTTAGGTCATATTGTTATGCGTACCTGAGTTTTCAGACTTTTAGTTCCTTCCAGCTAATTAGAGCCCGCCGATATTTACAAAGCGCAACACTCCTTCCGATAACGTGCCTCCAGTCTCCGAAAGTAAACTCGGCAAAAATAAGTCCAATAAAAAAGCCTTGTCAGAGCTCGAGACTAACTTGCAGGAGCCAACTAGCCACAGACTAGTAAAACTCCACATTTGGCCTGTAATTTATTTTGTATTTCTTCTAGGCTCTGGCTAGTATCTGATGAAAATCAGACTTGGCAAAGTTGTAATTTGTGACTACAAATGTACAAGCTGAACACAGTAAGAATGACAAAAGCTAGACCTCACTTTTTAGTTTTGAACTGGCTCCATTACCAACAGTCTTATGCAGTGTCAGTTCCAGAACCTGTGAGTTCTTAAGGCACTGAAACAAACTTTACTAGCATGCATCTGAGCAATAGACAATCTCGCGAGTTGGCAATTGTTTTGGTTAAGACAATCTGATATGCCATTAGCCAATAGACAAGTACTGTTGTTAAAGCATTAACCTCGAGCCCTGCTTGTTTAATTTCACTCGAGGGCTCATTATCGAAGTTTTACGGCTGGTTTTTAAGCTTTTTCGATAAAAATGTTTTGGAATTAGGGTCATGGGCTTTGCGGTAATCTAATTGGCTAATTGTGCAAATACTTTAAAACCTCCCCATATAGCTGCCCAGTTTTTCTGAGGTTGAACGCGCACTTACAGTGAAATTCTGTAGACTAGATATACTCTGGAATATTTGCCTTTTACAGACACCAAGTAATAGTTACGTCATGTCAATAATAATTGTTTTTTTGCACCTCGTTCCCAGGAATAGAGATACTGGGAACGAGGCTGAATATTTTTAACCTCACATCCAGACTCTTCTCGGTCTAAGCCAAAATGGCGGCCGCCATGGGAAACATTCGTTTGCCTCTTGTGGTAATTCTAGGCTCCACTGGTACTGGAAAATCCAAGCTAGCCATCGAAATAGGTAAAAGACTAGGTGGAGAAATCCTCAGCGCTGACTCTATGCAAGTTTACAAAGGCTTGGACATTATAACGAACAAGGTGACTGCTGAGGAACTCTCACAATGCCCTCACCACTTGATCGATTTTGTTTCGCCGCTGAAAGAATTCTCTGTCGTGGAATTCCGAAATATGGCCTTACCTTTGATCGAAGACATTAAAACGAGAGGAAAAATTCCGATAATCGTTGGCGGCACAAACTATTACATCGAATCAGTCTTATGGGATATCTTGATTGACGAAGATAGAAGCACTAGTTCGTCTAGTAGCGGAGATGAATCAGAAAAACGCACAAAAGGTATCAAGCAACGAAAAGAGATCCAAAGTAAAGAAGTTGAAAACTCTAATGATGCACGTGGTGAGACGGTAGTGGCGTGTGGAGAGACAGCTAAAGGAACTAGCCAATCTGAAGAAATGCCAGGACATTTAGAACGGAATAAGGAGTCAAGCTCAAAGACAAGCCTCTATGAAAGGCTCAGGGAGGTTGATCCAGCCATGGCAGATCGTCTACATCCAAGTGATTCCCGGAAAATTGCACGAAGTCTTCAGGTATATGAACAACTCGGCAGGCCTCACAGTAAGATTCTGCAAGAACAGCAACAGAGACTAGGGGGAAGTGTTTATGGTGGACCCCAGAGATATAAACACATGTGTGTATTTTGGCTACAGTGTCAGAGAGAGATCCTTAATGAGAGGCTTGATAGTAGAGTCAATGAAATGTTGGATAGAGGCTTAATTGAAGAACTCTTGGACTTTCATCGTGAATACAACCACGTGTTGGAGAAAAAGGATGTCGACACAAAATACACAGAAGGTATATTTCAGTCCATTGGTTTCAAAGAATTTCATGAGTTTCTTGTCAAACAGGAAGGAAAAAAGTTTGATAAAAGCAGTGCATCCAAAGAGGACAAAGAACTTTTGACAACAGGTGTCGAAAACATGAAGACAGTCACACGTAGGTATGCAAAAAAGCAAATGACATGGGTGAGAAACCGCTTCTTGGCAAGACCAAGTATCTCTGCACCTGATGTTTATGGACTAGATGCAACTGATCTTGAGAAATGGGAGGGCAATGTTCTTAAAACTGCATTAGATATTTTAGATAAATTGATAAAAGGGGAAAATCCACTTATCAACCCTCTCCCCAGGGTGATCATCCAAGATGATCGGCATGCAAGGCATGTGTGTGAGATCTGTGGCAACCGCATTATTCTTGGTGAAGAAAACTGGAAAAAACATTTAAGGTCCAGGTCACACAAATGGCATGTCAAGTGTGAGGAGAAGAACAGACATCAAAACTCTGGTGTTAACGATAAGTGAGAATAATATATTATGAATGAGAATAATATATTATGAATGAAAATAATAGTATTTTTTTCAATATAATTGTATCTATGACAAAATCCTGGATCGTGATTGGCTCTCCACATGCCTATTTGTCATTTAATCTGTGCGCGATCACGTGGGTGTCCAATTACAGGTATTCAATTTGAACTTTTTGTAATTGATTACCCACGTGGCAGAAGCATTACCTTCTCTTGTTGAAGCGTGCCTATGATCATACGGTAACTTTCACCTGACTGTTGATTAGAAAAATAAATATACTACTAAACCTTGGTCTCACTTTTTATTTCATAATTTCAATGAGAACAATATCCTCAATAACTGAGATAAAAAATAGCAGAATTCTATGGCTACTTTTCCGGCAAATGGAATAAATACTACGGAGGGAGACATAACAGGCCCAACAGTGCATGTCCAAATTATGTTTCCTTTAAAGGATAAAAAATAATGCAAGGTATTTGAAGACATTTTTTCTGGGACGTAGATGAATAAACAATCAAAGAAAGTCAAACTCTGGATGATACAACACACTGCATTGAAAAATAATCAAGCTTATTTGTTGCGCACAGAGATTACCAAAAGTCACCTAAATAGCGGTATTTGTCAGCATTCTGGTGTGAAAACAAGCATGGTGACCCCCTCTTTTTACTACGTTTTTAATATCTCCTTGTCCTGTAACAACAGCATACCAAGTTTCATCGGAAATCTATGGCGGGTTCTTTTACTAGGGAATCACCTTAAGCTCTTAATCTCAAATTGCTCTCCTCTAAAGGTTTAGCCAATCGCATTTTAGTAGCTTTCTTTAGGGGTCTAGGACCTGTAATAGAGGCTTATCTCTCTGTGAAATACCTGACACACAGTAAGACGGACTTCCATCCATGTTTTGTTCCCTCCTGTATCGGAAAAGGAAGCATAAGCAGTGTCTACGCGAAGCTTATAATAGAAAATGTCAGATTTCTGCCATCCACTGTGATGATGCATCTCGTTGGTGATAAGAATACAGACAACTCTAAACCTCGAAGGTGAATTAATCAACATGACACGAGCGTGGGACAAAGAAAAATTCTGAGTCCCCGACAGGAATCGAACCCATGACCTCCCGAACACCGGGCGGGCGCTCTATCCACTGAGCTACGAGAACTCATGGAGAGCAAGGTCATTTAACTGAGTTCATATATGATAGGTGTCCCGCATACTGCTAGGATCAACGCTATCAAATTCATCGTGAGTAGTGATAAGTTAATAAAGATGGTGAATTTTAAGCTCGGTAATGAAATGTGAAGGTGTCATGTTGATTAATTCACGATGAATTCAATAGCATTGATCCTAGCAGTATGCGGGACACCTATCATATATGAACTCAGTTAAATGACCTTGCTCTCCATGAGTTCTCGTAGCTCAGTGAATAGAGCGCCCGCCCGGTGTTCGGGAGGTCATGGGTTTGATTCCTGTCGGGGACTCAGAATTTTTCTTTGTCCCACGCTCATGTCATGTTGATTAATTCACCTTCACATTTCATTACTGAGCTTAAAATTCACCATCTTTATTAACTTATCACTACTCACGATGAATTCGATAGCGTTGATCCTAGCAGTATGCGGGACACCTATCATATATGAACTCAGTTAAATGACCTTGCTCTCCATGAGTTCTCGTAGCTCAGTGGATAGAGCGCCCGCCCGGTGTTCGGGAGGTCATGGGTTCGATTCCTGTTGGGGATTCAGAATTTTTCTTTGTCCCACGTTCGTGTCATGTTGATTAATTCACCTTCACATTTCATTACCGAGCTTAAAAAATTCACCATCTTTATTAACTTATCACAACTCTAAACCTCATTCGATTTGTTTTTTTTACCACAATATCAATGTTTTTCAGAGCGTGAACAAGAGTGTGACACATTGACGCGAGCAGCGTTGTCTGGACTCTTATCGACAACAGCAAATTAGCCAATCAGATTGCGAGATTAGTAGCAATTATGGTAAAAATGTTTCAGTTTTCCACAGTTTCTTTACCAACCTCTCTCAGATCAGACTTCTCGAGCCTACTTTGCTTGTGGTCAGCAGCATCTTTAAAATGCGAATTTAAAATGGCGGCGGCAGAAGGGAAGTTTGTTTGGTTGGAAACGCTTCGAAAAGCGAGAAAGACGAGTCTTGTTCAAGATGGTAAGTGATGCAAACCATCAAAAACTGAATAAACTTAGTTTGTATAAAGCTTTGTCGACAATGAAGATAGAGAACGAAGATTGATGCTGCAAGACTGCGTGTTGAGACATCACTCGGGAAATCGGGGAAATGTAAGCTTGAAATCTTACGTGTCGCTATCGTTCATAATAGACTACGTACGTGTGTGTATATTATCAGAACAATTTCTTAAAATGTGTGGCAGGTTCTTGTTCCGTTAAACCTAAAGAAGATAGATGCTTACTTAAAACAGAATAATACAAAACCTTAGGGGACAATAATCCTTTTGGCTGGAGACGGTAAATATTAAATACACGTAGGTTGTAAACTTTAGAAATTTGGCCTAATCAGTAATCAGTGACAACTAACCACCAGCAATAGGGTTGTTTGCTAAAGGAGTATATATTGTAAAGGAGTTGAGGCATAAGTAGTTGTCTGAGTGTCTACTGACAGTCGAGGTGAGAAATGGTGCTTGGATGGTTGCTATGGGACCTGATCCAACTCAGCTTCCTGGGCTATGGCTTGTACTTTTTTCACTAAGCTTTAAAACTTTTGGGTGTTATTTTTCTGTAATGTTCATAATGTCACCAGGTCGACGTAAAGTCCATTACACTTTCCCTGATGAAACAGAGATGGTGGAAGAGTATGATACATCATCTGGAGAACTATTGGGTAAGTTGCAGTCATTGCTAAACTTGTGACAAGTTATTAGTGTGATATGCCTTTAGGTGGCCACCTGTGTATTCAAAAATTAGACTACGAGCCCAAGTTTTCTATGTATTGAGCAAACAGTCAATGAGGCATAGTCGAGTTGACTATTGCTCATACAAAGTGAGGGTGAGTACTCTTATTTTTATTTTTTTTTTTTTTGTAGACACTCTAAAGCATTACAGCACAAAACTTACAATTTTGGGTATTTTCTCCTAAAATTAAGAATTATTTTTGAAGAGCAGCACACACACACGTCCATCAGATTCAGTGAATAAACAATGATGAGAGAACCAATCAGATTTGTGGATTTCCCATAATCACAGCTGAGTGGCTACTAATTAATGATAATATGTTAAACAATCAGATGAAGAATTTATTCCTCCGTCATTTTCTAGTGTTTGGGCTTCTGGTCTTTGAAATACATCCTGCATCTGAAAATCATACCAATCAGTGTAGTACAGGCTATTACTTTGCACATTCTCTTGACCTACAGCTGTAGGTATGGTAAAATGGCTCAATGTGGAATAACAAAGTGCAATAATGGATCAACTGCCTATTAACTATTCCATTCCAGTAAGGAAGTGGAAGAAGAAGTCTAGTGTAGGAAGAGAAGGCAAATGGGAATATGAGATAGGTGAAGACATGAGACCAGTGAACCTAGATGTGGAAAATATCAGTGAAAGTAGAGGAAATGTGAGTACATGTACAAACACTGTCTGCTTTTTCAACTTTTTTCATTGACTTTATACACATTTGGATACAGTAGGTCCAGTAGTAAACTCAGGTGTCTGTTTACACAAAATATTATTTGCTAACTTTGAATTTACATATATATCCATCCTTAGCCAATTTTCACAAGAAAAGATAATAGCAAAGCATTTCAGTGGAGGATAAGAAACCTTCCCCATCCACTGAATGTGTACAGTGTGACAGTTGATGATGACAAGCAGTCCATTACAGTAAGGACAAGCAACAAAAAGTAAGAGTCAACTGGCACTCATTGAACATAATATAAACCTGGCCAAAAATTTGCCTACTGATGAAAAATATAATGTGTGACTCAGTATTTATAAAACTCATCAGCGATGGATGAGTTTTGGAGTACTGTATATAATATGCACCCTGAAGGTACATGTGTACACCTGTATGTGCAGCTGAGTAATTCTGGTGTGTTGTTCTAGCTATTTAGTTCAACCTTGTGATCTGCAATCACTACTCACTGTCATTCTAATCCAATCTGCAGAAGCCAAACCTAACGGATACTTTACTCAGTATAGGGTGGAAGGGGTGGGAGCAATGATCTGCAGACTAATTTTTCAGGTAGAAAAAGTGTAATTTTTTCTACCTGATGTTTTTACCATGTATAAATAATGATTAACGATTAAAGATTAAAGACTATTAGAATTGAACTGGCAGAGGGTAAAGCCACTCATGATCCACAAGGACCAGCTACAGAAGTAACTGTTGTCCCGGATTAAGTCCCAGGGACTCATTTGTATCCCCGTTAATGCCTGAGGTCTCCTTGCAGGTCACATCTTCTGTGGAAGTTAACTCCTTAAAGCCACAAGAAACTTTGTCTCCCTCAGGTTGTAGGCCTCCTTCGAAACACCCATTGACCAACTTATAATTGACTGCCTCTCTCTGGATGTTTAACTTACCATCAGCAGTTCTACTGAAAACCAACTTTGATTGATGTTCAGTTCTGAGTTCTGAGTTCTGAGTTCTGAAATTTGCCTCCGTTCATTTTAAGAACCTACTTTAATAATTTCCTTCTTTCTTCACAGATATTTTAAAAGATTTCATATTTCTGATATGGAAAGAGCAAAATTAAATCTGGAACAGAGTGCGATCTCCATAGCTCATGCAAATAACACTCTCATCATAACAGTAAGTTGGAATTAAGTTGAATGCCAGTTATAGTGGTGATATATCCTAGTATTAGCAGTATACCATAAAGTTACACTAAAGAAAATCCCTGAAAATAAGCTTCGCGATGTTCATTTTACTGGTATTATAGAACCTTCACATCGTTATGTTCTGAGATGCAGTATATTTATATGCTGCAAAAAGTAAATTGAACTACAGTATCGCCTCAAAATATAAACTATTAAATTGCAATTATTTCTCTTGCCATGCCAAGCCCTCTCCCACGGCACCCACACCCACCCCTGCCCCCCTCCGTGGCCCCGCCCTACACCTTCCCTGAAAACTAACCCACAAGAAAGCCTTCAACAACATGAGCCTAGGGTTTATTATTGTGGTACAGTACTTCAACTATTCTCAGTCGTCAGAAGATATCATTTTGTTGTTTGGGTAGACAATTATGTCTGATTCGGTAATTCAGGCTAACTCGATGCCGCATGTCTATTTTCTGTCCTCAGTACCAAAAGCCCTCGCTGATACTAGAACAGGAAAAGGTAGTTCGACAGGAACTTGTCAAAATGAAGTCAAGTCGTGATGGAGATGTGGAATGCAAGCCAAGCTGACAGGAAAAACGTTCGTCATTAGTAGAGGATGCCGTGAACATTTTCCCTTAAACTTATAGTAAAGAGCAAAGCATTCACTGTCACTCATCATCCACAGCGGTTTGAATATTTGTCTTGAAAAAATATTTACAGATGCAAATATCTCAGGTCCGTCGATAGGAATCTGTCTGAAATCCTAAGCCGTCCTTATTAAGAGAGCTCCTTATAAGCAAAGGAAAGTGAAGAAACAATCAGTAGAGATTTTATGGGGAGGACTTCAATCAATATAGAAGAGACGGTGGTGATGATGGGGCATTTTGAAAAGATTCCGAATTCTCGTTTTCTGGGTGTGGTTTCAATTCACTTTCAAACTTAACTGCCCGTGTGGCAGTTACCAGCTCAAGAACGATAAGTGTTCAATTGCATACAATTTTTTTTTCATTACTTATTATTATTATTATTTTTTTTTTAACAAGGACGGTTGATCACTTCCCTGTCTTTATATGGATTCTCTCCTCCCCGTGAGTAACTGCCAAGTCAAAATATTGCATGTCGCCTGCGTAGCGTTGTACAGTTTAACAGAGAGGTCACGAATCTCTCAGTTGCTGCTCCTGTTACTACTAATCTCTATGAAACCAGCAGTTACCACAATATTTTGATAAACCTCAGATGTCTACATAGAGTGTAGAAACTATTGCGAGATCCTCAGATTAAGGGTTGCCGATCATACACAGATTGCACGGATCGCTTAACCTCATTCACGTCTCTCACTCGAATGGTCCGATGATACACCAGGGCAGCGTCCACACTAAGCTGCAGAAATTTGAAAACACAGCTATATTTCTACGATTAGACCTACCGTCCATTCTAACCCGTCACGAAAACGAACCTTTTCGAAAACGCCCTTCAAAACGCTGGCTTTGCGTTTTAGTGTGAACAGAAAGCATTAAAAACGGAGCATTTCGAAAACGTCAGAGTCACGACAATCATGTGATTCCTCTGCCCGAGTTTTCCTCAAACACAAATCCAAAATGACCGGTGGTCGTTGCGTTTTTAAATTTCTCCGGCGTCGTGTGGACAAAAAATATTTGATGCGTTGTAAGAGTGAAACCTTTTTCAAATTCTTCCTGCGTAGTGCAGACGGGGCCTAGGTTTTATTTGCTGACAAGAGTTCAACGGACCTGGGGTCCGTTTCTCGAAAGCCCCGGAAACTTTTCGGGCCCATAAAGCCACTTTCAGTTCACCTGTATCTAAAAACGGAGTGGAGTATACGCCTGAAACTTCTTGACTGAAGGGAACCTCTGTTCATATTAAGAATACGCGAATAAAACAGCTCTGTAATCATATGCTTCGAGATTTTGCTGTGACTTTCCGGTGCGAAAACTTTTCGGGACCTTCGAGAAACAGGCCCCTGACCGCAATAACCGCCTCATGGTGTGCAGGTAACTGGCACGGAAAAAGGAAACAGAAAGGAATGTTAGAACTTTGTTGTCTTTATATGATTGTCTCAATTTCATGTTGAGTACACTGTAAATGAGACTAATTTACATTTTCAACGAAGTCATACTTTTTTTACCGTTACTACATTTTGTTGCAGTTATTCTAGATTTAGATTGGTCCACTTGCCTGGACAGTGCACGAGTGTACATAAGCCAAACACAAGTAATCCCTATTACCAGTGGAAACAAAGGAAGCCATATGTTCTCAATAAATATGACATAGTTCAGAGAGGAGTTACACAGGGGAATGGCACAAAAAATAACATTGCCCGCTGTGGCATTTAGGTGGATCTACATTTACGCTATGTGCAAACTTACCTTCGTTCTTCTCCGTTGCATCGCATATCTGAGGAGTATTGCTGTCCCCTAGACGGGATCGATTCAAGCCTTGGCCAGATTGTGCCAGCGTTACGCGGCGGCCTTGCGGCCAGGTCTCAGTCTGGGATCTTCCCTACAGACCTCACTCTAGGTCAATAAGTAGTTACTAAATTGGAGAGTCCGTAGAAGTTACCTGTCACAGCAGTCAGCGGACCACAGTGCCAGGCAACATTATCCCAAACTCATTCTAAGCACTGAGTCTCATTCAGATTGTACTGTTAGACTCAGTGTAAATAACTTAGTTTTTACTTCATTCTTATTCATTCCCGTGCCACATAAGAAAGAGACGATGACGACGCCTGGTAAGCGCGGAGGGACTGGAATGAGACGTCTTTTTTAGCGGGAACTAAAACTCTAAGACAGCGGACAACTTATGCGCGGGAAAATTAAGTAACTCATATGAGACTACTGTTTTTTTCTTTTAGACGATATATAAAGAATATTGTATGGGCGAACGTAGATATGGAATTTCTCTTCGAGTGTTCAACTTGATATCTCACGAGTGAAAGAGTGAGCGAGTGAGATATTAAGATAAACACGAGAAGAGAAATTCCATATCTACAAGCAGCCATGTATTATCTTGTTTATTATATAAACACACTAATGGCGACTTTTTTGACGATTTTCCGAACATTTCCGAACACTTTCCGAAGATTTTCGAAAATTCTCCAAAAGTTGTTTGAAGGCCTAACAAACGTTTCCGAACATTTTCCGAAAATTTCCGAAGATTACGGAAGATTTCCGAGGAAGATCTGATGATGTTTCGATCATACAGTAACACATTTAAGTACAGTTTAAGGGATAAATTATGTAACCATAGCATCGGTGACCTTTTCACTTGTGAAAATAACACGTTATTTTCACGTGTGAAGATATGTTTTCGCGCGAAAGCTCACCTGCTACTTCACTGGTGTCTGTATAATAAATGTGAAGTAATACACGGTTGAGAAATATTAAAATGTAATTATTTTATTGTGTGCTATCGTTGCCCTTCCTAATTGTTTGCTGACATGAGTGTGTTAAGAATGGCTATTAACATAACAATAACAGCTTCCTTGGTCTCTTCTCCTTGAGAACTCGAGTGGGAAATTGCCGACAGCACGTCAACTGCTAGTGGTCATCCGCCACTGAAGACAACTTGGTCAATAGACATTGTTGACAAAGTAAAAGCGGAACATTTGAATCGTAAGGAAGGAAGCCTTTGAAGGGAGAATATTCAGTTAGTCTGTTACGGTTTTTACTACGAGTGGCATGGGTGAAGAGGGGTAGAGTACGCTTAAAATCTGGTATGCCACAAAACCGCATAGTTAGACAGTACAGCCACTCGCACATGGTTAAACAGCCATTCGATTGACTTTAACAACACTCATTTAATCGACAAGAGAAATTTCGTTTGAGGAAAAACCGGCATGCATCTTGGCATATCGCGATAACAAGTGAATGAGAGAAGAATTCGAAACCATTACCCAGACAACATATTCAATTCTTTTACCACTTCGCATTAACAATTTATTACCCCATAAACATTTTTGTTGTTTTTTCTTGCAATTTTTTTCTACTTCGCACTTTTTTTACATTATATATTTCCACGTTCGCGCTTTTCATCCAAATTTTTTTTTTGTTGGCAAAGATCGCAGGCTGGCAATCGAAAGGTGGCTATTTTTAACTCTTTCAACCAGAAATGGTTAGGTAAATTTGCTCCAATGCAGCTGTTTTAGTTCAACGCGTTGCCCGGCCCTCGCGGTTTGTTTGACGCATCTCTGATTGAATCAGTGCCGAGAGAGGCAGACTGCCATCAGAGTCATTGGACACGCCACCCGTATCTACTGATTTCATTTACAGTATACAATTCTTCTTTGTCTCGTTATATGTCTTTCGTCTACAGTCAACGTTTTCTTTTGTTCTGTTAAAGAAAAACCTCAGCCCAGCTCACAGCGAGAGCTTCTTTGGAGGAAACTTGGTAGGGCTGAAGTTAAGTAATTGTGCAGTGGTGATTTTATTCCTATACTCGCATGGTCTTCGCAAGGGGTCGATCGATCCGCAAAACGCGTCGTTAAATACAACTTAATAAGTCATTGTCGCTTGCGCTGACAGCATATTGAAGGCATTGCTACACTGTTTGCTTGCGAGCGAAAGTGAGAGAATATACTCATGTAGGCGGTGTAAATTCTGCTTGGATCGTGGGCGTGAGAACTTTATCTAACTTAGATCAGCTTTGCCGATTACACCCTTCTCTGATTAACTTTCAATGACGCTTCCTTACTATGTATGAATTTTCTTTTGAAATAGAAAAGTGTCTATGCCACTTGATTGACCGGAAACAGATCCATGGTTCGGTTAGAGGACAATAAGGTCACCAGTGGAATGCACTAGAATTAACGTGCTTTCATTGAAATTAAAACGTAAATCTGTTGCATTTTTTGCCACGAGTTTTCTTTTATCATTGACAATTTTATTACAAAACAAGCGTAGTCAATAAAGGATTTATTATATGGCTTTTGGGAAATTTTTTGCGGGACAAAACGGGTAGTCCCGAGCAGGCAAGGTAGCGCCATGTTGCCCGCTCGGGTAGCCAATCACAGCACAGGATTCGATTCATCTCGCACGTTGGCGGAGCTAGCCATACAATAATAAAACGACTTATTAACCTCGAACGTTTGGTCTATACAGGAAAATGTCAAACCTCGGCCTTGCTGAATACGGCAAAGTCTCCGTTTGACAATCCCCGTAAATCTCTTACCCTTGGCGAAGAGCTTTATGAACTTTATCTTTATTAGCCGGTTTGCACTTTTAATGTGCAAGTTTCTCAGCTTCTGTCATTGTTATTGTTAGTTAGTTGCTTATCTTAAATTTAAAATTTAGTTGTTACTTCTTTTGACTCTATTCTAACCGTCACTTCCGTCTGAAGATGTATGTCGAAACATACGAAACGTCAAGTTTAATGAATTTTTTTCGAACATGCGTTTCATTGTCATGTTTGTCACCGCACTTTGTGTGTTATTTCTTATAAGTAGTTAATATTTGACTGGAAATAAAGCACTCTGATTGGCTGATTTTGGTTATGGCTCTCTAAGCTGTCGCATTACAACAGTATTACAACAGTTTTTTGGCATCGTTACATGTACATGATCCTCATCTAATTTCTTGATATCTCGAAGTTCTGCTATCTCGAACGGAGAAAACAAAATGAGAAGGAGAGAAATTATAGATCATCCATAGAAGGCTCTATTAACCAAATGGCCATACCCCTCCAAGCCGCGGTAGTCTTTACTCTTCCATGTTAGTCCGGTAATTAAATCTTTTTACTCTGCTTGTGTATTGGTCGTCCTTGCCTATCGATATTTTCATTTCTCTTCTCTTAAAGGGCTCTAGTCGCCCACGCCTTTGTTTTTGTTTACATGCGAGAGTTTGGCTATTATATTTTATTCGGAGTATGTCGAAACGAAGGAAATCACTGTCAAGCTTCTAAAGATAATTAACACTACTTGCAGTAAAGCAATAAAAATTTCGATTCACCAGGCAATATCAATAATTTCAGGCTGACTAGGTTCCTTTAAGCTTAGCTCGTGTTCTCCCGCACTGGACGCCATCAAGAGACTGTGATCTAGGTCATAGTCTCATGAGGCCATATTGTTTTTAACGAGAATTACCGCTGACAAGAGATGTAGTTCCTCGTTGTGTAAAGTTCTACACCTATCTTGCAGTTTCATATTGGTTTCCCAGGCTGTTTTGAGGTGACATGAACGAGAGAATTACTTGCCAGTTTATACTTAGTCAAAAATGATCGGTCAAGTCAATGTTGCTTACACAATATACATCAGCAACTGAAGTTTTGATATGGGTGTATGTGTGCTGGCTGCATGGGTTCAACTTGTAATAAAATATATTCTTCTCATTGTTCAGCGAGGGCAGATTTTGCAAGTCAAGTTCGCAGTGAAACGAAGCAACAGCGTCCGGCGATATTGGATAAGTGAAAAAAGAAACTTCGCACTTTTTAATTGACCAGCGCCCTCACTAAGGCGAGAAGCGACGGGTCATACTTCTGTTTGTAAAGACAAGTCTTTTCCGAAGACGCTATCATTTATGATCTCATACAAGCTTACCCTGGGCGAGAGAAGAGATCGAACCATAGACACCGAGCGATTCGCTTGAAAAACACAATGCCAAAACCATTAACGGAAAAATGTGAAGCATCTTGCTATTGAGCTGCCTGGGGTATATTTCTTGATATTGTCTTCAAGGTTTTTGTTACACAGTCGTTAAACGTTTGACGTTGAAAAGGGTCATAAGCCACAAAAGGAGGGAGGAGGCTGCGCTCTGTCGTGAAATGAACTTACCTGCGACGAGGAGTATTTGATCTGAGATTACTGAGTTAGTAAGCGAACTGTATTTCTTATTCTGACTAATTATTCTTTTGTTTTAATTCTATCTCCTTCAATCCGAAACAAAAATCTCTCTGTGCTTAATATTTATTAACTGCGATCTCTGTTTTCAGCTCACGAGATCGTTACGGTGAAGCCCGATAAGTTATCGCCGGGCTTTGAATGAATTTGCTTCGTTTTGTTCAGAGCTTATCTCTCAGGAAGAAGAGAGGACTTTTTTCGCATTTCGTCGAAGCTACTGTTAAACGTTTTTATTATTATTGTTATGAAAAAATGAAAGTTTGGCAGGTTCTACCTGCTGAAAGGCGCAGCCATAAAATAACTCTTGATATTGCCGGACTGGCTGATTTATCAAAGTTGGCAGAAGAAAAGAGAATAGTCGGTTAGCCCGCAGTCCATCAAATTAACCACTTGGTTAATTAGGACATGAAAATAGAAAGACCAAAATGTGCTTGTATTCATTACATGTATAACGATCAAAATCAAATTCTTGGTATAATTGCGTGTGTTTGCCCTTAATTCAGCTGATGAAGTCTGCATGGTAGTTTCGCGGAGAAGATGCTTAGCTAGTTATTCATGCGACTTCTTTTACGAATCACACAACAGACTCTGATGGACACGAAGTTGATTTTTATTGGTTAACTTTTAGAATGTGAAGAAACTAGTATAGAAAATTTATTAAATTTGACAAACCTCCCCTTCCTTACCTGCTAGCGACAACAATCCTCAATTAGTATTTACTCGCTCATTTCGCAAGCATGGAACAAAGCAAGGGAAAATGCATGGCTGCCGCAGAAGTGAAAATGCGACAGAACATTCTTTTTCTCTCCTCCCGTTCATTCTACGCCGGAGAAATTTGACTGAAACGTAGCCGTTCATTTCTACGGTTAGGCCTACCATCCACACTAATCCGTCACGAAAACGGAGCTTTTCGAAAAAGCTTTTCAAACCGGAGGAATTTTAAAACACCGGCTTTGCGTTTTAGTATGGACGAAAAACATTTTGAAAACAGAGCTTTTCGAAAACGATGACATCGCGATAATCACGTGATTTCCCTGCTCGAGTGTTTCCCGAACACAAATCCAAAATAACCAATGATTGTTGCGTTTTCAAACTTCTCCGGTGTAGTGTGGATGGAAAACATTTGATGCGTTTTCAGAGTGAAAACGCCTTTTTCAAATTTCTCCGGCGTAGTGTTGACGGGGCCTGGCATTACTGTAAATGAAGGCTAAAATTATGAAGCATATTTTCGTTCTTGGATGGACTAAACCATTAAGCGTTGGGGTCTGATTCTAATTAACTTAAAAACAAATGCGTTTAAACGTTCGTATACCTCACTTTAATTGTTGGCCAAATTAAAACTGTGCATTTTTCTCATTAACCTTTGTTCCTTTGTTCATGGCCGCCCTCACACTCGCACATCACTGACCGAACAAGGCCGAACCTTAATATTTCCCAACATCGGCGAAGACCGAAGATATCCGGCCGAAAGAACCACATTTTATTACAACACAATGATATTTAGGACGGATTTCAATTCAGCACGACCCCTTTAGGAGCATCGGATTTCGCCCAAATTAAAAAGAAACTCCTTAATTTCAACGAAAAAAATATCTCTTTGTTGTGTGACTGTGGTTTAAGCACCCCATGGTGCGCGGTTTTTATTAAGGTTAAATTGCTAATACCCTGAAAAAAGCAAGTGTCATATTAAGAAAAAAAGAGTCACAAGCAACGATGTTGTTGAATAAAGAATCATTTTTGACGGCTCAGATCGTCTTCCTTAATTATGGCGCTCTCTAGCATCATATCACTGAAAAACAGAAAATAAAATGAAACTGGCGCTTAGTCTAAAACTCACCGTCAAAAAATAGTATTAAATAAAATAATTAAATAAATGCAAGAAAATCCAGTTTAATTCATGATGAGTGCTTTGTGATGTTTTTGAACAGGTCAGGGTTAGATAAAGATCCCCTAACCTTTACGAAAGAACGAACAATCACCTCACTGGAGTAACAAAAAGAACATCAGCTTTCTACCTGTGACACTGATGACAAATTAAGAAGAGATAGTATTGTAATGATTTGGGGGAATGAGGCTTAAAAGAATCAGGAATTGTTCAATGCCTCTTCCAACAGGTGTACCTGTTCAAATCTCAAACATGACGATGAAATTATTCTTACTGGTTGGATACTTTTTTTATCGCGAAGGCAAAGTATAGATTCGATCGTCTGTAAGGACAACAGAATAACAGTGGGTAAAAATGAAAGCCGATGCACTCGGCTTATGAAGTGACTTAATTTAGCAAATCCGAATCGTGTTTTAATCGGGTTTTGCGCATGCGGTTGCATTGATTTTGAACACTCTTACCGCGTGGTTATGTACACTTGTCTCTGATGTCAAGTGAATAATTTACCGACGGTACGGCCGTTTAACTAAAGCCCTGTGCTAATATTCACCACAACTTAGTGGGAAAGGGTAAAGAAATCTCATTCGTTGTTCTGCTATATATATGGGCAAGTTGTAAGTAGTCAGCGAGTCAATGTTTTAGTCAGAAATTAAAAAGAAATCATCAGTTGGTTATCGATCCTTGGTGGACAATTGTCGTACGTCACGAAACTACAAGCTAATGCGAACAACGACACGCGACATGATTCCAAATCAAACTTATCATGAACTTATCAAAGACCTCGGTCAATAACATAGTTATTTTTATTTTTACCCCACGGTCTTCTTTTAGATGCCTTTCTCATAGAACAAGAAGAGAAAAATCGGAAATTAATATACGGTTATAACTGGCAACAAAAGGAGACTTACCATGAAATAAATTTCGTATCTAGCATACCTTTTTATTCAAATATTTCTTTTAAGTTTTGCTAATTAAATTTCCAAATTAGATCATTCCAGTGCCATCTCGCTTCAGTAACCCCTTAATATAACAAGCTATTATTGAACCTTCATATTTACCTTTGTCGTTTTAAATACACTTGATGACCAGATGGCGCTATTGTTTCTGTGGTTTTGTTAACATCTCGTAAGACTCCGCGAGGATTCCGAAGCTAAAACGACATCGCTTATAGTCATGTTTCCTTCGGTAACTGTTCTGTTTCAACGCGATTGGGTCGAGAATTTCCTGTTTTCAGTTTAGCAAGACGTGAGTTGCTCTGCACTTTTTTCTATTCCCACTGTTAGGCTTAAGTTTGAAAGTGCATGCATGAAAAAATGTGGTTGAGCAGATTTATCATGGGCCGAAAGAGTATCGCTGTCCCTGGTCAAACGAATGCCATGTCTAAGCTGTTTAGTCTTCAATCACTTAGGAACGTACGAACTTATCATTTGTCTTTTGTTGTGGCAAAGTTATGCACGCGAAACTATTGAAATAAAGTAACATTCCCGGAAATATGGTAGTTTTGGTTATGTATTTGTTTTGTCAGGAAAAGAGCCGTCAAGGCTGGTAGAATGGAACCGTAAAATTTGACAAAATCCCAAATACGAGAGATTTGTGCATAAGCACAGGTTTATATACAGATGGAACTCATTAAGACTCCTCGTGTTTACAATCTGTTAAATTCTGGATCAGTTACGCATAAATGTATCTTTTACGATAGAGACTGCTGTTGTTTTCCCTTCGATTCAACTAGGAAGATTTAGAATAAGCTTATTTTTATTTAGATTATTCCAAGCCGTGACCATAGGATTTCAGTATGTAATTCGTAAATGCCTAAACTAAAACTTCATCTACTGAAACAGTGTTAAGTTGAAAATTCCAATAGCGAAATTCTCTAACTACTTAATCGTTTTGTTGCTGTCCGCACAGACCGCCCTAATATATGAAACAATCTTACGCGACACGAGCCAACGTTAGAAAAGATTGCCATCTGTTTCTACAAAGAATTGAAATTGCTCCTCCAGAAAGAAAGAAAGCGTGGGCCGTTTTAATCAAACTTTTGGTCATTTAAATAAAGCCTTGTTCCTTGAGCTATAATGAGGCAACACGGATTTTCGCGTCGAGAAGTGGTAGACATATTTGAATGTCTCTGGATATGTCTTAAGGGCTTTTGCGTTGATTTTAATTCGTTCTTCTAGAGCGAGAAGCCACGAAAAAAAACATCTTACTTTCGTTTGGCACAGCTCCAGGGCATATATACTGAATAACCATTTTGCTCCAATACAGCTTTTTTTGTTTCGTCTATAATACCTGCCATTTTTGTCAGCTGGTAACTTCCTAAACGAATGAAATTAAATCAGCCCTATTCAGGTTGGAATTCGATTCAAAAACTCTCGCGAAGTCCTTCTTCCTTGTATTTCTTGCTAAACTAACTAAATCATCCCAGTGGACCCGTTGAGCTTTTTAAAGTATTAGTGTAACTTTCTTAAGCCTCTATCAGGTTTATGAGATTTAAATCTTAGTTTAATTGCCCTTTTAAAGCAAGTGCCCTATTATCAAATATGCGCCAAAAGCGACGACGAAAATGGGTTTCAAATTGAGCATACGTGCAGTAATGTGTGCTTCTTGACAAATTTTTTTTCAGTGACTAGAATGATGTTACTTTTTTCGCATACGATGTAAAAGAAAACCGAGATGTTGGCTTGGGCGTAAATAATCTAAATAGATTTGTTTAACTAATTGAGTCACACCCTCAATATAATTTCATAAACATTCCAAAGCACATGCAAAATTGAGCCATGTGGCTTTTCAAGTCAGATTTGCCATATGTTAAAAACATTCCTTTCTTGACAACGAAGACGAAGATCTTGTAAAACTACGGAGTCGCACGCGCTTTTTCATTCGTCTTTTATTTAAACATTTCAGTTTGTTTACAATATAGGTTATCTGCTATCTTGCTGCCATATTTGCTCTGACGATAAAACGCTTTCAGCTCTTCTCTTTGTTTTTTGTTGCAAGTTCTTAATGGTCTATCATGTAACTGATTTCAGACTCTTAACAGTCGTAAATCTGGCATCTGACTACCGTGACAGGTTTTCTTCTGAGCTATCGCGCTCACGTTAGCTTCCCAGTCAAGTGATCGACCAAGTCCTTGTTTACAATAGAAACCGCAAAATTATACAGTATCCTTTTCTTTGCTTTGCCTTGACATTGCTTCCCCTTAGTAGAAAATAAAATGTTTCTAGAACTTCAAGGTTAAGGATTAAAACTATTGAACCTTTGTCAACTCACATTTTATGATATATTGATAACCACCCATTCGTTCATCTGATTCTCCCATCCATCTATGTCTTCCCCACTTTAGAACAGGTCAATTCAGGCTTTCCATGCGCGTGTGCATTGTTCGACTCGGTATGCGCCAAAAGTGAAAAAACGCCGTGCAAGTAGTCACGGAGCTTCTCCATTCTCTTCTATCTCAGTATGAAATTATTGTCGAGATTTAAGTGAGAACTGACGGAAAAATTTCTTCTCAATTTCCTCCATTGTCTCGCGGAAAACGTCGATATACCTTTGTTCTCATCGCTCGGGGGTAGTATCGCACCTGTTTTGCAGCGCACGTGCCTTTACCAAACGAACAAGTGGCAAAGGCGAGAGTGACTGGTGGCGTTGCTATGTGCACGACGCTAGCAGTGGCCAAAATCAAACAAAAGCATGTTCTCAGAAGTAATTAGCTCATGCGATTGAACGAAGTGTCGATCTTGTTTGAAATGTTTTGATAAATCGTTCGCACCAACTTGAAGTTCGCCCGCGCAAAATAAACATGTCAGTCGTGTGATAAATCGCGTGTTCTGAGAGAGCGACGAGTTGTTTAGAGGGCAGGATAGATGGGATATTTCATGGCTCTATTTCAGAACCGGGGACAAAAGGCAGTTTACCTATTGTATGAATAATTGACACGGCATGGTTCAGTGACAAATAACATACTTCCAAATATTTCCAAATTAAAATTTCATAACGCGCAGCACAAAAGAACATCGCTTCAGTTTACAGTGCGCTTTCTAAATCGGTTTTCAAAGGTGACAACGAAACCCTAATTACCACAACGTATTATTTTTACGGCGAAGGAATGTGTTGCTATCAGATAGTGTAAAGTGGAAAGAAACCTTGGTCTTTTGTCTTACTTTATTCATGGCGGTCTCCTTGGTCAGAATACTCATCGATAGCATTGTTCTCGCTCAGTTGTGCTCATGCGAAAGTTATTTAGCGTTCTGCGCTGCGATTGGTCGGTTACCGGCGCCACTAGCAGCGAACAAGCCTGCCAAGTTTTAAACAAACTATTCTATCATGCATGCGCAATGCGATACCCCAGTTAAGATTGGCCGACAGCGGCCCTTTGTCAAACAGGATTAGTCGTTTAGCCATTTTCCTACTCGCGCAACCTGCAAAGCATTGAATTCTTGATGGGGCCGGGGCAGGTCTTTAATAAATTAATACCCGGCCAGTAGTATTGCAAAGAGGTTGTTGTTTTAAATAACAGATTGTTTTATTCTTTTGTCGTGATATGATCAAGGGGCATTCAGTCTCCATGTATGAAAGTTTGCGCCAGGCTAGCAAGTGGGAAATTGTTTACGACCGCTGTATATCCTAGCTACACCTGTCCAGGCCACTCTCGAGGCCTATAATAACTCAACCAGCGCAAGATTCTTCAGTTCATTTTAAACCAAAGTTAGCGCACGATCGCCGGAGCCTTAATCATACACCAAGAGTATCCCAGAGTTCGGACTGACATCTATCTACAGAGATCCACATATCAAGCCTACAGCCACAAAAATCAAGAATGCCTCGCTCATTTTTAATCAAAAAGAAGGAATTCAAGAAAAACAGTATCACTTACTTTGGTAAGTTAAATTTAAGTCCTTTTCATACGCTTGAGTTGTGACCGTTCATTTTACAAATTTCTGCCTTTTTTAAAGTAAGTTCGTAGTGCTTCTAGTAGCAAGAGAACGAAGTTCTTAAAATAAATCAAGAAAGAGAGTCTATTTCTCATGAATAGAACAAAAATAATCATTTTTTAATTGCCTTTTTCACTGCATGGCGACTAAGGACAAACTACTTCTCAGTTGTTAAGCGAGACTTAGCTAGTTTATTTGAAAGTGCCTCGGTCTGTTTAACTCCTCCACTGTAGTTTCCACAGCATATTATTCTGTTGGATCGAATATCTGTCGAATGACTGTATTGAAGATTTTATTTCTTGGATTAAGTTTTCCTCTTTGTGGAGAATCTTAAACATGAGTCGACCTTGCTACCCGTAAAATACCTGGAAGGTCTTTTAAAAGGCATCAAAGAAAAATCACCACTGAGCTACTTAAGCCTCCAATGTCACTCCTAATGGGTACGTAAATTAGATTAGACATATTAGGATGTCCTGAAAAAATTCGTGTAGGATATAAGTAAAATGTGATAGTGTAGAAGAGAAAAAGCACGTCCACGGTTTGTCCTCTGGCGATTACAGAATAGCTTCTTGCCGGTGCTGAATTATTTATTCTTGGAGTACAAACATCGAAGCAATTTTCATCCCTTCTCTGTCAGAGGCTTCCTGAAAAAATCAGGACATTTATACACCAAAAGGGTTTAGAAATTCTTTTTCTATCTATTTAGAGCTTTTTAACAGCAATTCTAATGTCCTGGAGGCAGCATTTCAATACATAACATCTTAGAACTAGTGAGCTTTTGTTCTCGATTGAACATGAAAATCCAGTTATTTTGGCGTTTGATTCTACCCAGAAGATTTGAAATAGAATTATTATGCTTTTCTATCTTGCTTGCGGTTTGTTAAAGAGCCTTCGGATTAAGAGAACTGTTAAAATGCATCAAGAAAGGGCTTCGTGGTGTTTGATGACTTTTATAAAATGGTATTTTTAGCCATTAAACATTCATAGTAAAACCGAAATAAAATTGCTCGTCTTTTTTCACTTGTCGCCGCTTACATTTCATCGTTCCTTCTAAGATAGACAAAAAAGCCCGACTCCTTCTTCATAATCCGGTAGATTTTTATAAATTTCAGGATTTACAGTTTTGGTTAAGCGTAGTTTCGTAGTTAAACAGGCATTCAGCAGTGTAATAAAGTCACTGTAAAGACTGAATAACCAAGAATCAATTTAATTACCACCTTTAAAACTTTTCAAAGAGAATCGTTAACGAACCAGTGTTTACAGTACAGTTATTGGGAATTGGTTTGCCGAATTAATACCGCTAAATCTACCAGTCGGCATGAAAATCTTGGCTACTTTGCCGGCTACAAACAGGCGTATTCTCGTTAAGCTCTCTCGATACACTTTGCGTATGATAAACGATTAGGGTGTAAGCCATTGCGGTTTTCTACCAGGGAGGAGCAAGCCCGAGCTCGAAATGTTAATTGTAACTGCTTATTACTTAAGTAAACTTAGAGTTGCTAAGTTGTTACATTCTTACACTTACAGACAACACCGAGGATACCCCACCAACTGTAGCATCTTCACAAGCTGAACTGTATCGTCTCACAGCGCCTTATGCCCAACCCCTAGTTATGCCAAACAACGAACCGCATGTCATCAACACAAGCAAGGAATATAACGGACAGAACGGCTTTCATGGTGATAGTGAAAAAAGAATGAACGCGTGGAATAGGGAGGAGCGTCCTGATAGCGAACGCTTGGCGGATTTTGCGGCCATTAAAGAAGAAAAGGAAACGGATTCCACGGGAAACGAAAAACCTTACACGTGCCAGCACTGCAGTAAAGTGTTCACCCGCTCGTGGAATTTCCAACGCCATGTTCTCATCCACACGGGCCAGAAGCCATACAAGTGCCAGAAATGCCCGAAGGCTTTCGCCCTAGCGGCGCACCTGAAGATCCACAACCGAATTCACACCGGCGAAAAGCCGTACACCTGTAATATCTGCTGCCGTGGATTCGCTCAGCTGACCAATTTACAGAGACACATCCTGACACACACGGGCGAGAAACCACACAAGTGCCAGTACTGTCCCAAGGCGTTCGTAAGCTCGAGCGATCTGCGAAGACACGTCCGTATCCACACAGGCGAGCGCCCATACAAGTGCAAACAGTGCTCCAAAGCCTTCACTACCTCTGGCAACCTCCAATCGCACATTCTGACCCACACTGGGGAAAAACCGTACAAGTGTAACATCTGCAACTGGAAATTCATCAGCTCGAGTAATCTACGCACGCATATTCGAATTCATCACGCCTACTATCTGGAGAAATCAAATTCGAATCACCATCGCCCCGAGCAGCAAAACGCCCGCATGCCCCCTGACACGGCCACAGAGCAAATGAGAGAGAACATGCCGTTCAAAAATCTTCTTGAATCACAAAGGGAACAAGTCTTTTACTGACTTTAACCGCCTGGACTTTGAAGATGTTTTCCGTAATTTTGAGTTTACGGGCACGCACGAAAACGCAAGTATTAAGTAGCGCGTGTTTTGTAAGAGTGCCAAATGATTACTAGAGAAGTATTGGGCTATGAATTAGTCAATTCGAGTTAAATGAAACGCTTTGAGAAAAAGAACCTTATTAAGGAGAGCTAATATAAATAACAGTGTATTTATGTAAAACAATATGTTAAAAAAGTAACTTTTGATATTCAAAAATGTACAAGAAGTTATGTAAGCGACGAATATATTTGAAGGACAAAGAGCTAGAGAGATCCAAGTGTGGTTATATTTTGTGAAATAGAGTATATTGTTATTTTCAGAGCCTTTTACTAAAGAGAAGTAATTAAAAGTCAGAAATTTTCACTACATAATGGCGTGCAGACGAGAAAAACGTCACGTGTATTAAGTGTTTAACTCACAGGTGGCTGCATGTTTTAGCTGCGAACCACCGCAACCATTGTTATAGAACCTTCTGTATAGATATGGAGTGGCGCCCAATGCTGGCTCATTAAAAAGTCTGTTACGCTTGAGTCAGCCCGAAATGACTAGTAAGCTTAGAACAAGGGTGTTGAAAATTGGGATCAAAGTTGTTTTAAGAAACTTGCACCCACATCGTGCCGCTTGGCCGTTAGAAAGAATACGGAAACCCAATTGCTTTAAAAGCACAAAATGAGATTAGGATACGAATGTCCTAAGGAAATCTCACTCAAATTGTAGTAATTGTCCATGATGACATTTTTTCGTTGCTGTTCATGGTGGCAAGGTAGATAGGCGAGAGGATACCGTATGTTATTTTCTCATTTGCTGATTGCCAAATGGTCATTGTCATTCATTCGGCATGTACATGTAGTTTTGCAATTTCACCTTTGGCTCGAATTCAGTCAGATTCCGAGATTGATCCGGAAAATTCGAAGTGGTGAGATCTCCGATGAATAAAACCGACCTGGTTGACTCTGAAATCAGCTTAAGCTACACATGGCCGAGAGGGCTCTCTCTAGCTAATTCACTCACGCTTTTTTTCAGCTTAACATCCCAAGAGATGGTATTAAGACATAAACACAAAGGTCGGCTGCGTAGGAGGACCACCTGGTTCTAGAACGCATGATCAAGTCACGTGGAAAATATCCGGTGACCTGCGTTAGAAAAGGCAACTATTAATTCTGAAGAGTGAAAACACAAACAAGAATCGTTGCACCAAAACACAAAAAGTGGGATGGCCTAATGATAAAGTCATTTAGAAAATAAACGGCGCGAGTTGAATTCGAACAAAAACTGTTATTTATTCAGCATTCATAACAAGTATTGAGGGAGATTTGCCGAATATCATTTCGCGTAGATCACTCGCCGAATTTGAAAAGATTTTTCCACATTTGCATAAGAATAAATGACCGTGGGTAAATTTTGCAAATCTTTAAAGTGCTACTGGCGTAGAAACGGCCGAACAATGAATTCTATTGACAAGCGCTAAAGTTCCTTACTGGTTCAACAAGAGTTCACAAGGTGCAACGGCGAAAAGTCATCGGTGGAGACTTAAATATCACCAGATACAGGTGCTGTGCCTTAAGATCAATACTGTAGCGCGATACGACTACCAATGACATCAAATGTGTCATAACACAACATTTATCTATTATCTCAAGAACAAAACGGCAAGTAATAAACGGCCATTTTTGGCAACTGTTGGCCCCAATATGTATGAGCTGTTATCTATTTAAGTTTGAACATTGTACACACGTTTCTGATTGAAAGCTTACTACGAAAAGGATAACAAAAAAACCGTGCACAAAAAGGTGTAACGAAAGAATTAAGGCACGAACTAATATGTGCCTGAAAATGACGAAGGTAATGGGGAAAAAAAAGCTGGAAAAGGTAGAATGACTTTCCGTATCCATGCACATGACTTGTATAAAATGAATGCATGACGCTGTTATTCTCCTATCTATTTCACTCTGGTTTTGGCAACTGCTCAACAAAAATATGCAGTTGTTATCGCTATTAATTTGCTGCGTAGATCAGTTGAAGAAAAAGAAATAGCGAAGGTAGGACAAAACATACATTGATGCGCAAACTATAGTCAAAATGTGCTGCTTTGGAAACTCATATCGTTTTCAATTTCTTTTTGGCGAACGCTCAAAAATAATGTAGAGTTGATATTGATGTTTGTTTGCTGCAAAGTATAGTTTGAAAAAGAAATGACGAAGATGGGAACTAAAACAAACAAGAATGCGCAAAACCACATTCAAATTACTTCTTATCATACCATACTTCTGCTGTTTTCAATCTCTTTTTTGGCAACTGCTCAACTAGAATGTACATTTGTTATCTTTATTTGTTTGCTGCACAGTTCAGAAATGACGAAGCTAGGAAATAAGCAAACATTGATGCGCAAACCACTGTCAAATTTACTGTTCATCAATTCCTATACCTTTTCTCCCTGATGTGTTTTGGTAATTTTTAATGTACAGTTTCCATTGATACTTATTTTTTGTACAGCACAGTTTGAAAGAGAATTGACGAAGGTCGGAGTAAAACAAGCAATGAAACCCAATTAAGCTACAGTCAAATGTACTGTGTAGTATTCTCCTATCTTACTCTCTCTCTTTTTGGCAAATACGCAAGAAAAACATGCAGATGTTTTTGATATTTGTTTGCTGCACAGTTCAGTTAAAATAAGAAATGACGACCTAGGACTAAAATAAACACCGAAGCACATGACACCGTCAAATGTAAAGTGTTTAAGAAGAGTTTCAAGTGCAGATCCAAGCCAGTATATTAATCGTATTCTGCAGTGGTTGCTGAATTTAATTTTGCCACTGACATTAACGCTTCAGTGCTGATGTTGAGAAAAAAAAAAAAGAATTTCTATCTCAACAAAGATTTTATTTCTATTATATAAATGCAAACTGATAAACTCAAAGGCAAAATATCTCAATTATGGACGACAAAAGTTGTATTTAAATTTATACAATTCATGCATCAAAGCAAATTTAGGCCCCAAAGGTGCGCAAGTTTTTACGGTGGACGTGATCGTCGCAGCCGTCATGCAGCAAGCATGGTCTGTCTTCGCAGCTAGTGTAGTCAGCCCGTTTTGATGTTTTTAATTGTTGTCAGGATTATATTTTTGCTAATTTTGCGAATCCTTGAAAATTCATAAAAACGAAAAATTCCCATACGTAAAGTTTCTTGAGGAAGTGCGAGGTTAACATCACATGCCTGATCGTTCTCAAATCACGAATACAATTATTAAAACGCGTTGGCCGTACTTTTCTGTTGATTGCGGGGTGCACAAACAAGAACCGGAGAGGCTGTGTCTAAAAATAGTCACATGTAAAATATATTGTCCGTAAAAAAAATACTAAATTCTGACAGTGTGCACTGTCCATTGCGCCATACTTTTAACCCCTTTATTTTATATCTAAGAATTTATAATCCGCATCAAGTATATCGAGTATCCCCCTCAATTTAAATGTATTTAACTCGATGATTTATCAGCTCGTCGATACAGCCCACTATTTCTTGCCATTATCGATACTACTGGGAATGACATTCTCATTTATGCCTGCAGCCCTGCTTTTTTCCGTTTGCACTGGTAACGGATAAACCCGAGCATGAGCTGTCCTTTTGCAATCCTCTCGAAGATCTGAGCACAAGGGTTTTTTAAAAAGTACTGCGCCCGCGCATGTTATACTTACCAAAACTCTTATTCTTATACTTGAGAGTGTTTCAAATCAGGAAATTGGGGGGGAACTCATACGTTGGAAAAACTACGCTCTAGTGAAGTGAATGCGTCGCAAGTCAAGATCACTGCGTTAAAACGTGGGTTAAATAATTGGCCCTGGAAGTCCAATATATATGAAGCTGCAAAGTGTACAAAGCTTAAGTCAACAAAAAACGATGGTGAGATAGACTGTTTTGCTCAGATCTATTCACCTGAAAGTGGAAGAAACTATTAAGCGTTATAACAATATGCAAAAGCAAGAGAAGATAAAGGTAAGTACCTTGATCATCTTTTGGGACAAGTTACTTTGTCAAATTATTCAAAACAGGATCAGGGATAACTGCAATTCAATAGTTTTATTGGCCTAGCCATCGTGGTACGTGGTATGAGCCATAATACCATTCTCTACAAACATGGAAAGCGTACGCATAATTTTTCGGAAGTTTTAGTTTTCTATATTTTGGGGGCGTTTTTAATAAAACAATCATTCCAGTCGAGCTTGTTGGATATGAGTTGATATGAGATGGTCAACTCGGCGCTACGCCCCTCGTTAGCTATCTATTTTCTCGGAGCCGTTGATGGAAGTTCTTTGAACTTCTATGGTACTAATTAACTGTCGAATGTATGGCTTTATCTTAAACAAGCTATTTTCAGCAAATGTTTACATAGAAATGGTTAAAATTAATTGCTCATAGTCGCGAATCACGAACCTAGAACTCAAAAGCGTTCAGAATGAAACTATACCAACTTTACATGAAGCGGACATCTTGCCGGCTGTTAACTTAAGATATGATGGGGTCCTCGTCTGTATACTTATTTTAAACCTATAATGGATTATTCAATCACTTAAAATTTGGGACTGCAGGCTAACTATAGAGCAGGTCCTTAATTAAGGATTACTGTAGTTTTAATAGCGAGAACTCGTTTGTCTACAGTTTGACAATTCCAAACAATCATGTATTCACGCGAAACGTAAGTTCCAGAACAAACAATGATTAGCGTAACTGAAAAATAATTGGCACTTTTCGGCTCTTGTGCTTATTTCAAATCGAAAAACTCTGTTATTGAATCATTTAACTGCAAATAAGGGTTAAATAAAACAAAATTACAGGCTTTTGACAAATTGGGGGCGTTTTTAGTTGTGAGAATTTTCTTTTCTTTGTTAAACAACAATGTGGTACCTGCCGTAATGGACAGTTGTACAGCCGCGCTATAAACTCAGCTGTTACTTGTAGTCGTGGGAACGGGATTAAGATGTTGGGAAATTGGCGTTTCTAACTTTTACGCAGATGACAGTGTTGGATGCGGGTATAGCTTTCGCATTCTCCCGTGAGAAATATCGGTGAATCCAGTGCTATTGTTTGGACCATTTCGGGTAGCAGTTGCTCAGTGTTTTTGTAAAACTGACAGAAACTTCAGGAACATAACGGACAGAAAAAATGGATACTAAATTGAATGCTTCACGTTTATCAGTTATCCAGCTGTCTTTCAGACTACAAAACATTTGAACAGGGTATTCGCAAAGCCCAGATTAATAGAAGGCAGGCCATTGAAAATCGCGTGTTAAAATCTCACCAAAACGATCTTCCTTAGTAGAAGTCCATATATAACTTAAGTAACTTGCCTATGTTGGTCTTCCGTTCTCGGGTAATACGAATTTTCAAACCTAGAATTGGTCACAGACAAGGGGGATCTCGAGAATATTCACTTGTATTGTTTGAATTTCAGGTTGCGGCAGTTTAGTACATTTTTTTGTTTTCTTGTGTTTTTTTTTTCTACTCAACAAAACCTTTCAGTGTTAAGATCTAGCAATATTTAATAAAGGTAACAATTTCTCAGTACTAAAGATGTAAACTAAGTTTATTTCACGTATCATGACGCAATAATTAATTGAAAATTGACGCTTTGTACCGATACACGAAGTTATTTATTTATTTATCTATTTTTTTTTTTTTGCGAATTGTTTTTAATTAGTATACTCTCAAATCGAAGGAAAGCTTATAAATGAAACAGTAGTGTGGTATGAGTGAGAGAAATACGGAGGAGGAATATGGGGAACTTTTCCTACGTAACTGCAATCAAGTTCTTCTTTCCAGTGATATCGTTACTCTGCATGGGCCCTAACATGTAATTCTATTTAACAATTAGATTATAAGCTCGAGATTTCTATCGCGTGATAGTTGACGAGGCAGCCCGAGTCAGCTATCACGCGTAGAAATCGAGAGCGGATAATCTAATTGTTTTAGTATAAATCTACTAGTCGTTTAAAACTTTATCTAAATTCTCTTCATAGACACCTCGAAAACGCGAACAAGGGGCCGTCAGCCTGTTAACAAGCGCACACTTGTACCGCGCTATTCACTATCTACAGCAGCATAGATAGTGAGTAGTGTAGCCACTCAGAGGACAGCATTTATAGTTTATTTATTTATTTATTTATTTATCTATTTATTTAACTTTATTTATACACGGGTAAAACATCAGGACTTAAAGTAAATACTAAAATTGCATTGATTGCATTGTTAAGATACTAATCTACTACTAATTAAATCTAATAACAACAAAAATAAAAACAACAACGAAGTGCCTACTTTCCATGAATGTTGTGTGATTAATTAACTTATTTATTATGAAAAAGGAAACCCCTGCAGCCGGATTTAAAACTAGCAAGAGTTTGTGCTTGCCGCAGATTGGTAGGTAAGCTGTTTCACAGCACCGCACTACTAGCTGAAACTGAAAATTGGCGCGGGGGAGTGGAACAGCTAGTTTGCCCTCACAATTCCTCAGAGAAAAGGTAGATATTGGACTCCGATCAGTAAACATTGATTTCAGATAATCAGGGGCGAGACCAGAGATTTATAGACCATAGTGGCTGTTTTTAATTCTCGTTCAAGATTAAGTTTTTGCCAGCCAAGTCTAACAAAGAGATCATCCACATTGGCATCATACGAAGAAGAGGTCAAAATGCGCGCAGCGCGATTCTGTAGTGTTTGTAGTTTAATTGAAAGAGATTTATTGCAGTTACCCCATACGACGCTACAGTAATCGAAATGAGGTTGAACTAAAGCATTATAGATGCATAGGAGCGTTTCAAAAGGAACAAAAAACCTGCTTCTCTTCAAGATGCCAATGCAGCAGGCAATTTTTTTGGAAATATGTTCGATATGTACGTTCCGAGTTAAGTTTTCATCTATATATACTACAAGAGATTTCGTAAATTCTACTTGTTTAATAGAATTACAGTCGATAGTAAAAGACGGGAGTCTATTAAAAGTATTTAACCTTTGCCTTGAACCAATCAACATAAACTCAGTCTTTGACTTATTAAGAGTGAGTTTATTTGTCGTTAACTATTCAGTAATTTTAGTTAGATCATCGTTCATATTTTCCTCTAGATGCGCAACATCGTTACTGGAAAAGGTCAAATGAGTATCATCCGCATACAATCTGGGATGTGAGTTAACAAGACAGTTCGGTAGATCATTTATATAGAGTATAAAGAGGAGAGATCCAAGGATTGAACCTTGAGGAATACCGCAAGTTAAAGGTTGGCTATTCGAGAGAGAGCCATTTACAAAACATTTCTGTGTACGATTATCCAAGTAGGATTTAAACCAGTTAGACGAGTTTCTTCCGACACCATAGGCTTTTAATTTAGATAGCAATATAGAGTGATCGACGGTGTCAAAAGCTCTCTTCAGATCTAGAAATATTACTTGCGTTAACATTGCCTTTATCGATATTTAAAGCCCAATTATCAGTGGCTTCGAGTAAGGCAGTAACAGTGGAGTGAAGTGAACGAAACCCTGACTGATTACAGGAAATTAGATTATTTTCAGTTGAATATTCGTAAAATCGATTGTATACGATTCTCTCAAAGACCCTAGCCACAACAGGAATTACAGAAATAGGGCTGTAGTTATTTAAATGGGAACGTTCTCCCTGTTTAATTCGTGATATTCGTGATAGAACGCTAGTAGATTTATACTAAAACTCGATAGAAACGCAGAACTAGCACGAGCTGTTGACGTAATAATATAAAAGTGATTTTCCTTTCGATTCTCTTTCTCGCAGTAGTTTTAAAACACTGAAATTGTGAGCCGGGTTCATGTCCGTGTTCGATTGGCTCGAGTCACTGCGTTGTGTTCTTAGGTAAGAAACTTTACTCTCACAGTGCCTCTCCGTATCCATGTGTATATATATGTACGGGAAGGGGGGGTTGGAGGGGGGGAGGTTAACCCTCCGTGCAGGACTAGGATTCTATTCGGGGGGAAAGAGCAGAAATACACCTACTCGCTTCATGCTACCGAACACTGGATAAGCTCAAGCGGTATGGACCACTTAGCCAGACACAGACTTAACCTACCTTATCCAACAAATATTTAATATAATACTAGATAAAAATGCTCTTTTTTACACTGTTTTTCGTATGTTTGTAACAGTTCAGTATGCATTTATAACTATTGACAAATCGTTGGAGCGTTCACCCCTCTGTCTGTAACTATGGACAGATGGGATGTGCGTGTTAAAACTCACTGTTCTGGGTTTATGCCTGCAAAGTAATTTCTTTACTTCTCTCTTTATATCTTCCTTTAGGAAGGCGTAAATGAATGGGTTAATGGCGGAGTTGGTCAACATGAGAAGACGAGAAATGAGAGTTAATTCAAAAGAAACGCTACACTCAAGAGAAAAATACTGACACAAATGACGATAAGCCGACAGCATCCAGCATAACACGAAAAATAACACGACCAGCCCAAAAACCCTTGTTGCTGATCGTTCTTGAGTTACTTGACGAGGACTAACTGCCAGTTGTGGTTGGGATAGGTGCTGGTGTTTAGTCAGGGCGCGGATCTGCCTGGAATGTTTTTGAGAAATGATGAAAATGTGTCCGTATATCAGTAACATCACGACACAAGGCAGCAGATTGAAGGTGATAATTTGCAAAGTTCCGTATATCTCGAATGCACTCTCTCTTTGCGCGGGGGAATTAGTAAATATCCACGCGAATGGGATGAGCGAGAAGAGAATGGGTACGATCCACGCCACAGAAATCCATAGAAAAACGCGCGAGTTTGTCATGTTTTGAAAGTAGGTCAGCGGCTTCACCACGGAGAGGTAGCGGTCAGCGGTCATTGCGCACATGTTGGCGATGGAAACGAACAGCACAAGGTCGAAACTCAGTATCAGGACTGAGAAGTTACAAGTCGTCCAAAGAGCACAAGATGTAGACACGGGAATCAAAAAAAGCCCGACAAATAGGTCCGCCCACGATAGTGAGAGAATAAACCAGTTGGCTGCTTTGTGGAGCCTGTGACAAGTGACTATGACGTAAATGACAGGACCATTTCCCGCCAAAATTGTTAAACCAATCAGACCTCTTAGCACCCAGTACCACACGCCTGCTCTTGATGCGAAACCAGAAGTCGCAGATCCTGATGTTGTTTCGTTAGATGAACTGTTTTCCATTTGGGATTTCTTCAGTGAAGATCGAAAATCTTTGCCTCTTGTGAAAGAAACGCCGTTTACTGTGGAAATTAAGAGACAAATATAGTGAGAGGATCGAAATTGAAAAGATAGAACTAGGTTTCATTAAATTGCCTCAGCAGTAACCACTTGCAGCTGAAAGGTAGTGGTAAGGAAATTGAGTGAGGAGTCGTTATATCGCTTGTCTGACTTCTTGAAAATTAGTTTCCTTAGCTGTCACTTTTTTTGTCATTATTGTTGAGTTACTGTCGGAAAGTGGTCAGAAATTGCTTATGGCTATGATAGATTAATTTCCTGAATACTGGACCGGCTTTTAAAAGTCAAAATTCGGCGGCACTTTCCGGAATTAGAAACATTGCACAGACATCTGGAGGATTTAATTTTAACCCAATTACGAACGAGGTTTATATTTTATATGGAAAGTGTCTTATAAGCAGTTCCCATAGTTTCTGCACGGCACGTGCAGATTTAATTAAGCACGTTCGAACTGAAGAAATCGAAAGAAATCGAACCGGCGTCATATTGTAAAACTGAATTACGAACGATCTCTGTTTTTTTTTTTAAGGAGTGTGTCTTATGAGCAGTTCCGGTAATGTCTACATGGCACGTGCACACTATATCTAATTAAGCACGTTCGAAACGAAGAAATCTAAAGAAGTCGAACCGGCGTCATATGGTAAAACTGAATTACGAATGATGTCTGTAATTTTTTACGGAGTGTGTCTTATGAGCAGTTCCCATAATGTCTGCACGGCACGTGCACATTTAATTAAGTACGTTCGAACTGAAGAAATCGAAAGAAATCGAACCAGCGTCATCTTGTAAAACTGAAGATTCTGAAAGATTAGTTTAGAAATGTTACATTCTGCAAAGAATACTCCTTTCCTTAATAAAGAAGTCAAACTCAGATAATTTGTGAACATAGCACTAGGAAATGAAATTTTTCAAGAGTTCCCTGCAGCGAACGAGTGAGTAAACATGTCCTTAACCTGAGTCGCGCTTCCACACACAGAAAACCTTGTTTCAAGCCACCCACTGTAGATCAAAGCTCGCGACAGTCTTATAGCATCAGTGATAGATATATATAGAATTCAGCTTACCTATAAAGTGGAGAAACGGTTTAGCCAAGAAGTCGTACATTTGTTCTGCTTAAGTTGCATTTGGCTGACACTTTAAACGCTGTGATAGTTGATCAATATAGCAAAGAGAGCTAGTAAAAGCTCTTTGTAAATGTCCTTATTTAAAAGCGTCGCCTGCTGTTGATGTTTTCTGATTCGTGCTGACAAAGAAATTACTTACCATTCGCAGCGAATAGAAATTCACTTCCTGAGATGTTTAACCAATTTAATCCAAGCCCATATCTCGTAAATGCAATTTTCGACGTAAACAGAGTCGAAAGAAAAAACTGTCTAATTGGCTTTTTGCAATTATCGCAAGAGTTGTAAAATTTATATGCTGGTCACGACTGTTCTATATTGGAAAAAATAATAAAAACGAACAAAAGCTAATGATCTTCTACTCGGTGATATAGATAAAAAAACGTCCTGTATGCATATACTTAAATTCGATTCAATTTATGTAAATGACTTGACAATCAATTAAGAAATCCCTCTTAACTTAACTGTCTGATTCTGAAGAGTCATCGGCATTTCAAAGCAGCATGAGGGCGTCACAGCTCGCAGGTGACAGCAAAAATAAATAGTCAATAAACTGCTGCCAATGATAGTTTCAGCGCAATTGTGCGCATTTAACCATAATTCACAAACGAAATATTATAAAGCAGGATTCACTTTACGAGCTTAGCGGTACTCGTCATAATCTGGGAATAATACCTTAGAGTTTCCACGCCAACTAATTGTCAAGCTCAACCCGAACAAGCAGTACTCGAAAAGCAAATCTGCCGGGCATTTAGCCATCCTTGTCTCGCGCATTTTCAGTCTCATGGCATCTTAAGTGCGAGATGTGAATACGAATTATTAAATTCCGTGCGTAGTTTATAGAAGCGTCAATGATGATAAAAATGTCCTAAGTTTCGAGCCACCCACGTGCAGCTGAGGACTTTCGCGTGTTGGTTTCGATGCTACTATTTTTGTTTGGAAAGATCATAGACTAATCGAAAAAGCCCCAGTATCAATATTTCGGATAAAATTCACTTTCTGGTAGCTTATGTATGCTTTTACTTCACAAAATAATTTTTTTCAGGAGCCAATCACCCGAAGCCTCCATCCGCACTGTAAAGTAGGGTCAACCCTTTCCCGTATCATTCTATTTTTCAGTTAGAACTGTAATAACCGCAAGGGTCTCTTGGCTTCCCACAAAATATCTTGTTCCTACAGATAGAAAATGCAAAACAGGGCACAAAAGTGGCATTTCAGTCTTCGTTATAACAAAGAATGGCCTTAGCTCGGGTATAATTGGGTATTGAATAGGGGTCATGTGAAAACTCCCACGAGAGCTGTTACGAAAAATAGAAAGATACGGGAAAGGGTTGACTCACAGGGTTAGTATGGGAGATAGAGGCTCCGGATAATGGGCTCCTGTTTTTTTCCAATGGTGTTTTAAAAATTTACAAACTTTGTCTCCAACTTTTTGGGAAAATCAGCTTAAATGCCGGGTTTCAATTTGTTTCAATTCTAACCTTCAATATCCTCATTAAGAGATAAGAAGTTTTTCAAAATTATCGAAACTTTGAAAGAAAATCTTTATTTGGAAAAACGTGATTGATCAGTCAATAGTGGTGGAAATGTGTCTACATTCATGTGCCACTCAAATATTTTTGTTACAATACTAATCTTTCTAAAATAACCGCACAAAAACGAAAAAATGGCATATATTTTCGTTATTACGTGTGACTCAGCAAACAGATGTGACGTTAGCGCGTCGATTTCTCCCATATTAATTTCGCGATGCGTAAGTAGACCTCGTATCACCTTGATTATCTGCCCTGACGTCGATCAGTCAATTCACCGGTCGAGGCTGCGCATTTTGTAAGTATTATTTAATCAAGCTGTTTCCTGGTGGATTTTACTTGGAGATTTCCCAGTCGCCAATTAGCTTAGTGAAGAAGGGATAAATCGTCAATTAGAAAAAGCCATTTAAAGGATAAAAGCGAAATATAGTATGGGATAACAGGAAAAGCGATAAAAACAATGTCATGGATGTATTTGACGCCGAGAAAGGCCGATGTTGTTTTTTCTCCGGATTATAAATTCTTCCAAGAAGAACATACATTTCAAAAGGTGTCAGTTGTCAGTATGTTTGTTGAGGAGAATATTCGCTTGAAAACGAAGGAGCTAGAGAAAATGGAACAGAAACATACGTAAAATCTTTCAACCCTCTGCATTAACCCTCTCTCGTCTAAACTCCATATGAAAGACTGACCGAAGCAGTGGAGAGAACTTGACAATTGTCGCATAGTTAGCTTACGTATCACCTCGTTAGTTAACGATTTTTTTCACATTAGTGATTTGACTCGAACGTGATCTAGTTTTAAAGAGAGATTTATGATAATGCGTCACTCTAGAGAGTGATTATACAGATAAGGGATAACTCCATTTTTTTACACTTTAATGAACAGCATAAAGGGCAGAAGTCAGCTTTCATTGATCTAAACTTTAATTCAGCTGTCACTCACTAACCTTTGTTACTCCATAATTCTGCTTGGGCTGTGAAACTCAGTGTTTTCATAAGCTTTCAACAGGTACGATTAAGAGAGGTTGCCGGGCTCTCATTGCTTAGCTGTGGTGGATTTAGCTTAATCGGTAAGTTCGCCTTCAACGAAACCGCTAGTTATAGAAGTTCCTGTATACCTAAGTTTCTTTTTGGTTTCTAAAATTCACCTACCATGATAATTTCTCGTTAAAATTGTTTAGGATATCTGCCAACAATACTTCAATGCTTGGCACCGTACTGATTAAAAGGTTCTTTATAACAAGTGTATTTCTGACGTAGCAAGTTATAGCATGCCACCAAAACAGATTCACTTTTTCGACGAGATAACTTAAATTGAAAAATTATTAACATCTAAAATAAATAAAGGATATATTTATGATGATTTTCCAAGAATATTTCAGCTCATCTTGTTTTTCTTTTTGGTTCGGAACATACACGGTCGTCTTCTTACCTACCGAATCAAAGCGAAACACATTGCGTTTTATTTTTTCAGCCGAGCAGTGTCAACTATAACAACTCGACTTCAAAAAAGTGAAGAAAGAAAAAACAAACAAAAAAAAAAAAAAAAAATGGCCCGTCGATTGCTTTATTTGTACAAAATGGGTGATTAATTTGAAGAAGCTGTCACGATATACTTCAAGATTTTCTTTGTGTTGAGAAAACAACTTCCACTGAACGAAAAAGCCTCGAAATAATGTGGCTGACCAAAGCAGAAAAAACGTAAGAAACAACAGTAAACCAATAGAAAGTGAGGATTTTAGTAACTGAGAAAGATTTAGACAGTTTGCAAACGACGAATTAACTTGAAAGACTGAGGCTAATTTTTTTTTAAGAAGTTTGACGTATTTCACACGATCAAGATCTCGCCGGTCTTCTCAGAAGTCAGAACCTTTTGAGTCGAGACCATGATTTTTTGTCGACAAATCACTAAACCACTTATGAATATATTTGGGAGATGAGAAAATTTCTGATCATGTGAACACATTTTTGAAGAAGATAAACCGTCCTTTAGTACAATGAGGTCAATAAGGTGTTCAGTATTGTAACTGACAAAGTACTGGCGAATGCCACACAAAAAAAACAACTATCATACTGATTTCTAGCGCGAGAAAATTCGATGCCAATCTGTTAATTTCGGGATTACTTTGTCTTAATAAGAAAAGCATATGACCTTTTACATGTAATCATGTCACCCTTATTTAAATATTCTGCGTTTTTTTTGTTCTGACGAATTTCCCTGGTTAGAAACAACTTTTCTTTATAATCAGGAGAAAAGAAGGCAATTTTTTTTTATGCCCGACAAAGACTGATTTATCAATATTCGTGATCATGAGAGAGCCGCAAGTAAATTTTTTCCCACTAATATAAAAACTCAGACATTTTTTAGTGCTTTCGAAAGGCTCCTTCTTCAAATTATTTAGCTATGAGTTGTGAAACTTTGCAGTCACACCAGGATTTGGTCTGATCTCTTCATCTCTCGGGACAAATTTCTTGTTTTTCGTGGCTAATATATTAATATAAGGAATCGTTTGCCGGACTCCATTGCAATGTATTACCTAGCGAACTCCCGCCTAGCGTTGCAATCTCACAATTTACCCAATGCTTTTCCCCTTTAATTTAAATTTATTATAAATGAACGGTTTAAACTGCTGATTAAGCTCTTGCACAATCGCCTAGAAGAAAAAAACTGACAAGATAATCTATAGTTGTTGTCACAGTTGAATCCCGATTTTTCGAAACCTTGATTTTGCTTCTTTTGCAAAATGTTACAAAAACTCTACCCTCAGTTTTGTAAAATTCCCGATTTATCGAACCAATTAATTTCGTCCCATAGGTGGTTCGAACACCAGGATTGCACTGTATCGTTACAAAGGGCGAGGTGAATATCGCATAATACATCAAAAGCGCAATCGTACTGCCAGCATGTGTACGAAGTGAGCTATTCCGAGACATTTAACCTGCACTGACCAACATAAGACTTAATAATGTTTATCTTAACAGGATAGGAAGACATATGGCAGTTGTCCCACGACGGATTATGCAAATTTTCAGGCTGGGATGGGATCTTTACGTGTGTTAGTTTGGACTCAGACAAACAAACACTTTCCTTTGAAATGTTTTACTGAGTTTTTTTATTAAGAAAAAAAAAACTACAAACGACACCTCGAAAGTGGTATGTTTTAAAGATAGCAACTGAAAAAGGAAAACCCTTGTTGTTAGGATCATTCGTTTGATTTGATACTTCTCTCTCTCCCTTTCAGGTAATATGGGTCTCATTTTCTGAACTCTTTGAGAGACATAGATCTAGAATTTACAAAAACGATTAATTATAATACAGATAGTCGTAGCTCATTTTTGAATAGAAGCGAAACCTGATAAATATGATTATGGATTTAATGTTGTGTCTTGAAAATCATGAGGCTTGTGTAAATATACAGGATAATAACAGAACGCCTTTAGATAGAAAGCTACTGCGTCCAAGCAATAACGATGAAATGAAAGTTTTGTACTGAAGTAGAACATAGTCAAAAAATGTACTAACTCAGTTATGGGAAAAGGGGAACTGACTGGATTATTATTCCCCTTGATAATTTAGGCTGTAATGTTTGCCCTCGAGAAGCTTTAAAAATTGCCGAGAATTGTATTATATCTACAACAAGGGAAGGAAAACAAACAATATCGCTTGATCAATGCAAAAAAACTGGCGTGACAGGAAACCGACTGAGAAGACAACTTCATTGGGAAACTGTCTCTTACCTGAATCACCGGACGCTTGAGAGGGAACGCTGGTCAGTGAAATCTGTCCACTTTATCGGTACGTAACTAAACCGTGCAGTTTATTGCAGGTGCATCGTACGGTAAAGTGGTCACTTTGAGATTCAACCGACATGGCTTGACAGTCTTGACAGAACTTATGATAAGCAGTTGACATGAGTAGCCGGTTTTCTTTTGCTTGTAGCGAATCAGCCAGCAGCATCTATGACAGCTGTTTTTCTTTTGCCTGAACAAAAACAATCACATAATTGCAACGGATCATTTTCTTGTTTCCTATATCTTTTTTCGCCCTACCAAAAAAGTGCATTTTGCAGTTTACCTGAATGATGTTAGGTAAATTTTTGGCTCTGCGGATAAAGAAAATTATTGGGTTCAATGTGATTATGACTAGCGATAGTGATAATGCGTTATATGCGTTTCTGAAATAGTAGGTAATTAGTCTGTTTGCATCCAAGATGACAGTTATCTACGTTTTCGCTGTAGTGAAAGATTCAATTTCCAATTTCCGCTCCGGGTCTTCTCTGTTCCCGCGACACCATGCACAGTTTCTGTTATTGCAAATTTACCTGTATACACTTGGTTTGCCTGGCCAAGAGGCCGCGGGATTTGAAAGTAGGTAGCACTTCTTAATGACGTTTACAAATTAAAAAAGAAAAAGAACGATCACCGTGAACTCTGCAGAACACCTGTAGACTAGAATAGATTCATCAAGCCTTTATCATCTCAGGTCCATTCACCTACGGTCAACATTACGAGGTTTTGAAAACTAAGGCCAATATTAATATGTCAGAAAAGACAATGAGTTAGAATCTTGGAGCCCTCAAAGTTTTTATTGTTTCCACACGCAAACTTGTCTTGCCTGTGTACGAGGTCTTTAACATAGTTCCCTAGCCGGTAACTGAAGATAAAACTACATAACAGGGTTTTCACTAGAAATGATTATAGCTATGTTTCAGTTTTGCTCGTTGCAATCTCTTTCCTTCAGCCCCTGTTATAAGAAAACCTGAAACAGGTCAATACAACTGAATCATACAGGCACAACTAAACGCAAGCCATATCTTGCTCGAGTTGCCACTCCGAGTGGCAACATTCATAGTATGAAAAACCGTCATTTCACGTCCCAGGCTAGAATAAGGTTACTCAGTAATTTGAACCCATTATGTATCATCGAATCTACATCGAATTTATGGTTCTAGGAGAACCGATTACTCTGAAGGTAATAATTTGGTTTGTATAATATCTCCTTCACAGAAATATATGAAGTCCAGTTATTTCCTACCCTGCGAGTAGGCTCAAGTTTAGCACACGCGAGAGCGGCGATCCAAGCGAGCGACGAAGCATCTTCACCAGATCCCTCTCCGCTCTTCACCACTTGCGCGAGTGACTCATAGGTGAGCCTGCTCGCAGGCTTGCTATTTCTGAACGCCTTACATAGAAACAAAACCTTTTATGCAAGGGGATAGGAGGAGTTTAGAATCTAAATTATATGGCATCAAGTCGATTCTTCGTAATACGTGTCTTAACAGTGTTTGCCATATGTTGTAAACTGTTCCACGCTAGTTCTTGCTTAGTTCAGAACTTTACGAGTTAACTTTCAAATTCCTGCATTACCTCCCGAACTGATTAAACCAAAATCCTCAGTGCAGGGCAGTGTAATGATCAAACATCAGAGTATATAGGCTGTGAAACATCACTTTTCTAAATTTTCAGTCTTGACGTTACTGAATATCTGTAAAGGATAAATCGATGGCCCTTCTTTATGTGGCACAACAAGGAAGCTTATTATTTTTCTGTTTAACAGACTGATTCTCTGCAGCTAGTTTTCCAATATTAACAGTTCCGTTAGTTCCATTCTGGATGTGTGCCAAGTGATCCGCTGGAAGAGGCAACACTGTTCTCGATTTTTTCTCGTTTTCTCTTTTCTTTATCCCCTCATATATGTGCTTCACAAGATCCTCAAACGCCTCGGTGACGTTCGTGGAATCTAGCGCTGACGTCTCCATAAAAAGCATATCCTGGTCAGTGGCGTATTGGCGACCTCGTTTAGTTTCTACGATCCGAAGATGTTTGAGGTCCGATTTGTTGCCGACTATGATTACGGACAAGTTTGAATCGGTATGTTGTTTCAGTTCCTCTATCCATTTGTCGAGGTTTTGGAACGACGTTACCTTGGCAATGTCGTAAACTAAGATGGCGCCCATGGCTCCTCGGTAGTAGGCGCTTGTGATGGCTCGGTAGCGCTCTTGGCCTGGGAAGAGAAAAAGTACGTTGAAGTATTGCACCAAGCAATAGCGTGTTTTTACATTTAAAAGACATTACGTGTTATATATGGTGTCAAAACGACGGTCTGTAGTGTAAGATAGGGAATGATATAAGCCTATTCCATCTGAAAAGAGCATGGGCCGAGAGCGTCAAACACAATATCTTAGTGTTCACTTCTCAAGAATCATAGGAAGTTGCACTTCACAAAAAACTCAATAACTTGTGAGCCCACGATAGTCGTCTTGGTAAATTGTCGTCCATTGCAACTGGCAATGAATTCTAAACGAAATTCGACGCAGACACATGCACAAGCAAAATCATCCGAACATTCCGAAAAGGTTAGGCGGGAGGTAACCTAGATCCAGTGTTTTCTTGGCCAAACGTATCCACGTGTGGTAAACATCCTTGTGCTTGTGTTATGCCTGAGCGGTATTTCGTTTTCACTAGTTGCAGCGCAAACGTAAGCATAAGCGCAAGCACAAGGAAAAGGAAAAATTTGATCCTTGTGCTTGTCCTTGCCCTTGTGCTTATGCCTGCGAAGAATGAGAATATCGAGAATTAAGAATATCAAGGCTGAAATTTGCGAAATTCTAAGAATATTTTGAAAAGAATGTAATTTTGTGCGTTGAAAATGTGTAAATACAATACAATTAAACCGTATAACATTCTTTCTTTCTGTACACGGCAGAACAAGCCAAAACAAAAAAAACAAAACAGTAACAACAACAAAAAACATTAACAGAACCAGCCGTATATTCGATCCTAATAACATTTCTGCGAGAAGTCATGTGTGTCATATAAGGATTTATTGTTTGCAGTTCTGGCTCCAAAATTGCTTCAACGCCATGAAAGTCCATGAAACGGAAATGCTATACATCATATTATATTTGCAAGATTATTTTTAGCTTCAAATCGGCAGAAAAACACAGTAAGAATGTTCCGCCTGGGCTGGGAAATAATATTCTTATTAAAAAGAGTATAAATAGTTTACTGTTACCGGAAGGGTACCAAGACTTGCACAAATATCAGGTGATCAATGATTCTCGAGTTTTTTTATTTCATAGGTACTGAGATTTACTTACTTCTTCACTTTACTACTTTTCACAGTAGTGCTAAAATTGCTGTCTAACTTAAAACTATTGAGTGTAGCCGGGAATAACGGAGTTAGCACGTTGTGACTTACCTAAACTGATATTATTATTATTATTATTATTGTTATTATTATTATTATTGTTATTATTATTATTATTATTATTGTTATTATTATTATTATTATTGTTATTATTATTATTATTATTATTGTTATTATTATTATTATTGTTGTTATTATTATTATCAAAAGCAGTGATATTGAAGCCGGCATATATACAGAAAACTGCTCTTAAAAAGTTATTGAATTCTTTACACTATAAACTATATACTTGCTGATCGGTTCAACGGTCGTTAAATATGCATTGATCAATATGTCATTATTGGAGACGTGTGAGTCCAGGAGTGTTCCAATCTGCAGTCGCACTTCGTTGAGCCTGCATGGCCTCCAAGGACATTTAATACTTATATATAATTGCAGTTTACTTATTTAAGAACAGTCAGGAGTTTAATAATGTGTATCGGTACAGAAATAATTAAGACGACACAGTGAGCCTTACATGATCTCGAACTATATTGATATTATTAATTAGTATTCAGAAGTAGAAGTTAAACGAATTATTTAGCTTTAGAGTTGAACTAAAACCGTTATAAAATGAAATTTATTCAATGATTATTATACCTTACTTCTTCAGTTTTTTTCCTACTCCATTAACTTGGGATACTATACCTTCCATTACACATATACATAAAACGATACGCTGCCAAAATTTTCAAAAATTTTAAAAATGTTTTTCAATATCGGAAGTATAACTTGCCTGCGGTGTCCCAAATCTGAGCGCGGATATTTTTGTCTTCCACTTCAATCGTCTTTTGAGCCAGTTCTACGCCGATAGTTGCCTTGGAGCCGAGATGGAATTCGTTCTTGGTGTAGCGTGACAACAAGTTGGACTTCCCAACTCCAGAATCACCAATTAAAACGATTTTGAATAGATAATCGTACGCGTCTTCCACGCTCGCTTGTCGTTCAAACATAATACTTGTCTGATAGTTATTACTAGGATTGGGCTTTCAGGCGTCGGTTGTTACCATACAAATGCAACTAGCATGGACCGATTAAGTAATTCTTTCTCTATCGATCGCTTGCTCTTTCTTCAACATTTGCAAAATCGGTCAGAGCTCTGTCAAAGGAAATCGTAAAATATGTTAGTCAGCCATACCGTGTTCTTTGTCAGTGTTGCATCTGCGTGAAAGACAACATAAGCAACAACAAAGGGGTTGAAGTCGGTTGTATCGCAAAGATTTTCTTCCGATCGCAAGCACATCGAAACAACTTTGCTGTTGATTGTTGCAATAATGCAAAATTAAAGTTATCGATCGTTTCCTTGATGTCAAATATAGGAATTGCCCACATACAATACTATGTTTACTATATGTCTTTTCGCGAGCTTAGCTTACGTGAGTTTTGCTTACACATTTTCTTTGCACTCTGCATCCTACTAAAACACTTCGCTTTCAGATTACAGAGCTGGTGATGATTACCTCGGATAGAGAAAGCCCAAGACTAGTTAAAATTGCCTTAGAATTATATAATTTAATATTTAATAATCTCAGTAGTACCGAAATTTAACTTACCTCGAGACGTAAGCGTATTCTATTGTACTGATGTTGTTGGTAAAAAATCCCAAAATTCTGTTATTACGCAGGTGCGATTTCCTCTAAAAACGGTAGAGCCTTGTTTTAGATATTAACTGTAACCTAAAGCAAACTTATAATTTAGGCTTGATGAGTCTGTGGTGTCGTTGAGTTATGAAAGCGCCTGAGGTAAGTTGTGTACGTTTTGCTTTCCTTCAGTATGCTAATCAAGCCTTGTTTTTGTTCATCTTTAAACATGAGGGCAGGAACTTAGCCATTTGTTAACAGGTGACCTCGTAAACAAAAGGTTTGAAAAATGGACGAAGAAGTGATCTTTTTGTGCGATGAAATTAACAATAACTGTGAATCGAAATGAGTTAACAATACGAAGAAAAACCCCATGCGATACTGCTGATGTAAACTGACAAGCCGTTGAGCTCATCGGCCAATGTATTACCAATCAATTTAGAAACAGTGTAACCGGAAAATAATGAAAAAAAAAACAACAACAAAAAAAAAAACAATAATAATAATAATAATAAAAGAAATAAAAAATTGCAAACAACCAAGCATGTCAGAAGAATAATAGAGAAATAAGCAGACAGAAAAGCCAAGAGCAGAAAAAATTCACATGTTGACCTCGATAAAAACATTTTTTTTTTTTGCCTGGCTAAAAGTTGCTAAACACTTTGTAAATCAAGCCAGGGCTGATCAAGCCTTTTTGGCAAGTGTCACGTATCGCCACGAACTATATTTATGGATTAATTCGTCAGTTTTTCTGGTTATTACCTTAACCGTGGAAAACACGGCAAAGTTAAATGTCTTTCTGTTCTTTTCTCACTTTGCTTTGTTTTTATTTTTCAGTTACCTTGGGGTACTGGGAATTAACCGCGAGCTGACCGCGAAAGATTGACCAATGAGCTCTTTCAATGGTGACGTAAGGTTCCCAATAATGGCTTACTTTTTGGACGGGTACAATGTTCGTAATTAGCCAAAAATAAACCTCACAAAGATGCTGAGGATGAGATATTTTAGAAAGGTATAAATGCCTGGAGATAACTATTGATTACACTACTAGTCACCAGCTAGAGGGGGAGAATAGCCACGCTAACATGGTTTGGAAGGAAAACGGCAAGTTCGGGGTTCACACTGGTCGAACTCTTCGAAAGTCCGCCGAGCAGTCTTCTAACAAGAGGGATCGCGGATTTCTGATCAAAACCGTTACTAACCCGGACATCAACTTCACCGATGAAGACATAAGGAGATGCCTGAAGAGGTGTCAAATACAAGACGGTCTTAACGTCGAAAACGTGGTGAAAGAAAGCCGCGAAAGTCGGCATCGTCGCTTCTGGCATGTCGGCGGCCGTGCAATCCATGATAACTCGCTGTTGTATTCTCTCGGAAAGCGAAAACGATGGCTCGTATCTTCGGTCTTGAGGGAGCAAATTCCTGCAGATTACGACAGTGAAAATGACTATAGCGTGGTACTTGTAGAAAGGGAATCACTAAATAATTCTTCTTGGTACTGCCATTCTCCGAGACTGAAACGGGGAGATTGCAATGAGGTAGTGGACGGTGAAAACGTAAGGAAACCCAAACGGAGAAAGTTCGCTCACGTCGGGGACTTGTGGAGCAGTTCAGACAAAACCGAGATCTTTTACGAGGTGAATCATACAGAAACTACCACTTCCTGGCCGAGCTTCTTGCAGTATGACTGGAGGGAGTCCAGAGATCAGAACAAGGCTCGATGTAAACAGAAGGGGACAAAGAACAAAAGGCGTATGTGGGGGGAATTCAGCAAGAACGAGTTGGGCAAGACATCTTGTGAATCTCGTCAAGAAAGAACTTTTGATCAAGACATGAAAACTACTATTGAAGAGGAGGAAGAGATGGTTCTGAGTGTAGACAACTTTGGGCACTGTTCAGGCTCAATGTTAGATGAACATTACTTTGTACAAAGATCTGTTAATAAGTACTTTGATATCGGAAATTACATCTGGGAAGCTCTAACAGCAACTCCAGCACGTAGTGGCGTAAAGAACAAAAAGAAACATGGCGAGAGAACACCCTCTACTGTAGACCCGGCCTCTTCACAGATGGTCCAGCGGCATGGAAAAGGATCTGCTGTTCACATTGACTCTGTAGACAGTCTGCATAATGGTTACCATGACAGCACAGTGTTTGAAACTCCAAGTTCTGGTGTAAATACTCCTCTGACTGCTGATGGTGTAACTTACTGTAAAGCAGTTTCTGTAAATGTAGACATCGAGAGTGAAAAACTTGACCCCTGGGCACTGCAGGCACAATTTGGAGAGATGTACAAAGAGAGTGATAGTGTGCCACGGCGATTCAGCATTAACTGCCCTACCGATCAGTCTACTAAGTTCGTCATCACATGCTGGCCCAATGATGCTCTCAAGACTATGGATAACAGAACTGAGAGGGTAGCTGTGACAGTTATCAGTGATTCGATGCCCTCTAAAAAATCTTATGACTGCAAGGAATTCTTGAGAGATTTCTTCAGTGTTTCAGAGCAAGGGAGTCAAATTGAAGATGAACCACCATGCAGCACTTTGCTTGATCAAAGTCAGTTCATCTCTGATGATAACTGTCCCAGCAGAGTAGCGGTGATGCCTTTTGATCTGCTTTGTGATATAAACAGATGGTCGTACAAAGCGTCCGTACCAAGTCTTGCTCTGCCAGATGGTCTGAAAAGTAATGCACCATGTAGAAAAGCCATGGCTAATGGAGAATCAAATGTTCCCAGTCTACCTGAAACTGTTGTATGTGAAATCTGCTGCTGTGAATTTTATTTGGACAGTGGCAATGGTAAGAATGAAATTTCCATCATCATTTGTTATTATTTAATTATTGCCAAACTGAGGGTTTAGCCATGTACGTTTAAGAACTCCATCTAAAATTGTACAATGATATAAACAATGTATGGGTCAACAAATGTATGTGGTATGGCTTGGTCACTGCAACATTTTGTGGTCTGATACAATTTGACACATTGAAAATCTTCACGAGAAAATATACCTGAATACTCTCAGATGTTAATTTTGCATAACGACAGTCAAGCATTGGTACAGTGAAAAATTGTTAGCTAAAAATGAATGATATCATGATGATTGATGATGATTCAATCAAAATTGACCTCAAATGTGCATAATCTCTGCCTACCTGTAGGTGTCATACATAAAATTAATAACTCCAAGTCCTAGTCTAATGTATGATAATTTTTCTTTTAGAAACCAGACCCATGGAGTTTTCCTGTACTGCTATGAAGTCCTGTTCACACTGGTTCTGCAATGAATGTTGGAAGGCTTACTTGTTTACTGAGTTACAACAGGGCAAGACCATCATCAAGTGTCCAGCTCATGACTGTGATGTGCCAGTTGATGATGTCACCTTAATGGGACTTCTACCAGACAGGTTCCTGAAGTTCCTAACTATGCGACAAGAGAAAACAGTGGAGTTGAATTCTGAATGGCAGTGGTGCCCTGGGGACAAGTGTAACCTGGTTGTCAAGGCAACTGCCCACAAAAGCACAAAAGAAACAAAGGAAGAAGTTGATCCAGTGCCCATATGTTGCCAGTGTGGACACAAATGGTGTTTTGCCTGCCAGGAGGAACCTCATTGGCCAGCATCATGTGCAGAGGCTGCGTTCTTTCGTTCTCAGACAGAGGCTTATGAAAAGCTTATTAGAGCCAAAACTGGTGGAATAACTTCGGTTAATGTTAAGCGATGCCCTCATTGCCGTTACCCCATTGAAAAGCACCAAGGGTGTCCTCATATGTCTTGTGTCATGTGCAAGGGAGAGTTTTGCTGGACCTGCCTTGGAAACTGGGCCAATCATCACTGGGATAAGTGTGACAAAGACTTGAAACAAGAGGAGGAGGTGGAACTGGTTAATCATATTGGATCAACTCGGTTCAACAGGCATTTGCGAGTTGCTATTGCGAACCGCGTTGCAAGAGCTGGTCCCATCCTGTATGAGAAGTACAGTGCTGTCAAGAAGCTTGAAGGAGTGCTGCAAGTTCACAATGGACTTTTTGGAGGCAGCTTTTGTGAGGAAAAAGGCTCCATGTGGTCAGCTTCCTTCTTGCTGCTGAGCTTGTACAATTCTCATAAAGTGCCTAAGTACCTTAAAGCTTCCATAGATTTCAAGTTTCAAGCTCATTTTGTCATCGAAGGTGTGTCCATCTTGATGGCAGTTTCTAAAACAAAGAGTTGTCATGGTAAGCTTCAGAGGCTTGTATCAACCCTGTTGTTTGTTGTGGACAGGCTGGAGGACATGGCTAATAAGAGAAAGCTTTACTCAGAAACTGACAAGGTGCATTTCAAGAGGCTTATGAGGGCTGGAAAGCAGTGCATTGATTGTATTAGAAAACTTTGCATCAAAGCTCATCAAAACTAAATGACAATTGTTTTTCAAATAAATCAAGGGAAAATTGTACAATGCATACAGTATGTGCATGAGGAACAAAGAGAATGTGTTTTCTAGATACATTTATATTTATTCAAGGTGGTGTCAAAAATAAACCAAAATGTGTAATCTAGAATTCAGTTACAAATTATTAAATATTGTTACAAATTATTGAAACCTGTTGTTTTTATTTTTGTAAAGCTATTCTAATCTAAATATTAATTTGTCGGCAACATCCAGAGGACATCACGCGAACTCTGAAACACTGAAATGATAATAAAAACTAAAACTAAATTAATTTTTCAGTTTATTTCATGAATGACTTTTTATGTTAGTAAATCCTGGTTTTCAAAGAGCAGCAAACGGTTTGCTGATAATGTCAGGCCTTTTTCAATCAAAATAAGTGTATTTGTACTTTCTCGTAGATCACTCCTAGCCAATACCATGCCAAATTCTGTTCCCCTTTCCCTGAAAATATTATGACTTTCTTCAAAGAAGTTTCAGCTCCTCCTTCAGACAAAAACTGCTAATAAAATGCATCTCACTTTCACGAAATGTAAAGGAAAATTAACGGTTTGATGAAAAGCTGTAACGCTCAATCAGTGAATGCCTTGCGATTCCGAAACTTCTCTGCGTATGCATGTCTGCCTTGCGTGCCTACAATTCATGGGACCTGAGGGGAGACTGAAAACTAATGACCTGAAGGGAGACTGAGAACTAACAATCTAAAAGCAAGATGGCGACTAAGACGACCCACAGCAGAAGCGGTGCTAAACTTGGAACACCAAGGTATGTGAGACCGAAAACATCATCCAATAACAGCACGATAGTCATAATTACAGTGATCTTTCATGTGATTATGAACGATAGTGTTCCTGTTGAATCTACGACTTCCCATGAACTTGTTTTGGTAACGCAGCGACCTCACTAAAACACACGTGTTTTTTAACTGGATACAAATTTAAGTTTAAATGTAATTAAGTCTTATAACCCGTTCGGTCACCCCAAAACGCAGACCATGCAGACTGCAGACTGCAGACCGCAGACCGTGTAGACTGAGTACTTTTTTTTCTGCATATTCTTGTTTTTGCATTTACTTTTGACTCGCATATTTTTTGGTTCTGTTCAATCATATACCGGAGTGTTTGTTATCCACAGGCCGCGCAAACTCGGTGATATGTGACTGTTGATGTGTTATAGATTTTGCAAGGGGAACTCGCTTTAGTTCTAAATATGCTTAAGTTAAGTTATTTAACACTGTAAAATGTAGAAATAAGCTTCACTTTTATTATAATGTCACACGTAACATATGCATTTTCTACTCTTGGTGTGCAAAATGTAATTCCAAATGGCTGTTGGAGTGTGACTGTGATCACTCCAAAAAAGACGAGTGCATGGAAAGATCACAGAAAACCAAATAGCATTTGAAATTCTCAGTGCAGTATGGTTGCCGTGATGAGTTGATGTGATGGTTAATTTATCTGTCCTTATGGCACGTAATGAACAGTTCTACTTTCGTGGCGTGATCTATGAACATGAACACGAACAGCCTGTGATTTACGAAGAATGCCTGACTTTCAACAATGTGTGATTATTTTTCTCTGTTTCTCTGTAGCTTTAAATAGTTTAGCGATTAATTGGGGTTTCCTGTATATGACAGCTCATGAACAGTTCATTTTCCTTTATTTGATAGCTCATGAATAGTTCGTTTTAGGACTAGAAGTTTAGAGTTCGATTTCAGTTGCGATCAGCGTCAGTATTGCGAACATTCAATTGTATTCAAGCTTCATCGTATGTATAAGTTCTTCCAAGCCACAGAGATCAACTCTTCAGAATCTACTAATCAACTACAATAAAGATTAAAGAAATCTCTGGTCAGTGCTGGAAATAATTTTTCTTCTTTAACAGGACATGTGTCCTTTCAAATCTTCATTTTGGTTGGACATCTTATCAATTTGACTGCACATTAATTTGCATAATTGATTAGCATAATTAATTAGCATAAGAAAATTTATTAGCATACTGTAAAGATTTTCAATGCAAATCGTTCAAAACTGTATTGAAATTTGATTTATTTATCACTTATGGTTAAGTAGATGACTTTATCTACTAGATGACTGCACCAATCTCTCCTGGTTATCTCCTGATTATATGTTCTTCAAGCAAACCTAGTTTTCTACGCAGGAGCCCATCACTAGGAGTATGCAACTTCCTCAATTATTCCTGTCCCGGTGTTTTCACAGACCAATCTATTTTTAGTTTGAATTTACTGCGAATTCAACCCCCGCAGGAACCTCAGTGACCAATCACAAGGACAGACTTTATAATTTCACCAGAAGATTAGGTTGCCATGTCTACCTGAGGCCTCCATTTTTCCCCTTACCGATACGTGCTCATATAGACCAGAACTGACCTTTTTCGAGGGAAAAGAGGCCTTAAAATAGACCGGTCTGTAAAAATCCTGTGACATAGGCTTAGTATGGGAGTTGCAGGCTCCTAATGTTGGGCTCCTGACCAAGGTTGACTCTAGGGTACATACATGAAGGGCTAACAGCATATCGCAATGCACGTAATGGATAATAGGGCGATTTCTGAAAAGTACTTTATTTGGTAAGTACAGGAAAGATGAACACTTCTGCTTTATGATATGGCAGAAGCCCATAATGGGCTCCTGGATATGGCTTAAACTGTCAGTGCAGAGTCAAGGGCCCAAAATTTAAAATAATGCTTGAGAAGCCATTTGGCGAGTAAGTGATAAAAATCAAGTGGAATTTTATCCAGCAAAGAACTCAATGCATAACATCTGTAAAGAAAAAACTTTCCAAGACTTGTTTGGCCGCTAATTTTGTATATGTATTACAAAAGACACAATCGGTATGCATACATCACGTACTCAATGCTCAAGGGTTTGCTATGCATTATAGGGCGATTTCAATCACGATCAGCCATTTGCAAGTTTTCCGATGTGAGGGAATCCTTTACAGCAAAGCAAAAGGATACATTGCTTTCTTTTCTTATGTTGAATGACATAGAAGCAAAGATCTTTCTCCATGTATTTCTGGAAGGACATAATGAGTGACAAAATAACTGTCATTGTCAACACAGAGAAACGTAGTCGCCATTTATGCAGATTTATGGTAGCCTGTGAACGCAGACATATTTTTGGTTGTCGACTAAACCAGAATTTTTGGTCGCCGAAGATAAAATTTTAGCCGCATTGGCGACCGTACCGGTCGCAACTTCAAGCCTTTTTAACAATTTATGTAAACAAATTTTATGGATGGACAATAGGTGTGGGTGAAATGTTCGGACATCATGTGCGATCAAAATGTGAAATTGGCCGGACATATTCAAAATTTGGTCGGACAATGTCCGATGACCGACTGTGATTCCTAGCCCTGCTGGTGGTTTGACTCGTTTGTTGCCTTCTGCACCATGGCAGTTGTGTTTTTATGGCGATTTAGACTACGAGTGATCCCTCTTTTGCTTAGTCCATTGTGCATGACGCATAAAAGCTCGAGGAAAAAATTTCATGCGAGCATTTTTTTCCTCGAGGTTTACTTACGGTCAACTAAGCAAAAGAGGAATACTCCTAGTCTAATGGCGATTCTGTACTTTGTGAAGCAAACACAACAACAACAAATTGGACAAAATAAATAAAACCACAAACCCGTCAAAAATTGATGCAATTTGCGCCTAGAATGTATGTAAGTTTATTTTGATGTTTGATTTTAGTATATTTAGGACCCATAAAAGGAATTTCCCATAGAAGGTCTATTAAACGCGTGAATCAACAGTCAGATGATGAGTTTATGCCACTTGTGGGTAAATAACAAACATTAGGACATATTGAACACTATTTTGTCACTAGAAGCGAAAAAAGTGAGTCAAGTGTTTGAAAAAAAGTACTCAGTCTGCACTGTCTGCACTGTCTGCACGGTCTGCAGTCTGCAGTCTGCAGTCTGTATGGTCTGCGTTTTGGGGTGACCGTAACCCATTATGAAGTTATTGCAAGCAATTTTTTGTATGTCAAATGGTAAATAACCTAAACAAAAGCCAGCCCATTTGATGCCCATATATCTGAGATGCCCACCTGAGAATTATAGAAATCGGGGAGAATTGGCTGATTGCCCCTAAAAATGTACTTTTAGTACATAACTAAGTTCTGCCAATTCAGCAATGTAAATGAGTCAAATATCTCGTAAAAGGACCCATAATCAGCCAAAATACTTGTGAAAGTATGCTGCATACATTTAGTCAATCGAACGTCAATTCAGTTTGGAAATTGAACTCAGTTGAACTCAATCCATTCTAAAGATATCTATGGTGTAGATTTCTAAAGAGTATGATATGTGAACATAGCACTTTATGCTGGCTTGTGTAAGGTGATGTGTAGGTGACCCATACTTCAGATGCTTATTTTAACTTAAGCTTCTGAGAACCTTGGCATATCTTCTAGCCATCTTTGCAGACAGTCTTTTGGTTTAATACATATTGAAACAACTGGTGATCCATTCTTTTGTAAAGATCCCATGGATATTGTGTTGGTATTACTTTATGTAAAGAGTCAGTTAGTGCCCGGTCATAAACTGAGGATGTACATGTACATGTGCATTTAAACAAATTACTTTATATGTATCGCATAGTTGTTGAAAGGCCACACTAGTATTTATGTCTCATGATCATTTCTCAAGTTCTAAAGTACAGACAGCCTTTCAGGCTTCCCACAGGCTTCCAGCTTAAGGAAGCATGCTGTTATTGGTTTACAAAAATACCAGAGATGCCAACCTAAAATACTCAAAATCCGGGAGGTCGCCAATTTTATCTTTTTTGAACCTAAAAAAAAAGTTGTTCAAAGTAGAAATCTGCCAATTAAATCTCAAAAATGCATCAAAGATCCAAAATTTTCCTACAAAAATGCCAAAAATTGGCCAAAATATGTCTGAAAAATGTATTTAATATGCACTTTTATTAGTATTGTGTAGGAGATTTGGTGACCCATATGGGAGAGCAGGAGATTCAGTCTGTATCCGGGAGACTCCTGAATAATCTGGGAGTGCTGGCATAGATGAAATACATGTCAGTAGTGGTTTGTTTTAGCAGATGTTCCTTTCAGAGGAATGAGTCACAAACCAAAAGTACATGAGTGCATTCATACAATGTAGAAGGTTACAATTCTTCAGTATGTATAAAGAATGTATCATTTACCCTGGCTAAAACATGAGGCAAGAACAAGTCTTGTGTCTAAGGACCATTGAATATCCAAGAACCGGTCAGGTGTCAGCCTTAGGACCCTAGAGTCTCTTTATAGTAGCTTACTTTACATGTACATGTATAGTGGTTAATGTTGAGTTTAGGGTTTTTGGCTTTCTATTTCTGAGTTAGGAGTGAAGTTAAAAAATCTCCTTTTAAATTATATACATGTATTGGTAGTGATTGTGGATGTGCATGTTCATGTAGGTTATTCTCACAGTCGCTTCTAGACTAAAGGCACATAAACAATCCACTTCACAAATTTTCATTTCTTGTGGTTTTCACTCAATTCCATGTGAACAGTGTGTTTCGGTCAAGGCAAGTTGAAGAGGAAGACTTTCCACGAGGTGGTGCTTCCTCACTGAGTCCACTTGAAGTGAGGAAAATCAAGCATGAGGCAGAGAGGGATGTTCTTTTTGGGGTAAATATTACATTGAGTGGATTGTTGTCATTGTTTCCTGAACTCAGCTGTTTACTTACTATCTAGATTTATCAACTGAATATCCCTACATGTACAGTACTGTGTGATGAGAATAGACTGAAGTCTTATTATTGAAAGTTTCTCTCTTGCTGGCCTACACATTTAAGAAATTTGCATTGTGTAGGTCCAGAAAATATCCATACCTCCCCCACGGAAGGGAATTTTTCTAAGTCTCCCCCACCCCTCTGGAAATTCTGATTGAGCTTCATACATTTCTTCAAATTTTTTGGTCTTCCAGAACCCCCCACCCCCCAGGAAATTCCAATCCCTTCTGTTGGGAGAGTATGGATATTTTCCGGAACTGAACATTATATAATACATGCATCATATTATTATAATTTATCATGTCAAATTCACGTAAAATTCAGTTAACTGGTTGGTCAGTCGGCCATACTGTATGTGTGAAATAAATTTATAATACACGACTGTATAATCATGATGGTGGATGTCCATTAAATGTTGACTTCAGTAATGGTTAGTGTGCTTTACTCTAGATCAAGCAGTGAACTTGCACTTGTAATGTAAGTTTGAGATCTGGCTGGGATCATAGTGTTCTGTTCTTGGGCAAGATGCATCATACTTTACTCTTAGTCACAGTATCGTTCTCCACCCAGGAGTATGAATAGGTAGCGGTAAATTGTTGGGGTAACCTGACAGAATGCTAGGGAGTGAAGTGCCTATGTATGGACTGGCTAATGTATGGAGTAGGTATATGTCTACTTGCTTCATGCTACAGAAACTAGAGTTGCATGTAAGCAATGAGAGCTATGAGCTAGTTGGGCTCAAGAGGTTCTTCTTCATGGTTTAATAGAAATACAAATCAACAGTAAGAGTATTAATCCAGGGTCTGACTGTATTAATTAAATTGTTCCTTGCAGAAGCCATCGTCAGATTTAGAACGAAATGTTTCTAAAAGCAAAGAGAAAAAGAAGAAAGTCAAGAAAACTGCTGCTGCAGGAAATGAGTTAAATGGAAAAGTTGAATTAGAAGGGAAATCAAAACTTAAACTTGTGGAGCCTCTCACATTCAAGGTATTGTCTTGTGATAAACCTGTTAGGTCCCTCCCTAATCACTAAGCATCTCTCTCTCTCTTGGAGCTTTAATTGTATAATAAACTGCACTTACATGTATACCAGGGATGTAGATGTAGATGTAGCTAAGAGCTACATGTGGCTACTGGCTAATTTCTTATGAATGTACCCACTGACTCTTGTGAATGCCTTGGGCATGAGCCTCAGGTCTGTGGGTCGAAAAACTTTGATCTCATGCCCACTCCACCACGTCAGAGGACCAAAATCTCACACCTTCAATGTAGCTAAGATATTTGAGCTATTACAACCTTACATGTAACTTGCACATTTATAAAAAACATATACTGAGAGAGAGGACTTCAAGAGAAAGACGTGTACATGCATGCTTTGGAAACAAGCTCATTGTGCACTGACATGTTGATGAGCCTTTAGTCTCCACCTTTAGTACTTCATGTCTGTGCATACATGTACTTTTGTAACGTTAATTTAACAAGAGGCAAAGAACTTTTAATAGATGTTTTAACCTAAAGTTAACAATTTTATCTTTGTTAGTGCATGTGCCATTAATTAATTGAAGGGGTGAGATCAGCCACAGGTATTTAATTAATATTTTACACACTCCCAGTCAATTGCACTATCCTTGGACTGTACTGGCAAACTCTGTACTAACCACTTTTGACCAAGGACATCACTGATGTTGTTGTTTATGTTGTACACTTGCCTCTTCAATTAGGATGAAGTCTTGTCAGTTGAAAGCTCTTTTCTCCTTGATATTTCAAAGCTTCCTTTTAATTAACACTGACTAAATTCCCAACAGAAACTCTATGTGGGGATGAAAATTTTGGGAGCAATACGAGAAGTGAATGAATATGACATGGCCATCAGTCTGCCAAACGGACTGAGTGGATTTGCTCACATTACACATGTAAATGAGAAGATCACCGAAAGATTAAAGGAGGTGTTACAGGCTGATGACACAGACAGTAAAGAGACAGAGGCAAGATATAATCTTGAGTTTTTTAGTTTAGCATAATTTTTTGAGAGTAAGGCAAGACACCATGATGATCATGAATCAATAATGACGACATTCGATCTGGCCAGGACATATCACTAGGAAACTTTTATGTACGTGTACTGCTTTCTTTTGAGATTTCTAGGCTGTCATGTACCTGTAGGTACATTGTACTATATAATTTTAAAAACATACATGTACATATGATAGGGCATGAGCCTTTATATTTAACTGTGTCTTGATCATAATGATTGTAGAGTCGAAGAAAAAAGAATCTTGTCAGAATCTGATCCTGGGGTAGTGACATAATTAAAACTTTCTTGTTAATACTCTGTAAAGAAACTGGCGTACAAGAAAGATAATAAATGATTGTCCTAAAGTTTGTTTACATGTACATTAGAGCAACATAAATGTACAAACAACATATTAATCTATATCACTAAGTTGAACTCTCCCTAGCTATTCATAAATCAAAGTATCACTAAGCACTACATGTACAATCATGTAATTTGTACTTCTAGACTTTTGGAGAACAGTGATGATTACATGTAGCTGTATACATTTCATAAATAGACAAGCATTATCCTAGAATTCTACCACTTGGTTAGCTTGAAGGAAGATCACATGCTGGCACATGCTGGCTCAAATGTGACCCTGATATTTCTGTGTCACACTTTGTATTTGCAGACAACTAGTTTTCCAGAGCTTGCTAAATTCTTCACTGTTGGAACCCTGGTTCAGTGTTCAGTGTTGGAACTGGAAGGTTCCAAGCCTGGTCAAAAGAAAATCAAATTATCTTTGGATCCTAAAGATGTTAACAGTGGGCTCAGCAAGTCATCTCTGAAGCCAGGAATGGTAGGCAGAAGAATATTTAAACAGTAATTAAAAGTTCTTCATGATTGTAATAATATTACTTTTTTTATTTAAATCATACATGTACCTAGCAATTTGTCAGTTTGTCTTTTCTTACAGTTACATTATATACTACAGTACTACTTTTCTTGGTCCGTAATTGTATTTTCTTGTTTCAGTTAATTTATAGCTTTTGAAGCACTATCATGACTTCCTGACTTGACTTGTCTTTTAAGAGGCATTTCTAATTAGTTTTGGTTAGTTTTGGTTTTTGTGATGCGTCATAATTGCAATCCACTAAACTTATTGGGAAATCAGTTGTTTGTATATTTGCATCTTGTACATGTATTGGTATACACAAACCATAAAAAATGTACTGTTTTATGTTCATCTTAATATGGAGCTAGAGTCATACTTGCACACCTCAGCATAAGAACTGTTATTTCTGTGGGAGTATAATAGTTTAAGTTTATGGCATCCATAAACTGATGTTAATGAGACCTGAGAGACAATATCTCAAAGTCAGGCACACACATTCTGCATTGTAACACTTTATTTCAGAGACATGTAACACTATGAACCTCCTGTCATGCTCATAAGTAAATCCCAGTAACATAGGTAACATGCCACCAATTCCTGATCTCAAAGTCCATCAGGGATTCCCAGTTGAAAACAATCACCCCCTTTGGATATCACAACAAACCTTTCATTTCCTAAGTAAAGCCACTGTTATCTACATCTGTAAAAGACAGTGTATCAATGGTTCCAGTCATGTCTCTCACATGTCCACCTCGTGCCCCTGACCTCTAGACAAGCACACGCTCCTCGTTGTATTCAGTCTTCTCGTTTGTGCCGATCCTTCACCACTGATTTTTCTTTTACCCTCCCCCCCCCTCCCATGACTGGGACCCTTGCTCTACACATCTGAACCCCTGATACTACGCTTTAGGACCATCTTCAAGCGAATAAACAAAATCACTTAGATCTATAGAAATGTTCACCATGAATAAGGCTAATAATCTGTCTTTCCCCCCCCCCCCCAAAAAAAAAAAATGGGGGCAAGCTTTGACACTACAATTCAGAATGTCGTGTATAGATACTGAACATTACTATTCCGCTACTTTTAGAAAAACATTTATCCATATATACTTATGATATCATTTGCTTAGTATAAAATAATAATAATAATAATAATTATACCATTAATGGCTATAGGCTAGGGTTATCTGTCTCCTAGCAAGCCTTAGACCTTATCATTCAGGGTGCAATGAACAGAGACTGTATTTTGGTGACTTTCTGTTGCTTGTTATTAAAGGACGGTGGCAGGGAAGTGCACCCATTAGCTGCACTTTACCCCACAGTAAGGCTCTAGCCCACTGGAGACAGGTCTGGAGAAATTACCTATTCCAAGGTGGCTACCCCCGGTACCACCTGATCTGTACTCCCCCCAGGAGGGGCTCCCCCTCCTGGTTCCCTCAGTTCCCTCAGGGATATGGGCCTCACCCCTGGAGGCAGGTCTGGAACTTTTATTCCAGGGTGGCTACCCCCGGTACCACCCAATCTGTACTCCCCCAGGAGGGCCCCCTTCCTGGGCCCCTACTCCCCAGTCGTCCTTCCCTGCCACCCAAATTTTACCCACAGCCAGTGTGCTATTTCCTAAATGTAGTATCGTTAGTGGAAGCTCAGACCAAGCCTCGAAAGAGGATGATTAACTCTTATTTATGCAGGGTGTATATATACATTCTACATGTAGCTACATTGTAATATACTGTCAAAGAGAGACAGCAGATCAGAGTTTCACAACTGAGAAAAATCATTAATTGCTGTGCTATCGCAACAAACCCTTGCTAACCCTCCTCAGTCTTGACAGGGTTACAGAGATCTTGATGAAGTTGTCAAGATCAAGAGGAGAAAATCTATATTGTTTTAATGGTTTAAAAAATACCTGAAGGGAAACAAATAAATAGTGAAATGACAATTAATTGTACTTTTTTCAGGTCCTTCCAGGTTATGTAAATAGTGTTGAAGACCATGGCTATCTCATATCATTTGACATTGAGAACACAAGAGCTTTTTTGCCAAAAAGAGAACTGAGTAGAGGTATGGAGTTAAAATTGTAAGCTTTAATTGATTATAGATCTGAAAAACTGAACACAATTTATCTGTGTTTATGATACAGAAATTAAAATTTATATAATTATGAAAATTAACTAATAAATAAATTTTAATTAAATGGGGTTTTTATCCAGAGTTTCAAGAAGGGCATTCCTTGTGCTTGTTGGTTAAGTCTGTGGCAGAGGACCAGAGGATTATAACAGTTAGTGCAGACAAGGATTCGATTCAGGATGCACTGGTATGTAATCCATACATGTATGTGCATTTGGGTTATCTACCAAGTATGAGGTCAAGATGGCTGGATATTGCACGATCCGATCACATGGCAGGTCAACGTGGACTGGAATGAGTTGCTTTGTTTTTGAAGTCCCACTGTGCAACTTGCGTCCCAGCATGTGTGATTTTGTACCATGTGACTGCATCATGGAAAGGCCTATCGAGGCCCATAAACATTGTACCAAAAGTATTCAGAGGTTAACATCCAGTCATTTTGAATGAACATGCTTGGTCATTAATTCATAGGATTTATTATATGGCATACAGGAAACCTTTTTCTCGCAGGATGCAGCAGGCAATACCAAGCGCGGCAGATACATTTGTATGCATGTAGGCCCATCTTGCCTGCTTGGGTAGCCAATCATACAGTAGTTCAGGATTTGATTCATTGTACGTTGTGAGTGGGCAGATGAATAAATCTAATGTAATCAACAGATCAGACTTGTGTTACTGTTTATTGAAATAACTACCTCTGTCATCAGTTGACTCAAGGTATTGGAAGTCATCTGGAAGGGAAAGGGAATATTTCTACATATACTACACAATAATATTATTATAGGACTTCCATGATTCCACGCATTTGTGTGTCATGATAAGCAGATCTCTAAACAGATGATTAATCATAGTCCCATGTCCTGTCCTAGTGTTTATTCACATTACCACATTGCAAATGTTCCTCAAGTTTCATCCACCTAGTACATATAATTATTAATACAGTGTAGATCTCTAGTTATTTTAGCCCAAGTCCTTTATGAAGCAAAAACACTTTTGCCATCTGTTTTTGTGAGGTTACCCTAACAAGTAGTACTGACTAACAATGTTTCGATACAGTACATGTATTTATGCAGTATTCTCCTGGGGAGTTGATAGTTCCAGTGAGAGTTGTAGCATAGCATAGTATGGCCATCCCTGTCAACTCTTGATCTCTCGACATCTGGATCTTAATCTTGCTATGGTAACTGCTAGCTAACTGCCCAAGGTTCCTTACATTTAAAAGCCTTTTAAAAAACGATTTAAATTGTGAGGTGCTCTTTCCTGTAGATAAAAGAAGATATGAAGTTAAAATTCTCAGCACTTCTTCCTGGCATGCTGGTTAAGGCATCTGTGACTCAGGTGAAAATTAATTGGTTTTAAGATATTATATTTAATTCCTTACGTACTAGGATGACTCATGATTTCCCCTTTGATTTATGACCCGCGTGCTTTGCTTGTGGGCGATCAATCGAAGAGGAGTAAACTTGTCCATTTAACTTACAGAATGTACCTCCAACTGTGTAAGTAAGAGGTTCTTAAATAAGAGATTTGGTTGTAAAAAGTTGTATATTAATAGTAATGTTAATATATACATGTATTCTTATTCTATTCATCTGATTATTTTCATATCAGGCAACTCATAGTGGTCTAATCCTGAATTTCCTGGGGGGATTTGAAGGCTCTGCAGACGTCCTTCATTTGCCCAATTGTGGTGCAGGAGATGGACAAGACTTGGAAGCTACTTATCCAAAGAAGACAAAGGTATTACAATGTTAGTGTATGTAGAGGATAAATGCTGTCAAATTTGGAAATGACTGGATGAAAATATATATATATATTTCCAGCTCACGAGGCAGGTGGAGTCCAATTTGGCACTCAGAGAAATGTTTTGATTCCAGTTATTTACTAAATAAATTGCACTTGTTAAAACATGTATCTTGCAGTTGAAGCTGTCCACATTGTTTATCTAAACATGTATCCAAATTTTGCAAAGTTTGCTAAATTATTAACAAACACCCATGTACATGTACACTGTATGTATTATTATCAAGTTATCTATGTGCCTGTGATAAGATGTTGGGCTGACAATATGATTAAACATCAAATTATGGTGCTTAATTTGGCTTGAAAGGTTTGATTTAGGTCTTTGAACTTTAATTTAATCCAGAGAGGTTAAAAACCGTGCTATTGTGAGAATGTATAAATGTTCATGTAACTGTTTGCTCTATCTGTAGGTTAAATGTCGTCTGTTGTATGTGAATGTGAATACCAAGACAGTGGGACTAAGCCTTCAAGGAAATGTCATTTCCAATGAAGCTGCCAGCTTTGGTCATTGGTCAGTTGGTGATGTCGTTGATGATGCTACTGTTATCAGAGTGGATCAGGGACTGGGTCTACTATTGAGGCTGTCTGATGATATTCTTGGATTTACTCATGTTAGTTTGTTTTGCATCATTATTTTGTCTATAGACAAATCGAATAAATAATGATAAATCATCTTTATAAGAGGAATTGCCCGTCACATAAACACATGGTTTTCAGAGAGGTCCAGCGTTCTACCAACGTTCCTGGACTATTTCTTCTGATCTCCTGAGTTAGATATACACTGTATTGACCGAGAACTGGTATCTTTAGTTTGGATTATCAAAAGGTGTATATATACAGTCTTAATTGTAGCTGCCATCATGTCAGCATGAAGCTTGAGAATGGCATGACGAGACAGGCTGCTGATATGCTAGACACAGAGCCTGTGAGCTTTAAAAAACTGTTGCATCATGTATGAATGAAAAAATTATTCAATATGGTTCGTTCTTTTAAAGTTTGTTATTGACAGTGTTTAGAATGTATTTCTTGTTGGACTTAAGATTTCAAGAGTAGCAGATGAACATGTGGACAAACTGGGAAAGAAATACAAAGTTGGAAGCACCCACAGGTACACGATCAATTTCACTTAAAGCTCAAGGTTACAAATGTACTTTCTTTTGTCTTGTAGTACATTTAAACAGACCAAGAAATAGCAGACCAAAATCAACATTTTTTTTCACAGCTTAACGCTGAGTGCTTTCCGCAGGCCGTGAAAATATCCTCAGTGGTTGTTCAGCCTTTTTAATATGCTTTCTTTGCTCTCTTGGGCATTGTGTTCTAACGGTGGACACACGGGCAAAACGGGTGAAACCCACGGCCGATGTGCATACATGTATGATTTCAGGCGGTTCTGTACATTGAACCTTTCATCATCTACATACAGTGCTCATTGTCGTGCTCATTAGAAGAGAGCAGTCTGTATGAACTTTTCAACATCGACATGTGCAAGTATTTTTTTTCATAAGTCTTGAATTTTTGTTGCCATTTTTCATAGCTCATGGACATAGGGATTAAGATGGCAGTCTCATATTTGCCCTTCGTGCATTGCAGTGTTTACTGAACTTGAACATGCTACATTATAAATTATGTGTACTATAGTATTAGAAATAAAATGAGAATAATATTTTTGTGCAGGTGTCGTATTCTTGGCTTCAACTCCTTAGATGGTTTGGTTAACCTGACCATGGAAAAGTAAGTTTAAACTTCGTATATCTTGATTTTGGAAAATTGTGATATTTTCCCCCCTGATGTTATGCACAGAGAATTTTGTGTGCTAAGCTTCGGAAAATATCTGGCAGATGTCATAAAAGGGCTAGGGTATCGTTACTTGTGTAAAGTGATTGCTGAAAAACACCAAGTGAACATTTAGTAAGCCACTGTAGGCTGGGAACAAATGAAAACATGACAAGTAATAGGCAGCCCTACAATATAACTTGCTTTTCAAACTGAGTTTATGTGCTTCAAATGTGGTTTTACTTGTTTAGGTCAGTCATTGAGCAGCCATTCTTGCGCTATCATGATATCAAGCCTGGAGCTGTGATCAAGGTAAGTGGTGCCCCGTTCTGATTAAGTCTCCTTAAGGAATAATCTTAACTGAGTATTCATGTTTGCTGGTTTAAGCGCTCCTCCAGTTCTCCCTGGCAGTTGGTAAAGTTCTTCATTTCTTCGTGTCTTTAATTTATTCTCCCTTTATATACACTATACACTATCGATTTCATCTACACTGATTGCGCACTTCAAACCGGTACGTTTTATTCATTATTTCATCTGTTTTACAAACTGCGTGCTCCTAAATAAATGTCTTACGTTTTACTCATGAATTCATCTGCTTGACAAACTGTGATTGTCTAATGTTGTAAGTTTTACTTAACATTTCATATCTGCACTGAGAAGTGCGCGCTTCTAAGGCCTAACGTAGGGTTCTTCTAATCTACGCATTACTCGTAACTTTATCAGAATTACAAACTGTACGCTTCTACTGTAGAAACGTGATGAAGAGCGTGCCACGAGGCCTTTCTTTTTTGTGTGATGAGAAAAAAGCTTCTTCCATGCCTGGCCTTTTCCAAAAAGGTGCCTTTTCCGGCAGGCTGTTCTTTTAGGACCTCTCCCTAGCAGAGTTTTTTACTGAAAAGTGTAAATTTTATTGAAGACTTCTTTTTGCGTTACATCTTTGCAAACAGTACTAAGTCAGTTCTTTCTATTTTGTAATTAACCGCGTTTGTGGAGTTCGTAACAGTTCTGTTAGATAGAAGATTCCGTTAACATTTCGCTGTGTTCAACTGTGTCACTTCTCATCTTTTCATAGGGCAAGATAATAACTTTAGAGAAGTTTGGAATGCTCATTTCTGTATCAGACCACATCAGAGGCTTGTGCACTACACTTCATTTAGCAGACATTAATCTTCAACACCCAGAGAAGAAACTGAAAGAAGGAAAAGTCGTCAAATGCAGGGTAAGTGTCTATGAAGGCTTTAGGATGAGAATGTTTTGTGAAGTAGAAGTGTTTTTACATTGTGAATTTTGCACCAGCTACTTGGAGGAAAAAGAAACCAGTGATTAAGGATATTACTTAAAATAAAGAATGGTGATAAAACAATCCAGTATTAAACCTGAAAGAGACGTGTATGTTGTGCCATACAATGCAACTGTTGATCGACTTTTTGACTAGTCTGAAATAAAGGAAAATATAACTAACAGCCGTATAGCAAATTGCTATTGTGGAGATCAGGTCATTTGTGTCAATTGTTAAAGCGACCTTTTTGGGGAACTAGCAGATCACTCCAACGCTCTCTTTTTTAGTTGCTCACTTTTAATTTCCAATGATCTCTTTTCAACTTCTGCGCTTGACAAACTTCATTCAACTTAGCAACTCCAATGCGTAGGTTTGGCCTGCGCTCTTTTATCTGGATCACACCCGTGCTGTCAATCAGCTGTCTAATCCGTCAAATTCGGAAATCAACACTGATGTCAGTACATGCGTAGTGTTCTACTAACATAAACGCGGCTGCGTCGTACGTCACTCTAAGTATGCACCTTCGCAGAATTTACTTAGTGAAAATCTTTTCATTCCTGAATTTCCACTATCAAGCGTAGGGTGTATGATCCAAATAAAAAAGCACGTTCAATATAAAACTTATCAAGAATAAGTTTACAGAATAAAATCAAGCAAAAGTGCCAAGGTCTCTAATAAAAGTTGTTATTGAAAATTCTGTACGGCTAAAGTGTTCCAAGAAATAGGTTTGCAAACTTCCAGCTTCGTGGACGGGATTTCCAGTTAGAACTATCCATCTCATTAAGTGAATGTGCTCTTGGTACAAACACATTCTAACGAGGTGCCGCTGCTATTGCAAAGAATCTTTTCCTTATTTGGGTCGAAGTGTGAACTAGGAATAAAGTAATTAAACATCGCTATCAAACTCCATGAAAAGATCAGTAAAAAGAACAAGGTTTGACTGAAAAATTGGACAGAAGACTAAAAATAAGTGAAGGAGTCTAAAACGACTAATTCCAAAAAGAGCGCTTCCAAATCTAGATTTCAATTTTTATTTCATTTTCTCGATCGACACCCGCGAGTAAACAAACGCGTTGCTGGACAACGCAGCTGAACCGAAGTCATGTAGTGCAGTAACGGTGCTCGCAGAAATGAATGTACCAAAGTATTTTACCAAGAATCGGCTAGCAAATTATTTAAGCAGATACTGCATTCAAAATAGTTAAGTTACACGGTACCATTTCCAGTGCAACAACAGCCAAGTAATTTACACATATTTCGCTGAAGAAATAGTTCCTAGGAAACGCAGCACCTGCGTATACAGCAACAACAATAAGAGAAGACAACATTTGATCAGCTAGACAAGGAGCAAGTCCGTAATGTCACTGCATCCCTAACACCTAAAATATTCCAAGATTATATTTCGAATGACCTAACACCTATTTCTTTAAACATTACCATTACCTTTTTACCCATTATTACTCACGAATATATATGGTTGGGAATTTATATCTTGCTTGCATTTTTATTGTTTTACACAATGACTTGGTGTCACTGAGTAGTCTTTAAATGAAAAAAAACAAAATAATGTTACAAGTTATTAGTTAAGGATGCTGAATTTCTTTCATTTTTTAAGGTTCTTTCAGTCGAGCCAGTTCGTCGCCGAATGCTGTTGACTCACAAGAAGACTCTAGTGGAGTCCTCTCATCCTCTTATCACTGATTTCAGTGATGCTAAGCCAGGAGTCAGCTCTCACGGTTTCATCACCACCATCAAAGACTTTGGCTGTCTTGTGACATTCTATAATAATGTCAAGGGAATTGTGCCTAGAACTGAACTTGGGTGAGTACTGAAAATATTGTTATTATAATAATTAAATTATGTAAAAAAGGGTTAGAGGACTACACTGTCAAATGGTCTGCACTGGCAATGCCCTTAGGTCGAAGCGACCAGTCCAGATACTTCATTTGTGCTCCTCTGGACGGGGTGCTAAATTACCTACCTATTTATACTCAATCATTAGCCACAAGTTCGTAACTTGTCTTTCACGAACCATATCTTAGTTAATTAAGAAAAAAGAAAGAAAAAAAGTTGGTCAAACTATTAGCGTGTAAAGAAGCTGTAAGTTGTGTTGTAGGCAAGTCCCAAAGTATTTATTTGCACATTATTTCTGTCAGGTTAACTAAATGCCATTAAAGATATCAATAATACTAACAATATGTGTACTGTATCTGCTTTGAGCATATGCGTAGCAGTTTGCTTAGTCGAAGTGTGGCTCTTGAATCTAATTAGGGTTTCTGTCTTAAACAGTGGCTAACTAATCGTTATCAAATCATGCTGATAATTCACACCATAGAATTTTTGTCGTATTTTTGGAATGAACAGGATTCCAGCTGATACTGATCCTCGAAGTGCGTTCTACATTGGTCAAGTGATGTTGTGCCATGTCGTCAATTGTCAGCCTGATCAGGCCAAATTAAGAATTTCATTTAAGGTATAGCACTCAAACCACAACCTACCAAACTAACTGTCAATTTTCAGCTGTACTAGGATTGGGATATTTCAGAGAATTGTTATTCAAGCTAACAGAGCTGATTCGATCTTCCAAGTTTGTACGCTCTCTCAATCTAGAGTTAGAATGTTACATGCTCTACATTGACAAACTTTCCGTACTGTGTTTTTTCATTTCTTTCCTCTAAGCTCTTAGAATTCTCGTTATTTTGTTTGCCTCGCTAAACTATATTGTTTTTCACAAGTGTCCAATTTCGATATCACTCTTGGACTTTGATGTGTTGTAGAGTACAAGGCTCACTGTATGTGTCACTGAAACTGTGTTTGTATGCTTGCAGACAGGCTCCAGGCCTGGTCCTGCTCTGGAGGATGACAAAGCTGTAGGAGCTGTAAGTATCTCGTTGCAGGCCTTTGAATAGCGAGTGAAAAAAGGCGAGGGGTTGGGGTCCCAGTCTCCAGCATTTTTATCACTCGCTGTTCTTTACTCTGCTCTCTAACTAAGCCATCGCCTGGAACATCTTAGAGCTGTAACTTGATTGGCCAACTCCACGCACCGTGTTATTATATCTAAATTCAAATTCATGGCAACGCCATGTTGAACTCTTTGCACCACATTGTGAACGTTCGTCAACCGCTAGGTACAAAACACCTAACCCACTATATTAATCACAACAATTTTAATTTTCTATAGAGGAGACCTCACTAGATGTAATAGATATGGTACATACATGAATGAAGCGTGTTAACTAAACTCGCATTTCAAAGAGCTTTAAGTTTGGCTCAAATGTCTTTATTTTGTATTCGTTTTTCGCTTAAAGCACTTTCTTCTCCTTTTTTTTGCTACAGTTGTTAGAGGCCGATGTCGTGGGCAGTACCCCTGAAGGCTTGGACGTCTTAGTTCATCCCGGCGGTGCGCCAGCATTTCTTCCAGTTACCCATTTGTCTGACCATCTGAGTAACTGTGAGGCTCTTCTTTCTGTGTACAAACCCTCAACTAGATTGACAAATGTTGTTTATTATGGCAAGAGCAAGGACAAGTCTATTGTATCCTAGTTTGTTCGTAATACATGTATACCACAAATTGCAGCTAATGACGTTTAGTAGGTTTGATATGAAACACGAGAAAAGAAGCGTTCTTATTTGGTTCGCCTTTGGGGAAATCTATCTTCCACAGCCCTCATTTTGAATGAGGATATCTTAAGGCTACTATAAACCCAGATATATATCTAGACTTTAAAGACATCAGTGGGACCTATATGGCAACCTTTGTGCCTAGGGGTCTATGGGTGACTACTAGACGAGAATCACAACTAGAAAGAACGTGATAACCAACTTTCAGTTCTCTGGAGTGTAAAAATAACATAGCTCTTCAGCAACTAAGAGTAGACGACCAAAATTAGGACCCATGGACCCCAGGTGCAAAGGACTTATCACTATAACATATTACAGATAGATCGTTTTCGTATTCACGGTATTGGACTGGAACTAGCTTGCAACTGAGGCTAATGCGGGAAGTCATTTCAAATGAATCTCTTTTTAATGATATTCCCTCACATGAGCCTCCATTTCACTCTGGCTAGTTTCATCCAATACCGAGAATACGAAATTAGTCTATTATTAATTATAGCTGTAACCAGTTTAGTGACGTGATCTTCCGAGCTTTCGGACATATGGCTAATTATTTTGACCTTTGTGATCATGCCATAGGCCAATGTCGATATATTAAAATTTCAACGTGGCTCCGATGCTTTGGGGACTAAAACAATAGAAATCGCAACGACATTAAGGCACCAATAAACAATTTATTTTATTTTATTTCCCTACGTTTCGCCGCCATGTTAGACAGATATAATCGAAATTTGTTGCATAAATTGTAAAGGTACATGACATTAAGTTTATTCCTTAACCCATACTTGTCACAGACGGTCTCTTTGAAGCCGTCTCTTGTGAAAGCAGCATCAGAGAAGAGCCTTCTGACCAACTTCAAGGACGTGGAGGTAAATATTAAATTAGTTCAACCACAGAGTTGGTGACTTGTTCATGGATAACAAGAATCCAAACAACTGAAAAGCTTGGGGTTGACGTCTATGAATTTGTACTTTATTTGCTTACACGGACATGAATCTCAGGCTTAACTGAGTTTACAGATCGTTTCATGTATGGATGGCTTGCATGCGGAAAAGTTGAATCTTTTTAACTTTTTCCTTGGAAGCGAACCATCAATATTTCTATTTCGTTTTGCATGTACGTAAATAGACCTGTCCAATAAAATGACAGCAATTTGTGGAAGGGTGGGATGTAGAAAAGGTTGAAGAGCAATCAACTTTTAAAAAATATTTTGTATGTCATTGCATTTTCCTTTCCAGCTTACTTATATCAGTAATCTTTCCTTATAGGTGGGGATGATCTTGCCAGGTTTTGTCAAGAAAGTGATGAGTTATGGAATCTTCATCGAATTCTCTACAGGAATATTTGGCCTTGCTCCAAACTCTGTAAGTATACCAAAGATAGTTATTTTAAAGCAATGTACTTGCAGATGTTACCACTTGTCTGCTCATGGTGATTTGGTAACGTCACGTGTTAAAGCTGTACACTTTTCTTTGCCTGCAGGAAAAAGGATCATATGACGATATATTATTGAGTAATTTTTCGTGACGAACAATGTTACTTCTGTAATGGAACTTGAAAAACTGAGACAGAAAAACCAAAAAGAAAGAAATAGGATGGTTAATGACTTTAAGATCGGTATCCATCACGTGGTTCCTTTTAGTGCACGCGTTTTCATTTTGATTTTACTATACTTCTAACTCCATGTCCTTAATGTTTTGTTCAGTTTCTAGCTGATCAGTTTGTATCAGAACCTGCAACACACTTTCAGACTGGACGGACAGTCATGGCAAAGGTTTGTAATGCTCAAATCACTTCACTTCTATTATTAATCAAGTAGATGATTGAATTTTCAAAATGGCCGTTTTGAAAAAGAGCGCAGGACGGTTGCCGTAGACGTCTTTCTTGCCAGTGTGATTATCCTTAGTTCAACTCCTGACTCGTTCCCAGTCGTCTTTTGAGAGACCAATGAATATAAACGAGGGAAGCGCGAGGGTTGCCTTCCCATCGTTCCCTTCGTTGCTTGCTATGCTTGACTCGTTTCCATCTCTCTCGTAAAATAAGAGACAAATAGGAGACGACTGGGGACGAATCAGAGTTCAACTAATTTTCTGTTAACTTGACAATGTTTTGAAAATGTGACGGCAAATGAGATTTAATCGTTCTTGGAAAGTGCAAATAATCGTTGTCTGCATTAGCTGAAGTAGTTATTTGAATCTTTTATAATTGTCCATGAAAAAATTTAATAAAATGGTATTAATCCACACCAGTACGTGTCTTCAAGGTCTACAATATAGGTACAACTTTGCATCCCTCTAACCTCACTCTAATCCCATTTTAGGTGACTGAAATTGATGTGGAGAGACAGAGATTTCTTGTCAGCCTCAAAATGTCGGACTGTTGCCCAGATCAGAGTACGGAAGGAAGCTCTGCGCCTGGTGTGGAGTTGCTGGAAAGTTATGTCTCAGAGAGACGGCACATTATCCAGCAGCTGGCATCGAGTTCAGGTAAGACTTAAGGAGAAGTTCAGTATTGCTGTAGCTGACTCTCAATAAGAGCGATGACCTGGACCGAAATTATCCGGTGATTATCTCGCTGAACGCAATTAACAAATACGGTGGAAGCTCTGAATGTGGTGATGATTTCATGTTTAATTAGTTGTAAGGTAAGAGAGGATAACAGACCAAATGCCATCCCTGCAGTTTTTTCAGTTTCTTCCGATGCATGTTTACTGTTGCTTTTAGTTTCCGAAATAATCCGGCCCATGAGCGCTAGCGTGGATGCTGTTGACTAAACTTGAAGTTCATCAGTGTCCAGTACCACGCGGTGACAATAATTATAATACCGCATTATTCCAAAATATAACATGACGTATTTGAAAAGGAAATCCCGGATTTTAGCCCTATGCAATGGTCCCCAGACTAGAAACATAACGTATATATACAAATACAGGCAAATCGACAAACACGTTGACACGATTTATAAGAAGGACGCTTCAGGTTTATTGCGTCGGAAATCAACGATTGGTAATAATCGAAGTTGTGATGTATAGCGCCAATTGCTTTTTAGATGCAAAATCCTCACGCACATATATCTCTTATGAAAGTCCGCCATTTTGAGCTGGAACCACGGTGCCTGAAGAAGAGCAGTAAAACTACCCGAAGCGTCGCGTTTTAAAAACATTTTAACCGTAGAAAAGTCCCTTGTAGAAGAGAATTTATTTTGTGTATTTTATACGTGAACATGGGAGGTTTTGAAAGTTTCAGAAAACCTATTACCCTTATATCTCGCTTTAGGATTCCGAAAAAATTGATACCCTATATGCCCTATTGCGTTCTAAACTTGAGATTGTTCTGCTGTAATCTGAACGGCTCCAAGACCATACCATGTGCAGCAGTAAATACCCATAAATAGCTTTAGTAGGGAGTTATCCTGGGTCCTAAGGGCGCCATGATGTAGCAACTTTTAGCGGGTATACACAATGTAAATTAGAAACTTTCCAGGTGATTTGAGGAAGTTTCTTGGCCAATCAAGAGTAATAATTAAAGCAATATTTAAACAACAGCTACAATATTGCCATTTATTATTATTATTATTTTTTTTCTGTTTTGGCGTTTAACAGAGGAGATGAAGGTATTGACCTCCCTGAATCCTGGAGCCTGGGTTGAAGCAAAGGTGACGTAATGTCGTATCGATAATAAACTATGCATATGCCAATTTATGTGAGAGAATAAAGGGTCATTGTAAATGGTTTGTGGTTAACTAAGAACAACAGCTCGGTGATGGCCATACCCGTTCCCAATTAAACCTCGGCCTTGCCGTATTGACCTCGTTATCGCACGGTCAATACGGCAAGCGGGTCCGGCTCGGTCTGAGATTTTTCCGTAAAGACCTCACTCACGGTTAATAAGAAGCTATTATTATTATGATGGCCTGTGTTTGTAGCCGATATAACGCGTGCTCTGATTCCAGGTCTCGTTTTCAGATTTTCCCGTAAAGACATTAGTAGTTAAAAGGAAAGTGAAGAATGATCATCGCAGTTAATTTTCCAATTTAAGCAATTGGAAAGAAAAAGCCTGAAGAAAAAAAAAAAAAAAAAAAAAATCAGGGCTTCAACGAGATTCGAACCCGTGACCTCCGCGATACCGGTGCGATGCTCTACCAACTGAGCTATGAAGCCACACATTGGGAGCGAGGTCAATTAGTTGAGTTCATATCTTTCCGTGAGGAGTGAAATGATGTGAAGTTTATGATTTTTTTCAGGCTTCTTCTTTCCAATTGCTTAAAAAAATCAGGGCTTCAACGAGATTCGAACCCGTGACCTCCGCGATACCGGTGCGATGCTCTACCAACTGAGCTATGAAGCCACACATTGGGAGCGAGGTCAATTAGTTGAGTTCATATCTTTCCGTGAGGAGTGAAATGATGTGAAGTTTATGATTTTTTTCAGGCTTCTTCTTTCCAATTGCTTAAATTGGAAAATTAACTGCGATGATCATTCTTCACTTTCATCTACAACCGCAGTTCATATATGAATTATTTCATATAAACTTCACATCATTTCACTCCTCACGGAAAGATATGAACTCAACTAATTGACCTCGCTCCCAATGTGTGGCTTCATAGCTCAGTTGGTAGAGCATCGCACCGGTATCGCGGAGGTCATGGGTTCGAATCTCGTTGAAGCCCTGATTTTTTTCAGGCTTCTTCTTTCCAATTGCTCAAATTGGAAAATTAACTGCGATGATCATTCTTCACTTTCATCTACAACCGCAGTTCATATATGAATTATTTGATATAAACTTCACATCACATTAGTAGTTACTAATAATTCTTAGCGCTGAGCCGAGACCGGTGGGCGCTCACTACATATACAGTGATCATATTCACTTTATAATAGCTCCTATAACATTAACATCTCTATGTCATTCCTTTCATCAGGTTCTCCATGTAAAATTTCAAGGCATCTTATTGCAGCTTGCAGAGGGTGTACAAGGCTTTGCTCCCAACCAGCTGGCAAAAGGTATAACACTATCTGAGAGTTTAGCGTTTGGATTATTGTACTCATGTGCACCATGTTCTGTTGTTAATCTGTTAACCGTGCTTGTTACAGCTGTTTAACGTTTCGTTTTTTCTCTACTGTTCATAGTTAGAGCATGACTTTTGTCCCAAAAAACCCCAACCATAATTAACAATTAAGCTAAATTCGAAGCAAGTGGTCCCTCGAATTTGCTGTGTTATATCATAAGAGTACATGACATAAGAGTTGTATGTCTTGAGTCAACGTCAAGTTGTTTTCTGTTGTTTAAAGGAGTCAGCTGCGAGCCAGGCGAGGTTGTGTTTGGCTGTGTGTTGGACTGGGATTTGGACAAGAAATTAGTGGTAGTATCCTTAACCCCAGAGCTAGTAGCAGAGAGGAAGGCTGTGAAGGCTCATAAAGGGAAGCAAAAGAAGGTAAAGCTGTTGATGATTGTGCGAACAAAACGGGGAAACGCCAAGGTTGA